>NC_139224.1:109873207-110395707 GCF_055691185.1 Crinia signifera
TCGGACTAGTGTATGGGCAACTTAAAATGCTCACTCTTATCTTGGTCTATAAGAGTACTGTCTCGTAAACATTGGCTGTTTATGTCTGAATATCTACGGCCTCACATTATTGTTATTATTATTATTATTATTTTATTTATAAGGCACCACAAGTGTTTCGCAGCGCCGTACAGGGAGACAAAACTTGGCATATTATTGAATAAATAACAAAAATAGGAGTACAAATAAAGAGCGCCACAGTTCAATACACATTTCAGCTTAAATATAAGTAGTGAGGACTCAATCAACATACGACTAGAGGCCAACGATGGAAATGAATATGCAGACAAAGATGGTAACTGAGTGTTGAGTATAGGAGAGCTGCGAGTGAAATGGGAAGAGCAGTGGGCTTTGACAACAGGAGGGAAGAGGGCCATGCTCGGAGGAGCTTACAATCTAGTAACCCAATACAGGGTAAGCTATATAAAGACCATATTTACATTCTCACTAAATTATGTCCACAATAATGATGGCCTCAATCCTCATGTATGTGGAGACCTACAATATACTGATCCAAATAATGTGTGTAAGGTCATGTACCTCCTACTAACTATTCTTCTAGTAATGTGTTTGTGTTATTTTATTTTTTACCAAGATTCCCTAAATATTGCTGCGAATAGACAGTTTTATTTTATTACCAAGTTGAAAATTAAGCACCACTCTTTTGAAATGGTTGTAAGTTAATTCATAATCACCTTATTTTTTACCTAACAGCCAGGAGGCTTCATAAACTCTGTTGGTGCTTCTGGCTGCCTAGAAGAGTCTTCAAACCTCCAAGAGCTGGCTGTGTTGGTCTCGCATTGCCCACTTCCTCAATTGAAATGCGCACTCGCTGTGTCAGTTATTTTGGCATTGTATAGCAAGAGCAGTGCTACCATGATGCAAACGTTCCACCATTCTACTTACTGTGCGAGTTAATTCAAACTTCATTGCAAATGAAGTTGAATTAATCTAATGTCCTTTGTCTCAACTTAAAAAAAAAAAAAAAAATTAAAAACATTTTAGCAGAGTGGTGCTGACTTTTCTGTGCCAAAAGGAATTTTTGTATCTTTGGATTCAGTATGTTATGGATTCCTATGATTCCTGTGTAGGTAGTGAAAACTAAATGTGACTTTAGTGAGGTGGCATGGATTCCTTTTACATAACTATAATTTATGCATAAATAATAAAGATGACGTACACCAATGCCATTCTGTTTCAATATTAGTAAACATTTTTACTTATACAGGTCGAGTATCCCGTATCCGAATATCCGTTATCCGAATTATTCCGAAATACGGACATTCCAGAAAGTGAAAAAAAAAATTTTTTTTTGCTAAAAACTCACTGGGGACATATGTAACAGCATCACTGGGGACATGATATGTAACTGGCACTATATATGTGCAAGACAATGATTGCTTGGCATTCAAATTCAGTGCTGAGATAGTACACACATTTTGTTTCACGTTTTGAAACCTTGTTTTTGGAACAATTAAAATATGTTTGTGTGTATTCTATGTGGTAATAAAATATATTTGTGTGTATATTATGTGTTTATACAGCATAAATGCAAGATACTTCAAAATACATCATTGAAATATTAAAATATTCCGAAATACGGAATAATCCGTTATCCAAAATTCTCCTGGTCCCGAGCATTTTGGATACGGGATACTTAACCTGTACCCCTTTCACACAGAAAATAAAACCCGGGAATTACCCTGGTACAGTAGGGTAGATCTTTTGTTTCATCTCAAATTGTCAACCCAGATCTAAAATGCCAGGGCTTCCACCATGGAATTTACCAGGTTTTTCCCAGATCTTAATTCCAAAAACCTTTGTCGCCAGCTGTCTGAAATAGTGTGACCCGAATTTTTGGAATTATTACACATTTATGCACGAATTGGCTCTCCTGGTGCGGTGCTGGCTGATTGGCTGTGAGGATGGACCTCTCTAATTGGCTGGCAGTGCATGGCACTGGCCTCTGTGGTCAATAGGTACTGTAGCTGCGGAAAGGATAGCATGGCCCATTGTAAGGAGCAAGAGGTGAGAGCTGCTGGCAGTGAGAGGGGAGGCAGAGATCCGGAAACAGAAGACTGGGACAGTCAAAAATATAAAGCACTTTGGTAAACTTTTCATATTTAATGGAGGTGACCCATGTGAGGTAACATGTACCTACCAGTATATAAAAACAATAAAACTTGTTTACAACCTATCCTTGTCATGCAATGGTTAATGGAATGCAGTGAGCAGTCACCACCCACTTTTCATGACCTCATCTCTGTGTGCCTTTTAAAACTGTCCTTTTCTTATGACACACAAGAAAAATGCAGGAAAAATTAGGCTTCTGTATGAAAGGGGTTGATACAGGAAATAATACAGCACAGTTTTTTTGTGCTGTGTGAAAGGGGGTCACAGCTTATAGCTGAGTCTGGGTTTTTGTACCTGGGAAATACCTGGGTTTGGGATTTTTCTGTCAGAAAGTGGTATTATTGACTTTGTTCCTTCAGATTTTATGATCTATTAAATCTTTTAAACAAATGTTTGTATTCTGTATATAGTGCTCTGTGTGGAGGTGTTGTCAGGTACTGTTATTGCGGCACTGCACGAACACACAAAGGCAAAAAACTGAATAAAAAATAGTTTATTTCAGAGTGGACCAAACTCTGCCATGACATACCAGGTATAAACGACATCCATGCTTGAGCACAGGGGACTTAATACCACAATCCGCTTGATTTACCGGTAATGATCTGGACTAAAGCAAGTATATCCTTAAAACCTGGACTGTAATTTGCAGAGATTGGGAAACTGTAGTTTATTATGTCCATTCTTTTACATTCAATATGCTAGTACTTTTATTTACCAGTAAAGAATTAGGCATTTGGGAAAACTATTTAGATGGTGTATTTTATTAGTATACGTGTACTGGCCTCGCTGACTTTGAATAATATTTTTATGTATTGCGGGTACTTTGTGTTAGTACTTTAAACACTTTGTAAATATTCGTGACGGCAAAGAGGTGCATACTAAACTGGAACACTGTTCTATGAGTGAGCGAATTGTCACCTGATTTAGGTCTACTTTCTATCACATGCTCTTAAAGCAGAACTAGTCACAGGTGCCTTTCATGTAAATGGCCTGAACTTAAAAGTGGAATCTCACTGAAAAAAAAAGGCAAGGGTGATTATGTAACTGTGCAGCATCAGACTTCATCACTTGGAAGTACTTGTCCTTGTGTCTCTGCTTTGTAAGTATGCAGTGTGGGTGGTATGGAGGGACCTTCACAGGTGTAATGTGGTAACTAGATGCTAATGAATTGTTGGTGTTATAAACTAGTTGTCACAAAAAGTTTATTATGCGTAATCTGGTCCACCTCGTTGTAGGTCATTGTACATGGTCTATAATGGGTTTTACAGACTACCCAAATTTTGCTGTGTTTTGGCTTTTCTTAAAGTTGTGCACACACGGGGCGATTTCAGCACATATCGCCGGCAATATGGTTGCTGAGCGACCATACTGCCAGTGATTTCATGTGCTGTGGGAGATAATTCGCCGGGAGCACGCTCGCGCAGCCAGCCCTTCATGGTCGCTGGAACATTCTCCTCCGATTAAAATTGCTGGTCGCTGGTGCACAATGCACTGCGCACCAGTGACCAGCGATTTCTAGTCAAAATGAGGTAGAGACAGAATAGCTTGCAATTTTCATCCAATATCGCTGGTCGCCGATGAAAACGGTACACTGAGCAATATATTGCTGGACAGTACAGATGGAGCGTCTTACATCTTTGCAGGGGCTGGCAGTGGATTTGCCATGCGCCAGCCGTCGGAAGGGGACGTGAGCACGTCCACCTTACAACGGGGCTCCCACCGTGTCCCCCCACAGACGGGAAACAGATGTAGAGGCGCTACATCTGTATATTGCTGAGCGATTTTAAGCCAGGCGACCACCTCACACTGTGTGTACACAGCTTAATAGTCACTGCTAGTATACATAAATAAATTTAACTAGTTTGTTTATTTATAAGGTGCCACAAAGTGTCCGCAGCACCGTACATAGCAAACAAAAAAAACAAATGACAAGGTAACGTACAGGGCGTGTTGCTAAAATACAGCATAAATAGGGGTATAGCTGGTAGAACTAAAATCAGCATCAGTTCTGAAGTAGGTCAGGAAATTGTCGAGGAGACTGAAGATGAAGTAGAGGAAGGGAAGAACAGGACAGGAGCACTGGTGAGGTAAAGAGGTAGGGTGAGTACGTGAGGAAGGAGGGCCCTACTCATGAACGCTGCTGTTTTATAGGATTTATGTACTAGTGTTCAATCATTACCAGTAGTGTAGTATACTTCTGTGCCTTTTTTTTATTACATACGTTTTTTTTCCTTTTTTTTTTTTCTCCTTCAGGGGTTTATATTTTAGAACAGTACATCTAGGCAATGGGCAATTCCTTGTCCCCCTGATACCTGTGCTAGGCGTTTGTGGAAGGCAACATAAAATTCACTGATTCACACTAAGAAATGATCAAGGTCTACAAGTTAAAGATTTTGAACATACGGGATTTTAGTAATTCCCGCGGAGATGGCTGCTTATTAATGTTGCATTTTTAATCTACAATGGGGGCCCGGCTAATGTATGTCACACATATGACTTTGCAGTTTGGCTCTGTTCTGCCATCTAGTTCCAATTCTTTAACCGCTATTGGGTGGCTTTTATTCCTCTGTATTTCCACCATTATTATTCTATCTCCTCTCCGCCTCTCTTGTGAGAGTAATGTTAGTAACTTGTGTGATGATGGGAACCATGTCGGTCTTTGAGGATCGCCATGGTCAAAAGGTTGACATTTTAAAAGAACCTAATTTTTCCACAGTACTTTTGATGTTTTTAGACGTTTTCACACTTAACCAATATGTCGGCATAAGGGGAGAATATAAAAGTCTGCCGAGCATAGTGTGGCAAATAAATGTGATAGTGTGTACACACGGTTCGATATGGCTTCCGATGTTGACGATATCGTCAACATCGGAAGCCATATCGCATACATATCGCATACTGATTGTATGCATTGTAAGGGCTTCCTAGCCCGATGCGCGCTCCCGTTTAAGGAGAGATCGGAGGGGAGATAGACACTCTATCTAGCACAAATCGCAAGCATATCGCATGCATCGTATGTGCCTTGCGATATGCTTAAGATGCGATGTGCTATACGATTTCCAGGGCCCTGTCAGTCATCCTGTTAAGTCAAAATCGCTTAGTCAAAATCTTAAGCAAATCTTAAGGCACATAGGAAATCGCATAGTAAATCAAATAGGAAATCGCATAGCAAATTGTATGGTAAAAAGTCAAATTCTTAAGCATATCTTAAGGCATATCTTAAGGAGTAGAGAAAAAAAGGGAAAAGTAAAAATCGGACAAAACATCGAATCGTACATCGGATCGCACAGAACATCGAACCGTGTGTACACACTCTTACATTAATTGGTCCATGTCAACAGGTGTGGAGGTCGACACAATTTTTTTGTAAAACGCATGTCGACATTTTGACCCTTTCGACCTATTGCATGTCAACCTTTTGCTGTCGATTTACTGACTGTCTATCTAGACACTGAAGATCTATAAATCCACAACCTTGCAATGTTCCTCATATTTTAGTGCTGTCAAGCTGATAAGATTTATTTTGAATTGATAGGCCCATGGATACTATTTAAGGTCAGAACACTGCTGCCTCCAATGTGAAGTAATGCCAAAGCATAGTAAATCACGTAAACACCAATATGTATGGTTAGGCGCTGCAGAACCCTTGTGATGCCATATAAATCTCTTCTATATTTAGCCAGATCTGTCAGTCATCCCCTGTGTGTGTGTAACGTTCCCGCCCAGCGTTCTACACAAACCCGCCCCCCCCCCCAGAGAAAAGACAAGTTTGATACACACCACCACCCCCTTGACATCACCTCCCCCCACCCAGGCAGGGCTACAGTACACGGCCACCATCCACCATTACTCCACAGCCACAAGGTGACACCCCCCCCCCCACGCAACCCCCCTCCCGCGATTCACGGCACACACCCCCCCCACATTATTCACTGCACCCCCCAGCGATTCACGGCCCCATGCCCCTCCCTCCCACGATTCATGGGGCCCCCAGCATCCTACCACGATTCACGGATCCCCCCCTCCTGCGATTCACTGCAAACCCCCCCCCCTTCTCGCAATTCCCCCCACGCGACCCCGTTTTCGCATTTCACGGACGGCCGTGAGAATGGGAGATCCTGTACTGCCACAAGAAGGTGCCGTCCCTATGTCAGAAATCCGGCCCTGGCTGCCGCGCTGCAGGTTCCCCCACTGCCAGAATCCAGAAGTATCCCCACGGTCCTCTGCACCAGCGCCACAACTTTTATCAATGTCTTGCCCACATACCACTATTATACAGCCTCCTGCTCTCATGCACCCTCACTCTTTCCCAGTGGGAGGAGATGCTCACCCACTGCCGGGAGCTGCATACTGTCCCCCACCCTCCTCCAATTCTAGGGATGCCCATCGACCATCAATGATTTCAAATCATCGATGGTTTATGGCCGATGTTGAATACTTTTGCCATCGATGTGGGAGGATCAGATGGTTTCCCTACATCGATGGTAAAGGAGAACCGATCAAGTTTCAAATTTTTTTAAGGTGCCGGGACACGGGGCATAGCTCCGCCCCCACACCCGGAAGTCCCGCCACAGAGTTCTCATTGATCCACGGCCTATTCAGTCAGATATAATGGATGACCATCGATAACTACAACAATTGATGGTTATCCAAGTAATATTTTACTACTATCTATGGCAGGGTGCAAAATCGCCATCAATGCCAACCATCGATGGCGTCTGCACCAATTGCCATCCCTACTCTGCAACAGCCAAAAACCTTTATTACCCCTCATGCCCACACAAACCTATCACTGCCCTGCCTCCTGTTCTCCTGCCCGTAACTACCGCCAGTGGGGACCCGCTCACCCTATGTTGCCCACATTCCCCTATCATGCTTTACCGCCCAGCCTTCTGCTCTCAGGCACCCTAAATCCCACCCAGTAAGAGGAGACACTGACTCACTGCCACGCTGGACCCTCACCCACTGACAGAAGCTGCACAGTGTCCCCCACCCTCCTCTTTACTCCCCCGTTATGCCCACACACCCCTATCACAACCCAGCCTCCTGTTTTCCTGTGTCGTGACCTCCACCAGTGGGGAGCCGCTGACTCAAAAACACCCTACTATACTATTGCGCACGCACCCCCTACACCCACAAATGTCACTGTACCCTCCGCACTATCAATGTACATCTTACTCTGTAACCGCTTTTTAATTAATCAAATCAATACACACCCCCTTCCAAATCATATGCTCTCTATTTAACACATTTCACCTATAACTCAAGTTGCAATACAGGCCATCTTTCATACAATTTTACCCATATTTCTCACAATACAAAAGTTCACAAATTAAGGGGGCGCAGCCCCTTACCCCGGTGTGAAGAGCGCCTGTAGGGCGCGATGAATCACCTAGTTATCAATATTTTACTTGCTTGCCATTGGTTTAATGCTTTTTTTTCTATCTGTTGCATATATATTTCCTATAATTTATTGGTGACTCAAACTTTTCCTTAACCCATTCAAGTCCAACATGTAGTCTGGCTCAACAGCCCTAGCGCTATTAGCAGATCCAATGGTGAGCCACTTAAAAATAAGAACATTAACATCGATCAACTTTCAATGTAGACCATTTTTTTTATATTAAAAATTATGTTTTAGAAAAAAATAAAAAAAAGGTTAAAGTACCCATAGTTGAGCTGGCAGTTGGCATATTTGTACACTTACTATATTTGTATTATTATATAGCTGGCGAAAATGCAATTGTTATATTTAAAGTGTTGATGCAGTATTGATGACACATTGTGGTTATCCATACCCTATTTTTATGACAAATGTAGCAATCGGAAATAAAAACTTTTTTGACACATTTTTTTTATTTGAATTTTATATAACAAACGTAAGTGATGCTGGCATCTTTAGCGGATATTTTGCATACCACCCACAGATGTTGGCACTCAAAGGGTTAAATTGGTTCCAGTTGATTGGCTGCATTGTTCTTGGCATTTAATTATTTACTTGAAAATTATATTTACCTCCTTTTTTTTTTTTTTTAAATGACCTTGATGGGGGTGAATTCAACTGTATTTGGGCACCCAATTTGGACTAGTTAATTGTTTTGCATACTGTATGTTGTTCCCAAACTCATGCAAAAACTAGAACGCACTGATAAACCGGTTGTTCGGGCACTCAGAAGCTCGACTTTGGATGGGTTTCTCTGTTCACCACCTTCAGAGGGTGCAAGCAGAAATATTGTGCATCATTTGCATGTGCCGCTATCAGCAGAACAATTTAATAGCTCTTGTCTGGCACCTATTTCTCACAGATGCCCAAAAACAACAATTAAGGCCCCCCCCCCCAAATGTCCACTATTTGCATGGTGTTACATTGCTCCTCTTTTGATTTTTCTTTGATCCCTAATATGTTTAGGACTTTTACACTGCAGTGTGGAATGAGGGGCTAAATGCATCTTGGTAATGCATTTCTGGTGAAAAACTTCTAAACGCACATTTTCCATTTTATCTGCCAAGGTGCTGTTTAATTAAGGAATTCTGCTTGCAGCATTGTGACTAATACTTTGTACCACAAATGCACATATCGCTGAATTTGTTGTTACAAAGATGTTCTGGAAGGTGTTGTATCAGGGCGTTCTGCTTATACAGCATCAGCCTAATTTGAACAGAATCGGGTCCAATTGTTACTGGTGCTGGTGAATTAAGGGGAGTTATGTTGTATTTATTTCCCTCCATGCTGGTCTTGCTTATAACTCACAGCAAAGTGGGGAGGGAAGAAGCTGGTAGTGGGGGTGCAAACTGCTGACAGCACAGAGGTGTCATGCGAGAGGAATTGACACTGGCCAAGGGGTCTTGTGGGGAATATGATAATAACAATAAAAGAGATATATCGCTCCCCCGCCACAGCCATTCAAACCTTTTTACAGTCAGTTCAAACATATAAAACTTTATTGCTCCTGCGGATAACGGGAAGACTTGGAGGCAGCGTAGAATCTCGGGGCTGGCTGGATACGCTCACTCTTATAGCTCTGTAGTGGCATTTTAAACTTTATTGAACAAGACTTTTAGAATTGAAGGAAGTATATAAAACCGTAAATTTATTAGATTCTTTTTCCACCCCCCCTTCTCTCTCACATGCTCTTCTCTGAAAAGTGGCTGGTTTATCAGTGCTCAGATCCCAGAGCCGTCTCTTACTGAAGTGCTGACATTTTGGGTTCTTGAGTTAATGTGAAAGGAGGTGACAGACATTCTATTAGAGTCAGAGCGGTTTAAAGGGATCATGTTGTATTTATAGCAAAAATATGAGGAAGAACCTGGTTTGATTAAAATGTGAATACGCTTGTATTAGACCATTGGTTTATGTGTAATGTTATGTGAATGTAGAATTTTCAGTGTGGCAGTGATTTTAAGAAGCTGGACAAATGACTTAGTAGCCTTACCGCCAGCAACGCTACTGTGCACTGCAGCCGCCATTTTCTGGAAACTACGTTATTTATTTTTTAATTGGTTGGAACGGTTTAGCCTTAGAGAATTTTAATGCAAAGGTTTTTACCCAATAACAAATTAGGTTTCCGGTGACCTCTTTCTCGTGTGCTAGTATCCATTTTACTTACAATTCTAAACTCCAATATTTGCGTTGTTAAGAATATAAAAAACGTATGCATTTTCTAAAAAGAAAAGTTTCTAAGAGTTTATGCAACACTTAACCATTTGCATAGCTCTGTACATTACGGGGGTCTTGATGGCAGCTAATTACCTTTTTTATTGGTGTGAAACCGTGGCCATGTGAGTTTTACAAGATGTGTGGCGAATACCTGATAAAGCCAGCTGCCCTACCCAAAGTAAGAGGGCAAATATATAGAGTTTTTGCTAAGAGGAGTTCCAATGGGATGCAGTTAATATCCCGGCGGTCGGGATCCCGGCGTTCAGAATCCCGACGCCGGAATCCCGACCGCCGAAATGCCGACACATTCTCCCTCCTGGGGTGTCCACGACACCCCTGGAGGGAGAATAAATTAGTGTGCCGAGCGTAGCGAGGCACCGGGCCCGCTGCGTGGCGAGCGCAGCAAGCCCGCAAGGGGGGGGCGATCCACGTCCCCCCCTTGTCGGCATTTCGGCTGTCGGGATTCCGGCGTCGGGATTCTGAACGCCGGGATCCCGACCGCCGGGATTCAATACTGAATCCGTTCTAATGGAGATGGGGTGTTGCTATGGGCAATCAATCAGATTACTATTATCTTCAAGAAGGTGCTACATCAAGAAGTAGATTCTGATTGGTTGCTATGGGCAACATCCCATCTTCCATAGAACTCCCATCTTCGTAAATTTGCCTCATATAATTGGCTGTACATTTTTATTTGTACTCTTTTGTTTCATGATGCTCATCTTTTGCTATAGTTCTATGGAATAGGAAATAAATCCTATCTGTACAGTGTTACTAGAATGATAAGCAACAGGAGGCCCTGGGGCCTCATAATGCCACCTGAGCCTTCACTCACAAGCATGGCTCATTCTTGTCTTTTCTGCCATATTTTTGTTATAACGTTTCTATAGCGGTCTGTTATTACAGATAGGTTCTTTTTTTAATTTATTTTTTTAATAAATGTATTGAATTTATTATTCAGATTCAGCATTATGTGCGGCTCATTTGAAGTCAAATGGGTCCTCCGTACAGTTCTCCAATGTATCTACTTATCGCACGGGTAAAGCACTGTTACAATGTTGTACTCTTTAGGGGCACAAGGTCCTCCTTTCTCACGTGTTTTTGTGCTTTGCTCTTGGAAGAATTATTATCCTCCTTTTAAATATTGTTAAAATATTCTGCAGCATTCAGAAGGTGTAAGTTTGTGGAGTGGTTAATTAGTTCCCCTGCTCTTTGCGTCTTGGAATACCTTCACTATTGTTCTGCTCTTCACCACAGAGCAGCCTGTGCCACCTGGAACTACAATGGCATGTGGCACACACTTGGAGACGGATGTTAGTCTAATTAAATATGGTATTTGTTAGAGAAATGATCTGGCTATCCTTCCACATACATGGCACCTATTTCATAAAGAGACCTACATTACACACAGCCTATGTGTTTGTGGTTTTTTTTAAATATATATTCTTATTGTTATTAACCATTTGGTTGCAGTCTTTCTATACAGTGCATCTGGCACTCTGTTGCTGGAAGTGATCGGGTTAATAGCAGTTATTTCCTTCAACTTATTAATATTCCCGTCTCTCTGTGTGTCCTGAGCTGACGTTCTGTCTCCCGTTCGGGTGAAAATAATTTCCTTGTCCAATTCCCTCCTGAGATTTATTTGTCTGACCCGCACAGGAGCCAGAGCAAGGGAACAAAACAGAGAGAGAGGAACGCGAAGCTGAGAACATGAACAGAATAGCAAAGAGTCTGATGGCACCGTAGAGCGACTCGTACCGTGGACTTTCCCCTCTCTCTGTGTGTAAAGAGAAGAGCGGGAGAGAGATTGTCTAGGGCACACTGGCAGTCAGTATGTGTTGAATGTTTCATGAGGTGGATATTCTCATTGCAGCTCCTCTGACAGGGAGAGATCAGAATACAGATTATAAAATGGATTTGCCTGTGACGCTCTTGCCGGTCTATATACACCTCTCCTTTGTCTTTCTCCACCCATTTGTTTATGTGCTGCTTGTAATCTTTGGGGGGGGGGGGGGGGGGGAATGGGTTCTTCCATATTTTTTCACCCTGTTTGTTTTGCTGTCCTTCCATTGCATGTAAATTATCCTTCTTTACAATGTTTTATGATCTACACATTCCACAAAACACTTGTGGGCAAAAGGTTGCCCGTTGGGAATT
This sequence comes from Crinia signifera, assembly GCF_055691185.1. NCBI lineage: Eukaryota > Metazoa > Chordata > Amphibia > Anura > Myobatrachidae > Crinia > Crinia signifera. The sequence continues at coordinate 109,885,194 of NC_139224.1, forward strand.
TAAAAATGGCTAGATCGTTTTTCAGCAAAAGAGAATTGGCTGCTCCACGTTGGTCCCCTTTTCTCTGGCATCCTCCATCATTATTCTCTTCCCTGTCTATAGTTCCGCTCAATATCTCCAGCCCCTGAGCTAATTTCCCATCCATAAACCTGCTGAATTACTCCCGGGAAGCTGTGTGAGTTGAGGCCTCTCTGCTGCTTCTCAAGGCTTGGATTCCCATTCACCCAGCGGACACAATTACTGCAAACACTTACAGTGGCAGGGCACTGATTCCTAACCATTCCAGAGCGTGACCACTTACTCATTCATCACAGAGAATGGGTAGAGGGAAGGAAGAAAGATAGACAAAGAGCCAAAAAAAATTGTCAATCCATAGTTAACGCTGCAATTTAAAATCATGCTTGAGATGAATATAAAAAACGATCTATAATTGACTGAGACAGAAGTGCGAATATGCACAATATACCCAAAATAAAACTCAGATTTAAAAGAAAAAAAAACCCCTCAGATTTAGTAATAGTCATTCATAACACATTTCCTTTTTTTCTTTACTCCTTCATACAGTGGCTGTGCTCAACCCAAATCTGTGAGGCTTTGTACCTGAAATTCTCTCATAAAATGACTCCTGTACTGTAGTGACTATAGGGTATATGCTACATCTCATACGTACGTACATTTACAAACTTTTATCTATATCTCTTTGGGAGACTCCCATCTGTACCTCTGCTCCAACCCAAACCCACCCGTTAAAAGAAAGAAAGTGGGGGAAAAAATGTCACTAATGCCCTTTACACATGGGGCGATATTAGCCAGTATTGCTGGCTAAATGGTCCCGAGTGATCATATCACCCGGATTTTTGTTGTGTACAGGGCGATAAATCAATAGGAGCGTGCTCCTGTTGCCAGCCCTTAATGGTCACTGATCACAGGAGCATGCACCTGTGATTTTGACATTTCGGTGGTGACTTGTCAGTCAAAACTGAAAAGTTGATGAAAAAAAAACGGTACAATGTGTGATATGGTCGCTAAGCAATAATAAGCCAAAATTGCTTATCGACCATATTGCACCATGTGTACAGACCATGAGGCAGTTTGTTTCCGTGGATACATTTATTATGCATAGTAGAACGATAGAACTATTATATAGGGATGACCGCTGTCCTTAATGTAATAAGCATTTCCGTTGTATTTGCATATGTTAAGTCGTTTTTGACCACTATCAGCAGGTAAACCCTTTTGCCATACTGCCGTCTCCTTCTGTCACGTGAGAAACTGTAGTTGCCAAATAGACCTTGCAACAGCTTTCAGACTTCAGTGTTGTTAATCTTTGCTTTTTTTTCCCCTCCATCTTCTGCTGTTTGCCCGTTAATTCGGTAAACATTGTGGGGATATTAAACAGTGTTTGCTTGCATTTGTTTATTTTATGACTAATAAAGGACCTAATTCATAGGTGGGCGCTGCTGTGTCCATTCTTGTATCTTTTGAAGATCTCTTGGATGCAGCAATATGGGAGCATTGGTTTCTGCGTTTGCCAGTTTGGCACTGTGAGGTTTGTGTGCACCTCTGAAGTAGAACAATAATGTTTTTTTGTAAAGAGCAACAGAATATGCTAAGTGTGTAAGTAAATGTGAATAAATCATTGTTTAACAATATTAAAGACAGCGGAATTTCTACAAAAGGTGCCAATAAAGGGGCATAGAACAAGCTGCTTAACAAACATGTTGCTGTGTTTCTATACAATGTGCTTCCTGTGCTGAAATTGCCATAGGATACACTATACACACAATGCTGCTGCTGCTCCTCCAGAGAGTGACACCGTTCAATTGTGTGACTGGGATTCTGGGATCCACCATGTGGGTCCCTCCACTGATATAGGCTGGATTATTGTATCCCAGGCCCCCTGATAAGAGCTGTTTATAACCTTGGCTCAGACCATGGCCTAATCAGACAGCAGCACATTTCCAGCGAGCTGCTGATAAGCAGTCAGTCTTATCGCTAGCACAGAGGCAGCATCAGAACAGCATTATTATGTGGCAATGCCCCTGTCCCTATATCACACCCCTTTCCCAGCTCCAGGGAGATCTTCCAAACCTCATCAATCTGCTGGGACAGATGGGCTGTTTAGACGATAGACCCCTTCACAGCCAGAAATTCACAGCATAAATGTATCTCCACTATAAAATGTGCATAGAATTGACCCTGAACCGAAATGGGTCAACTAAAAGATTAAAAGCCAGGTACCATACTGTAATAACCAGCTGTTGTGCATTGCTTCATGTTTTATCATCCTTTTATAGAAGTAGTATTCTGTGTAGTTAACATTCCCAATCATAATCTACAAACTGGGTACTGCCCTAACGATGCAAAATGAAACACTGTTGTAGCATGCATGCTGACATCCCTGTAATACAGCACTATATACTATATAGATTACTGTATTGCCCAATGTCTTCTGTATGCAGCACCATTTGACAAAACACTTTATCCTCCATTAGTACTGTCAGGTATTCATATTTTAAGTTTGTGCAGCTGTGTTGCAAACCTTTTAAATTGTGTATGGCGATTTGGTTCACAGGGTCAAAGGGTAATAGGTCAACTGTCATATAGTCAACATGCAAGTGGTCAACAGGGTCAAAAAGTCTACATGTATGTGGTCAATAGGTTAGCATGTTAAAGGTAGATGCAGTGAAAATAACGACATGGAATAGTCAACATAGTTTATTTTTGGTGTCATTTTCTGCATTAAACCACGTGTTTTGCTTGCCACGCTTTTAAGGCAAGGTGCTTTGCTCTGGGTCTTGGTCAAAGAATAGAGGTTTTCTAGGTCAACACAACAAAAGGTCCATATGAGTTTTGATGGTTTTTAGTGTTACAGTCCATACCTGTTGACATGGACCCCCCAATTAGTGTAGCACATGGCTCGCTTCACCTGCCATGCTTTACTATTCCCAGTCGGAGTTCATGTGAATGGTAAAGTATTTTTCATACTTTACCGTGGGGGGTGGGATTGTCCACTGACATGTCGGCAATTTGATTGTGTTGACCTACTGCATGTCGACATTGTGGATTTGACTTAATGACTGCAGACCTATACATTGTCTGCCTATCATCCGGGTTTCCCTCTCTCCAGTACTGCTGCAGTCGACACAAGTTGCTGGCCGACTATGATTGAGAATAGTATGAAAAATTGTGGAAAAAAAACAAAACAAAAAAGTGTTTCGACCATTTAAACTTGTCGTTCTTAAGGAATGTTAACCGAATGCATGTGTAGGACATATGGTGTTGACCAATTGACTGAAGTAAATACTAGTTAACCTATCTAACTGGATACCCTGCAAGGTTCCATCGGGTTTTTTATGGTTTTTTTTGCCTCACTACAAGAGGCACAGGGCAAATGTAAAGCATGGCGCACCCCTTAAAGCTGCAGTGCCAGGTCATAAAACAACATGCAGAACGGATGTGATCATGTCCACACATACAGATTTAACAAAACCATTCAAAATTGCATGCAAAACCGAGTTCAGGCAGTAGTGCAATATGAAATAAAGTTAAATGGACATAACTCAAAGCTTTGAGGCATGACGAGGTACATTTTTTGACCCCTGTACATAAATCTGACCATGTTACCAGATGAGTTCTACTCCCTCTGGAGACCAACCGATCACCCCATATCTAAGAAGGTCACCCAGACATTGGGGGTAATTCAGACCCGATCGCACATGCCACACAAGATAACATTGCGGCGGATGATGATCGATAGACTGTATACGTACGGCTGGTAGTACGCATGCGCAAGGTCATCCTGCGATAAAAGCCTGCATCTGGTTGTGGGAACCGGCCATGTCCTGGGAGTGCTATGCGTTCCAAAAAAAAAAAAAATGCTGAAGAGAGACAGGAAAACTTTAGCATTTGAGGGGAGGGTGTTTGACGTCGGCAGCAGGCCGTATATGCCTGGTATCGCAGCCATGACGTAAGTCTCTGGCTACACTGAGCCTGCAATGACTGGTGCCCAGATCTGTAGCCATACACATCCATTCGCAAGGCGGGATTTCACTCTAGCAGGGCGGCATCTACCTAAATGCTGGCCGCTGCGAATTCACTCCCATGCAATCCGGTTGCAATCGGTCCCATTGTGCCTGTGTCAGCAAGTAGGTGTAGAGTTTACTAAATGTATTTCAGAACTGTTGCATTCCATTTTTATCTATTAGTATGGCACGGGGGTATGCAATCTGCCGCCGCTAATTCCGACATGGGAAATAGCGGCGGCTCCCTATTCAATGCTGTCATTGATGCGGGATCACGGCAGAACGGGCCCGACTTCAGAAGCTGTCGGGCCTGTTCTGCCGATAACGGACGTGGATTGTATTTATTGCGGCCCTGATAAAGTGTATTTATCCGGGCCGCAGATCGACAATCCACAGCCGTTTTCGTGACCACGCCCCCTTTGCACCCATTGGCAGGCAGGACATTGAATCCCGTCTGTTATGCAGTCGATCTGACCACAAACGGGCCTGGATCACAGTATGTAGACTTTGGCCAAACAGGCTGTATGATACCGTAATGTTGACTTGATGAGATGCAAGTTGAATATGTTTTATGGTTAAGATCTGTAAGGCTTGGCATGTTCATGGCTATGTGTATTTATTCAAGTATGTGTACTCTTAAAGAGATTTATATTGCTCTACTAATTATTGCCTTAGTTGCCAACTAATTATTTTCACTTGAAATGAGTAATTAAAATTAGTAAGTAATTACATTTTGTGTGTAGTTAGCATGTATGTAAATCCCACTCTGGAGACACTTAAAGACAACTGCTGTTAATGTGTCATTATCAGATCTAATGCTGTTACGTAGTCTCAGCTGTAATCTGCACAATGAGGCTTTTTGTCCTTAAAGTTGTCCCCATACTACCTCCATCTTTCCCACTTTCAAAGAAAAACATTGAATGGTTTAAGCGGATCTTGAATTTTATCTCATTGCATTTATTTTCAAAGCACTGCTTATAAACAGACATGTTGTTGTATTGTGCATTGTGTGTTTATTTGTGTATTATTTATGTAAACCGTTTCTTACCTACATCAAAGCGAGAGTTCCACTGGTGGGGTTGATCTGACTAGATACTGTATGCAAGAAAAATAAACAAACCCCCCCCCCCGCAGCACACCAAGGGGTATTGACAGTAAGGTTTGAACACATACCAGTTGGTTGATGTGAGTCATGCAGGAAGCATGACTCGTTAGTGATGTCTTCTGTTGGCCCTGACCACATGGCCAACGGAGGGTATCACTGATGACACAGATGCATGCGTTGCCAATGATATAGCATCTACACACAAGTTGATGTGCCTCATATGTTCATCCAATCCAACGGATCGGACAACATCGTCTAGTGCAGGGGTAACCAACTCCAGTCCTCGAGAGCTACCAACAGTTAACATTTTCCATGTCACCTCACAGAATCCCAAGTGAAGTATTTAGCTCCACCTGTGGATCTTTTAAAATGTGTCAGTCAGTAATGAGTGCACCTGTGAGGTGAGCTGGCTTTAGTTACATATATTTGCAGTGATTTAGTTAATCCTCCAGGCCAACAGTAATAGTTCTCTGGGGATCTACTGTCTACTGTAAGGCCACATGATAATAGCATATACAAACATATGTCTAAATTGAGAGCCGGGATACATGTGGTCACCCCTGGGTCCTCCAAATGGCAGTACAAGTACCAGCATGCTCTCCAAATGATCATCTGTCTGGACAAGATGGAACATTGTGTGTGTGGTGGTAATCTTTGCAACTACTTCTTTGTAATACAACAGAACTAAAATCTGGAATGGCTACTACTTAAGGGTCAATATTGGATCCCCTAGCCCTTTCTGCCATGCATTCTAGCCTCAGAATTAGCAAGGAACAAAATGTAAGCGAAATGATTTGTATGACTTGTGTTATGCCGAATCTTTTACATTTATCTAAAACCCGCTGGACGACCTTGGCAATATATCAAGTGCACCTATCTCTATTTCCATAGCAGTCACAAGCCAGGGTATTTATAAATGGTTGTTTCTCTACCGTCCAATGGGATACTGGGCTTCACTACTATGGGGATTGAGACCTCCGCAGGAGAGACAGGCACATAAAAGAACTTTCAGTGTGGGTGCACTGGCTCCTCCCCTCAATCTCCCTCCACTAGTCAGTTTTGAAAAATGTGCCTCAGGAGAGGCAGTGCTTCTGGATGCTCCAGAGTTTTTTCCACATTTATTTTCAAGTTTGTTATTTTGGGGCGCTGTAGTGACCACACAGCTGTCCTGCTTCGTGGGTGTCAGGGGAAGGGTCAGTCCCCGACCTCTTCAGGTGCAGAGCTGACCCTGCTACAGGACAATCCAGTCCTGCGTGGGACTTGTCACCGCACAGCATTGCGCTGTAGCGAGCAAGTCCCCTAGCCGCCGCACACCCCTGACAGGTCTGAAGACATCGGTGGTGAGTACAGGCTGGGGGTCCCACAAGGGGTCCCCGCAGCCATTTCTGGTGCGGCAAGACGACGGCTAGTAATGGCGGCTCTCCAGCAGGGACCGCGTGAACACCGCGTCTGATAACTGGCATAGGGGTGCTGCCGCTGGACCACCAGGGACACCCCTCAGGGTATAATGTATGATATATATTTTACACCTTTAATAATGTCAGTATAATTATATGTAAGCGCCAGCTCCGTGTAAGGGGGCGGGGCTTCACTCAGAGCGGGACCAAGCTCTGCTGGGCGCGCGCTGTCACTTCCTGCTTCTTCACACGCTGCCAGACTCCATTACAGGGCTCCTCACTGGCGTGGTGGATCCGGGTACTTGCAGCACGGCAGAGACAGCAGGTTTTTTATAGCGATTTAGCGCTGCTGCGCTATCTAGCTTAGTCAGACACTGTGTTGTTTATATCACTGTGTTTAGCGTTACCAGCTCACCCAGATCTGTGAGTTCAGGTTAAGGGTGCACTTGGCTCCCCAATTGCTCTGTTTTTTCCCCACTGTTTAGTTACAGACAACAGCATAAAGCAAGCACATAGTCTGTTTTCACTCAGAGGAAACACATCCAGCAGTGTGTGCACGTGTGTGACTGCGTGGGGGTTGTGTTTGTTACTACAGACATTGTAGTACTATCTCATCATGGTGAAAAAGTTCACTTGTATGGTGTGTAGCACCAAGTTTGTGCCCAAGTCACAGTCCCAGGTTACTTGTGAGGCTTGTATGTCACCACAGCCCAGTAGTGCTGACACCCAGATCAGTGGGGTTCCCCCACAGCTTGCGGGGCAATCGCAGGCAGACGAGCAGGAGCCTGCGTGGGCCTCCAACATAAAGACCTTGTTGGATTCTGTGGCTTCACAGCTTTCCACTAACACTCAGCAAACGCAGAGGGTTCAGAGGGAATTGTCCATGTTATCTGCCAGGGTGGATATTCTTCATACCCAAAGTGTACCTCCCCCGCCCGCACAGCCTCAAAAGAGGCAGGCTACTGCTATGGATCCTGACACAGATGAGGACGATGAGGACATATTGGAGGAGGGTGAGGAGCAGGGTCTGCAGGAACCAGCTCCTGAGACGGCAGTACATGGTCCCGAGCCCCTTATCAGGGCCATTAGGGATGTTTTAGATCTCCCTGTAGAGGCATCCACAGAAGGAGATCCTTTCTTCATGACTCAGAAGAAACAGCCAGTGTACTTCCCTGAGCAGGCAGAGTTAGAAACTGCTTTCAGGGCTGCATGGCAAAACCCTGATAAGAGGTTTACTCTTTCAAAAAGGTTCACAAATGCATATCCTTTTGAACCTTTGGGCAGAAAGAAATGGGAGGAGCCACCGGTAGTGGACTCCTCTGTTTCCCGCCTCTCTAAGAAGGTGTTGCTACCAGTCCCAGGGGTATCCACCCTTAAGGACGGGGCGGACAGAAGGCTGGAAGCTACCCTCAAGTCCATATATACGGCTAGTGGGGCATCCCAGCGTCCAGTTTTAGCCAGCTGCTGGATGGCCAAGGCTATTCATACCTGGTCAACCCAGATTCAGGAAGGCTTGTTGGGTGACATGACTGTGGCCCAGATAGGGGACAGCCTGCGTCACATTCAGGATACCGCAAAAATCCTGTGCGAGGCACAAAAGGAATTGGGCGCAATTAACGCGCGCAATTCAGCCATGGCGGTGTCAGCCAGACGGGCCATGTGGCTGCGGCAGTGGTCTGCAGATGTAGACTCAAAGAAGAGTGTGGAGGGTATTCCCTTTACAGGAGAATGGCTGTTTGGCAGTGAATTAGACGGTTGGATTTCCAAAGCCACGGCAGGAAAATCTACCTTCCTTCCATCAGCCCCCACGGTTGCAAAGCGTACCTTCACAGGTGCTTCCCAGCAGTCCTTTCGTGGGAACAGGTTTCGCCCCAAGGCTAGGGGCGCCTCCAATGCCAGCAGGGGCACGAGAGGCAAGTTTAGGAAGCCTAACACCTCCAACACCCAGGACCATCCAAATGCCGCGACTTCCTCTAAGCCTGCAGCATGACGGGGTTTTCCCGCCACGAGACTCTCTCGCGGTGGGAGCGCGATTGTTGCATTTCAGCCATGTGTGGGACGCCTCGGGTCTGGATACCTGGGCCAGAGGTCTCATTTCTCTAGGTTACAAGCTGGAATTCGACAAACCGCCTCCCAGACGATACTTCAGGTCGGCACTCCCAGCATCCCAGGAAGATCAGGTGCTCCTTCAGGGGGCCATTACCAGGCTGCTTCAGTCTCAGGTAATTGTACCGGTGCCAGTCACGGAGCAGGGCCAGGGATATTATTCCAACTTATTCCTGGTACCGAAGCCAGACGGCTCAGTAAGACCCATCCTGAATCTAAAGTCACTGAACCCCTTCCTGCGCGTGTTCAAGTTCAGGATGGAGTCCTTGCGCTCTGTGATCGCCAGCCTAGAAAGAGGGGAGTTCCTGGCCTCTATAGACGTCAAAGACGCCTATCTACACATTCCTATCTGGCCCCCACACCAAATCTATCTCAGGTTTGCCTTGGGGAACGACCATTACCAATTCCGGGCGTTACCTTTCGGCCTGTCGACAGCCCCGCGGGTTTTCACAAAGGTAATGGCGGAAATGATGTCACTACTCAGGCTCCGAAGGGTGAATGTAGTGCCATACCTGGACGACCTGCTAATAAAAGCAGGGTCGGTGGAGGCTTTAAGCAGTGCTCTCAATCTGTCCATACAGGTTCTAAGAGACCTCGGGTGGATCCTAAACATGCCCAAATCATCGCTGGTTCCAACCCAGAGGATGGTTTTCTTGGGCATGATCCTGGATACATCAGAACAAAAAGTTTTTCTGCCGATGGAAAAGGTCACTGCAATACAACAGCTGGTCAGGGAGGTCCTACAGTCACCTCTGGTACAGATCCATCTTTGCCTCCGGCTTCTAGGCAAGATGGTGGCTTCATTCGAAGCAATACAATTTGGCCGCTTCCGTTCCAGGACCTTTCAATTGGATATTCTGACAAAATGGTCCGGCTCCCCCCTGCAGATGCGCAGAAGGATTGGCCTTGCAACAAGAACCAGGATCTCGCTACAGTGGTGGCTAGATTCATCCAATTTGTTGGCAGGCAGACGGTTCCAGATCCAGGACTGGATTCTGGTAACCACGGACGCCAGCCTGAGGGGCTGGGGAGCTGTGACACAGGGAGTCCGCCTACAGGGTCGATGGTCTCCACTGGAGTCAGGCCTTCATATCAACAAGCTGGAGTTGAGGGCGGTCTACTATGCCCTGTTACAGGCAGCTCCATTGTTACAGGGAAAGGCGATCCAGGTCCAGTCGGACAATGCCACCACTGTGGCCTATATAAATCGGCAGGGTGGTACCAAGAGCATGCCTTGCATGAGAGAAGCGTCAAAGATTCTGTCCTGGGCGGAACAGAATGTCCAGGCCCTGTCTGCCATTTTTATCCCGGGGGTCGACAATTGGGAGGCGGACTTCCTGAGTCGTCACGATCTTCACCCGGGAGAGTGGGGCCTTAACACTCAAGTGTTCAATGCCATAGTGGATCTGTGGGGGCTCCCTCAGATCGACCTGATGGCTTCACGATTGAACCACAAGGTAGCAATGTACTGTGCACGGACCAGAGACCCAGGGGCGATAGCGGTGGACGCTCTCACCTGGACCTGGGATTTCCAATTGGTGTACCTCTTCCCACCTCTCCCATTGTTGGCTCGGGTGCTAAAGCGGCTCCGGCATCAGGGGACGGAGGCCATACTGGTGGCACCAGACTGGCCAAGAAGGGCCTGGTACGGGGACATTCAGGCCATGCTAGTGGAAGACCCGTGGCGTCTGCCCCTAAGAAAAGACCTGCTCCTCCAGGGCCCGTTCGTCTTCCAGGACTTACAGCGGCTACGTTTAACGGCCTGGAGGTTGAGCGGCAGATCTTAGTCCACAAGGGTCTCCATCCCTCTGTCGTCACTACAATGATAAAAGCCAGGAAGCCGGTGACGGCTGCTCATTATCATGTAATATGGCGCAGATATATTGCCTGGTGTGAGAAGAATGACTTGCCTCCGTCCAGTTTTCGATTAGACAGTCTGCTACGTTTCCTTCAGGCTGGCCTGGATAAGGGACTCAGATTGGGTTCCTTAAAGGTCCAAATCTCTGCACTATCTGTGTTTTTTCAGAAAAAGATTGCGGCCTTGCCGGAAGTGCAAACCTTCTTACAGGGGGTGCTGAGGATTCAGCCCCCCTTTGTGCCTCCCACTGCACCATGGGATTTGGAAGTAGTTCTTACTTTCTTGAAATCAGCCCGGTTTGTTCCGTTGGAAGAGTCTGAGCTGCGACACCTCACTTGGAAGACTGTTGTTTTGCTGGCTCTAGCTTCGGCCAGGAGGGTGTCCGAGCTCGGGGCCTTATCTTGTCGGAGCCCTTACCTTGTGTTCCACAACGATAGGGCGGAACTCAGGACTAGACCACAATTCCTTCCAAAGGTGGTGTCAGGGTTCCACCTAAACCAACCTATTGTGGTTCCTTCTAGCGCGACACACCCAGATATACCAGATACCTTGGATGTGGTCCTCACCCTTAAAGGGTATGTCAAGCGCACAGCTAGGATCCATAAGACGGACAGCCTGTTTGTGCTTTATGATGCGCAGAAGAAGGGTTTACCTGCTTCAACGCGTACCATTGCCAGGTGGATAAGATGTACTATCCAGCAGGCTTCTGCATCAGCTGGTTTGTCGCTTCCTTTTTCAGTAAAGGCTCATTCAACCAGGTCTGTAGGTACCTCTTGGGCGGCTGCTCGAGGGGTGTCAGCAATGCAGCTATGCAGGGCCGCAACTTGGTCAGGGCAACACACATTTGTGAAGTTCTACAAGTTTGACACCCTGGCCAGGGAGGATTCCCAGTTCGGGAATGCGGTTCTACAGCAGAATCCGCACGTTCCCACCCGTTCTGGTAGCTTTGGGACCTCCCCATAGTAGTGAAGCCCAGTATCCCATTGGACGGTAGAGAAAATAGGATTTTGGGTACCTACCGGTAAATCCTTTTCTCGTAGTCCATATGGGATACTGGGAGCCCGCCTCAGTGCGGCTTTTTCTGCTGTCTGATCCTACTTCATTGTTAGGCTTATTGCCTTGTTTTCTATAGGATAAATATGACTATAGATTTGTTCTAGTTACAGGTGTCCTCTTAAGTTGTTAGGATTCACCTCTTTTCTATGTTTTTTGTTCGTTTGGGTGTGCTGGATGAATCTCACCACAATACATTATCACATACTCCTCACATGCTCTCCTTCGGCACAGTTTTTGCATTAACTGACTAGTGGAGGGAGATTGAGGGGAGGAGCCAGTGCACCCACACTGAAAGTTCTTTTATGTGCCTGTCTCTCCTGCGGAGGTCTCAATCCCCATAGTAGTGAAGCCCAGTATCCCATATGGACTACGAGAAAAGGATTTACCGGTAGGTACCCAAAATCCTATTTTTCCAACTGCAAATTATATATGCTTCATGCCCTGAGGGTATGCATGTACTTTGCACAAGTCAGGAAACCCAAATTCTTTGTAGGAATGGGCATGGGCTAGTTTATTTGTAAATTTTGGACTTCAGGTTTTTTTTTTTTTTTTTTTACTAGAGATGCTTTTATATTAGGAGGGGTTAATTATGACACCATGTCATACAATGATCGGTGGTATTCACATCCATAGGAAAGCCCTGACCTATAAGCCTTAAATGCATTCATATAGTACTGTACAGATATAAAGATAGATTTCAGTAATATACTGTATATTGTAGTATAAAGAATAAACAGCATTTTCTGTCTAACCGCTTTAAACTATATGAAGTCAGCTGTTGTTTCTTTGTATAGTTGTATACAAAGCCAGTTGTGTAGTGTTTTGTGTACCTCACTTTATTGGCAGCTCTGGTCCAGTTCTATAAATCAGGGTTTGTTTGTGGCATGAACACGTTCCCTCACACTACTAACAGTTTTACAGTTTTGTAGCCATAGCCTCCTTCCTTGTTTTGGCCTCCGTAACCACAAGAACAATGTTGGCTGCCTACTCCTAGTGTCCTCTTAATCACTGGGTCATGTTGTATGCAAACACTGTGGCAAGAGCACAAGCATTTCACAGCAGAGGTGAAGCCAAGTGAGGAAATCTGTAGTAAGATTGTTGTTGTGAAGGACACCCCCACTCAGTTCTTTACATATTTAGGTTATAATATATTACAAAATATGGAAGTTGTGTTCTCTTAGTTTACATTCTGCTTCCCTCGGAGCACGCCTCATTGGCACCTTGTACATGTGAGTAAGCTTGGTGTCCCCAAGAGCTTACACGGACACCCACTGTTCTGTCCTAGTCATCTTTTGAAATGTCCGTATGTGATTTGCGTAATGAGTATCTGTGGTTGTGTATCCAGTGAGCGCTGTAGCCTCTCCAGGCTCTGACCTTTTCACAGCTCGTTATAATCAGACGTTGTTGTGTCAGTAACGCCTCCTCACGGGATGTCTCCTACTTTAATTGTGCTACTACCCCGAGGCTGGGATTAAAGGGTTGATTCATTTCCTCACCTCAACGTCCCAGGAGCGTGTGCACGTTCACTGTATCCTCAAAGGATATCCGCATTGAGAGATGCAGTGACACTTCCAGCTCCAGCACGCGGATAGATTGTTAGCTTCTCTGCCCTTGGGTGGCTGACTTTAATATGCTATGACATATTCTTGCTGAATAGAATGGGTCACTGCACAAGGTCACAGCCACTCTAGGGTCTCACATGACATCTGTCATTGCAGGCCATGGTGGTCTCTGAAGGGGGACGAAACAAATGCAGATATTAACATATTTATGGCTTATGAGCACATACTGGAGATAGCACTGTCCTGACCCGGGTCAGTTCACAAGGGCAATTGCGATATATTATTGTCAGCGCTGAGGTTGAATATTTCTGGGTTTGCCAATTGCTTCTGCTACTCTATTAGCTGTACGTGTATAGGTATTCGGCCAGAAGCAGGATGACTAGTAATACGACCGTGAGTTGTTTATGTTAGGGTTGGGTTGTAAAGGAATAAGCGTAATAAGAGCATATTGTGTTATTGAGGCCTGTGCTGAGTATTCTCTGCCAGGGAGATAATCTGATTATTGCTCTCACTATTTAATGCCGGTCTGGGAGGCAGCTGGTGATGTTTTAATGAAGCTGGAATTGTATAGTCGGCAGCGCAGGATAATCAGAAGCTGCAGAGTCAGAATCAAATTAATAATTCATGTCATTAAAGTGTGTAATTAATTCGAACAGTCCAGATGAGGGAAAACCTTTTCAGCTTTGGAAATGTATCCCGAGGGTTTGCAGAGATGTGCCAGGCGGACACACAGTCTGTGGAGAGGTGGGGGTGTCTGGTGGTATAAGCACCAGCCCTGGTCCTTTTGTTCCAGACGTTATTTCATAGATTTAACATTCCTTTAGTTTACACTTCCCCGTTTTTTTTTTTAACTCGCTCTCCCTTCTGTCTTGCCTTGTGTGGTTTCCTGCTTAAACTCCTCATTTGTTGTGTTTTTGTTGGTAGCTGTGTACAGTAATCTGTATTATATGATCACTTTGTAATTGAGGTGCATATAAATAGTCTCAATTCAAGAAATGGTGTGTTGCCTTTTTTATTATACATTATTACATACTATTGCTCTTTGGCCATGTGCCCAGTTGGGATACCTGTGCTTTTTTAAAGGAGAATAGGACATCGGTTTTGAAATCGATGTTTGCGAACGCTACTACCTTTTGCTATGCTACAGTTACATAGTAGTTAAGGCTGAATAAAGCCATGCCTCCATCTAGTTCAACCTCGATTTTAGTGGGTATAATCTATTATCTTAACCCATATGTTATACTTAGTGTTCTCTGATGTCCTCAAAGACAGATTATGATTATTGTTAGTATCCCTGGATGTTTTTTAACCAATATGGTTTGTCCAATCATATCTTAAATGTATTTATTGTGTCTGCAGACACCACCTCCCCCTGAAGAGAGTACCACAGTTTTGCTGCCCTGACTGTAAAAAAAAATGTTTCCTTGTAAGGGAGCGAAATCTTCTTTCCTCTAATCTAAACTCATGCCCACGTGCCCTGGAGTCCTTCCTTACAGTAAAAGGGTGCTTGACAGATCCTTATAATGGCCCCTGATATATTTGTACATGTTAAGCATATCCCCCTTTAAGTGTCTCTTCTCTAGTGTAAACAATCCCAATTTGTTCAACCTGTCTTCATAGCTTAAATTCTCCATTCCCTTTATTATCTTTGTTTCTCTGGAATTTTTCCAGTTCTATAATGTCCTTTGTATAGTGTGGGGCCCAGATTTGTACAGTATGGAGTAATTGTGTGTAACTCTGAATGGGCCCCAATATGAGAATGGCTTGTTGCTGTTACAGGATTACTAGCGATCCATGACTGTATGGCTAAGGTCACAACCTGTGTGTATGATATAATCTGCCGCCCCTACACACTGTACAGCATGACACCTCATTATACTTCATATGTAGCTGCATGGCGTCATTCCATTGGGCATGCAATAGCTCAACTGGATTACCTGTGGGAGCACTCGATTGTCTGTACACATTATGCGAGGTGTGCAATATATCATTCTGATCCACATCGGAATGACGTATAGCATAATGATTTCCCAGGGTAAGTCGGGGTACACCTAAGCACAGCCTGCACCATAATGGACGTGACAGTATATTGCTCCACCAGTACACACTGCCTGATGGGATCGATGGTGGTTTGATGTATCCGTGTCCACCTTGACTTGTCTTGATTGCTGTTAGAGCTGGTATGTTACGTTTGCCGGCACTTTGACAGCCAAGAGCAGGGAATATCTGATAACCGCATGCAAACGGGATTGGTTTAGGGTAACTTTCTTGGCATTGTCAATAGCATAGTTGATGGTCTTGGGCAATCTGCTTGAGCCATGTTTTCTTTTACGCATCGCATACTATTTTCCAGACTAGTATTCTGTAACTTCATAGATGTTCTAAATCTAAACAATATGGGATACATTATTTAAGGTAATCCATTACATAGTGTTGGTCAAGTAAAGATTTGTATTGTACTTAGGAGTATAAATATATAGGGGTGTATTCAATGCTACTGGCGAGCTGTGACAGCGAGCAGGGTCAGTATTTAATTGGCCCCTGCATACGCCGATTCCGTCTCACTCCGTTTTTAGAGCAAGGGGGAATTCAATATTATACAGGGCTAAATAATACAGGGCTCAATATTAAATTCAATTCAATACAGGGCTCAATATTACTGTTGCAGTGTCATAGAAATGCAGCCTGAACTCACTGATTCTGTACATGTCCATATGGGGCCGCAGACAAAAATCCATGAGTTGAGAGCTATGTAATAGGCAGACTTGTGGCCGGCCACAGGTATTTGATTTGAGCACTTACAATTGAATGTTTGATAGTAGTCCGACTAATCACAGGTTAATAAAATAAAACAAAGTCCAAAGGTATATGGGGTGTGAGGATTTTTTTTCATTACAACATCAACAATGCAATTTTACAGAGTTTTAAGGCATAATACCGTGATGCCCAGACCTCTTGCTGTCCCCGGTGCTAGAGAAGGGCATGTGGGCAAGCTGTAGTGAAAGATTCCTAGTGAAGCAGTGCCATAGCTGGCTCGGGGCCCCACAGACCAGATCGAGCCCCTGGAAAGACCTATACACACACTACACAATTTTCTAAAAGATAATGCTCAGAAGGGTCCTTAAAAAACCCAGTGTAGTGTGCATGCTATGTTGCGGTTTTATGTATTTTGCTGTTAAATAGTTTTACAAAAGGTGAAGGGTACGGTTAGGGATATGTTGGGGTCTTTTATTCTTTATCATTCACCTCTTCATTATTGCAAATTATCTACCAGCTGTTCACATATTCACACTGCCTTCAAACACAAATCTTTACCTCCCATTCCGCTCACTCCACCTTCCTCAGCATCGGGCCAACTGCCTCTGCAGTTCTCCTCATTCCTGTGTTCATAGGTCTATTTACCAGCAGAGTTATTCTGCTATCCCCTCCTTAGTAGCCTGTAGCATTCATGCCATTGAGAAGCCCTCATCTGCTCCAGATGTGGCTTAATTTACTGCGACTCTACTAATTACTGTAATTAAGGATTAATTACTGTTAATTACTTTCACATAAACTCAATGCCAGTCAAAAGTGCATAGCCTTGTAAAGCTGCCACACACACATACATATATACACATGATGCCGCATATTACCCATAGCAGGAGAGCAGGTTCAGGCAGCTGGGACACTGTGTCACTTTACTGTCACCTCTTCATGTCTTGTGCAGTGACTGGTGACAAGGAGGCTTCCCCCAGTGCCTCCACTGAAATGCCAGGAAACTGCCTACCTTTGCTAACAAGACACCTGGCATTAAAGAGCCCAATCCAGTCAGAGGACGGGACCCAAAAACTTGCTTTGGTTCTTAGGTCCATTGTGTCATCTTAAGTTGGGATATATAGCAGTTGTTTTAGGTTTACTTCTTTTAGTACATATTTGTGTGTAGGTACAGTAATATATGCTCACACTTACAAACTGAGGTATATGAGCTGTATTTATATAATGTATGCAGTAACAAGATCTTTTTATTGGAGGCATTGTGGGAAGCCTCTGTCATATTTTAATGTGACTGAATATTTTTGTTTATTAGCAGATGAGCACATATTGCTATTTTATATTAGTGTGTTGTGTTTTGTTACGCTTTTGCCTACTGGCTGTCTGCACTAGTGGAATCCTACACCAAATGTTGTTGCTGGGTGCCAGATGACCTTCCCACAGTTGGAATTCTTATGATCAGTAGACCGACATCGGAATCCTAACTGTTAAAAGCCTGACCGCTGGAATCCCGAATGACAGGGGATATTCTCACTCTTAGGGGGCATGCAAGGGGCTTCTTTGCGCTCACCACCTTTTGGATTCAACTTTGGTCTAACTGTCGGACCCCCATACTACACCTATTGCTGCTTTAGGTGACGTTCGTTCAGAGTTACCACTGGGACATCATGTAATATGCATTGGACTAATGTAGGTAAAAGAGAGTGTGTGTGTGTGTGTGTGTGTGTGGTTGTATTTTTTTCTTGACGTTTTACCATGGTTATCTCTTTTTTTATCTTTTAAATCATTTTTCCATTTGTAGTTCCGGTAGTCACAGCATGTTCCTTTATATATAAGTAAGAGAGGCCAAAGGAGCTAATCTTAATAAAGTTGGTACTCCTGTCCTTATTCATTACTAATGCCTGTCTTTGATCTTAATAAAGATGTTCTCCTGTCCTCATTCAGTAATCTAGATTTTACTCCCTTTCTGGCTAATCACAAAGGACCTTATTCTGGTTGACTCACAAGGCTGTGTATTCTCAGCCTTGCGAGTCCACTAGACACCGCCCTGCGAATGCCGGGTCGCCTGTCTCCCCCTTTGCACGCTGTGCTTGTTCGCACGGCCTGTGAATGGATGTTTTCCATAAACATCCATTCACAGGCTAAGGGGAAACTCCCACATCTTTCAATGGTTGCCGACCATCAAAAGATGTGGTGCATGCACGCATTTTAAAAGCAACTCTTAGGTCACTCAGATATGCAAGAACATTCAGGAGGAGGTGGGCTGGCAACCGACATCCGGTGATGTCAGCTGCCCGCCCCCAGTGCCCACATCATCGGGCGATTTTCCATGGAAATGCCCAGCGTTTTCATGGGAAATCCCATAAAAAGGTGGCCCATCGCCCCCAGCACGCTATCTTGGGGCGCAGAAATGCGCATTTATAAATGCATGCGAGCGAACTGACCAGATTAAGGTCCATAATCCTTATGTTATGTGACCTGGTAAATAATTGAATTTTGTGAGGCATGGCCTTTATGTTAAGTAGTGTGCATGATCTTTGTGTTATGTTTATGTGGCCTCCCGTAAGTGAAGTGTTTAACTTGTTGCCCGATATGAAAAGCACAAAGATTTCTTAAGACACGATCTTGGAGTGTGATCCAGTTTGTTCTTTGTTGTAATGTTTCTGCATCTCCAACCCCAATACTGACTTGTGCCCTGGCTGTCTTTAGTTTAACATACCTAGGAGTGTATGTCCTTTGTTTTGTTTATTTGGGGGTTTTTTGCTTCCTACCTCTCGTCTTTCTCCATCTTTCTTTCTGTTTTTCTCCTGTTCCATCTTTCCCCTCCTCTTTTATCTCCCTGCTAATCCCCCGTCTCCCTCCCTTTTCCTTCTCCTCTGGCTGGATATTTTCCCAGCAGACGCCAGTAATACAGTATGTAGCGCTGTGCCCCAGCTCTCAGCATGCAGCAGACCAAATTATTCTCATGTATTCATGAAAAGCTGCCACCGATCCGTCCCTAACACAGAAATGGCCTTTGTTAGTGTTTCTCAAGTGGATTGGCACAGAGAGCGACCCATGCAATTTGGCTTCAAAAGAAAGAAAAGATTTAACCGCGTCACCTCAAGGAAATTTTATTCCTAACACGCAAAAAATACCGATATAGCAATTTGCCTAAATAGCTAGGCTTTTTTATTGTACAATTATGAAATTTTTTTCTTTCAATTTTTTTTCTTTTTTTTCTCCCTTTTGATACCACCATGAGTTGTTTCCTGCAGGCACCGGTCGGTCTGTTCTGGCATGTTTATTGTGTTCAGATACATGAACAACCGAAAGCATAATGATGGGAACAGGGCAACTTATACCAGTTGGGGGTGTAGGTAGTTTTTGATCCATTAAAACCTGTCTGCAAAGTGAAATAAACATCCAAACATCATGTAATTGTCTTTTTATACTATGTATAATAAACGTATATAAATATATTTAGATATTTTCCACCCTAGAGGTCCAAGAGAGAAGGTATGTTCAGTACAGTTCACATTAATGAAACATTTGACAATGTTTCCTCACATGATTAGTAACCCGTATCTAGCCATGAGATTTCAAAATATCAAATGGCCCTAGTGCCAAAGTGAAAAAAACAACCATATACTGTAAAAGCATAGATCCATGCCAACGCCTTGGCATCTAAATTCAACGGAATTAAGCATCTTTAGATAACCTTAATTTTTTTGGCTTGTTCTTACTTTATTTAATGAAGCAGTATCATTTATTAGGTTTCCCATGGATAGAACTTTCTGCCTTTTCCATTTTATGCAACTATATCCTGAGAGGTTATTTATTAAGTTTCTTATATAGCGCTCACATATTCCGCAGCGCTTAAGTCCCTGCCCCAGTGGAGCTTACAATTTATATTCCCTAACACATGTACATACATACACACACATTCATTATAGGGTTAAGTTTTGTTGGGAGCCAATTAGCCGATTAGCAGTATATTTTTGGAATGTTGGAAGAAACAGGAGTACCCGGAGGAAACCCACGCAAGTATTGGAAGAATATACAAACTCTGCACAGTTAGGGCCATGGTAGGAATCAAACCCATGAACTCAGTTCTGTGAGGCAGTAATGCTAACCATTACACCATCTGTAGATGCTTTGCATATCATTGGTGCAGCACTGGGGGCAGTTTCATATTTTTGCATTGTGGGCAATGTGCCTCTGGAATGCGTGCCAGTGCTTATAACGGTGACATATCCTTTCCGGACCATTGCCCAGTTTACGACTCGCCCCATAAGGGTATAAATTGTGCACTAAATATCTGCCACACACGCAGCCTTACACCATGCCAGAAACATACATTGAATGTCCCACACTTATTGTTTATTGACTGTAGGAAAGTATTCACATCACCTTTTGACTTGTAAATCTGTAGTCATCATATTAGGGGGGTGGGGTGTTTGTGTGCAAATAAGCAAATAATCCGCCCATTTCCGTTATTTTGTAGATTTTTGTTTAGTTGGGTTTAGCTGCTTAATTCGGGCTACTAGGTAGCGAGAATTTTTTTTTGCATGCGAATGGGCCAAAAGTAAATTTTTAACATTGATTTGTAAACAAACAATACAATGTGCAATTTCAAATTTACAATTGGTCAGAAGCGGAGAACTTAACCAAAATCGATAATGAAGGAACAATTTTAACGATTCTGGGGGGTAATCAACCTCTGCTGCTATTTTCGTTGGGGGAAATAGTGGTGGACAGCATTGAAGAGGCATCTCGGCAGAATGGATCCGACTTTAAAAGTATTCGAGTCTGTTTTGGTGATAACGGCCGTGGATTGTAAATATAACAGCCATATCTCGACAATCCACAGCCGTATTCACCATCAGCCACCTTTTAACCCGATCGGCAGGACATTGAATCCCGCCTGCCGATAAACAGGTGAGCAGGCCAAAAATGGGCCAGGTACCCGACTGTTAGGACATACTGACAGAGGGGTATTCAATCCTGGGTCAGGACTAAGTATGAAGGGAGGGAAAGGGATAGTCACCAAAAATTACCTTCTACAAATAACATATGATTTGGGCATGATCAACTCATACATTTTGTGCCTGTTTACTTGCACTCGACCGCAAAATGTTTTGATTTTTATTTGGGGGGGGGGGGGGGGATTTTCAGATTTATTATCAATTTAAATGTAATCAATGTGATTTAAAAAAAAAAAAATCTTACATAACTTGCATCAGTTTTTTTCCATTTCCCCTTTTGTTTTAATATACCATAAAATAGTTAATTAAGTTAACTTAGGAAAAATTCCACCTGGACAGTTGAGTGATGCTCAATACTAAACCCCTATATCAGTGATTTTCAACCTTTTTACCTTGCGGCACACTAAATAGGACTTTAAAATTGCCAAGGCACACCATGAAATCCCCACAGGGCAAAACACATTGGCCACCACAGGAAAAAACAAAACTATTGGCCCCCACATTAATAACAATCACACTGATCTCCACAGGTAACAAAAATAAAATACATTGGGCCTTTACATGAAAAGAAGAGATCAGTAAATGACATTTGAACTGGTGGTGGCTGTAAATGGGTTTGGGCATCTCTAGATATGGGGGCACACTTGAGAACAGCTCAAGGCACACTAGTGTGCCACGGCACACTGGTTGAAAAACACTGCCCTATATAGAATAAATAACTTAAGCTGTGTACACACGGGGGCGATAGGGGCTGGAAATATGGTCGCAGGCGACCATATTGCCAGTGATGGGAGTGTGCCCCAGCGATAAATCGCCGGGTGCGCGCTCCCGTTTTCAGCCCCTTTCTTAATCGCTGGTCGCAGGAGCTTGCTCCTGCGACCAGCTGATTACCTCTGTGGCACCGCCGGCAGAGGTTCCATTTCATCAGCGAACATCTCTGGTCGCTAATGAAAAGGAGAAACTGAGCAATATATTGCTCCGCCATATATTGCTAGCAATATAAGGCTGAGCAATATATCTCCCCCCGTGTGTATGGGGCTTAACTCGGATACTTTTTGGGGAGGGCAAGGAAGGTGTTTTATCTGTATTGAAACAGCAAAACTTTCAACTGTGTGATATTTTTGGTTCTATCTCATACGGAATGGCATATTTTCGGTCAGCATTTCCAACCTATTATATCGTCAAAGATATATACAATATCGTTGACAATTTTGCATATAAATTATCCAGTGTGTACAGTCAATATCGCTGATGATACTTGTTGCCACAGGTCGTTAATGACAGACCCGGTCATCTGTACACGCAGCTCAATCTGATGATATTGTCAGCAGGAGTCCTTGTGGATAACGTCACTCACCGATATCGTGAACGTTTTTTTCTGGTGTGTACGCTCAATATCATTTTCCACCGGCACCGCCAATATGGTTCACAATCAGGGCCTGATCACCCATCAGGTTGCAGTCTGGGGTGCTGGGTCCTGGAGGGGTGCAGCACCGGCACATTAGACAATGCCGCTTTACCTAGTTTTGGAAGCTACAGTGAGGGGAGCTGGGTCTCTAGATTCAATGTGGACAGCATGGAATCTGCAAAATGGCCTACAAAAATGTCCGCCACCTTCTAGCAGACAGACTAGTAGGACCTCAAGTGGCTGTCAGGGCAAGGCAGCATGCCCAGTACTACCCAGAAGTACAGATTAAGGGAGTGCTGGTGTGCTCTAAGCAGTAACCACCTGGCAACAATGAGCACGTAGGTAAACAATTGGAATTGATGTATTGGGGGGGAAGGGACCACTTCTGTATTAACCTAGTAGGGATGGAACTTTTAATCAGGCCCTGTTAACTATATCGGCAGCTGCGGGAATCAACTAGGGTGATTAAATTAGATAGACTCAGCAGGTATCATGTGGCTTGCAAGAGGGGCAATGAAGCATAATCTTAAAAGTAATGTCTCCGATTCCACATATGCTTTTGGAATTTGTTTGTAAATTTATGCTTTGTCTACAAAAAAAAAATCCTACAGTTGTATAATAAGAGTCAGTGTGTTATTACTTATGTAACACTGCCAATCACGTCAGCCTCTCCCCACCTTTTCTGTGACTGGCCATTCTGACTTGTACGTGCATGCAAAAAACAAAAAAAAATCCTAATAAACTCAGGACCAAATTAGGTTTACAAAATCTCTGATATGATCTCAAGGAATTCTTAAGATTTTAGTTGAGGGGGGTTGATGTTGCTTTTTCAATATGTTTTAAATTAGAATACCGTATACTTTTTTTCCCCCTTCTCTTGGAAATTGTTTCATAAAAGGTGGAGATCTTGGCTGAAACACACCTTACCTTTTTAAATAACTTTTTGGAAGGGCTGCAGTCTAAAAGTTGCAGTACAAAAAACTAGCAAGCATTCCTCTAAGTGCATATGTTTCTGTATGCATTGATTCTTGTATGGTGCTTCAGATTCCCATGATATCTGGGCACAGGAGAGAACTTAACACGTGATTTGGGCAAACTCTCGTTCCCTTGAGGCTCCTTCCTGCTTCACAAGTGCAGCAATACAATGTAGGAGAATGTTTCCTGGGAGCATGAAGAACTCCAACTCTGAAACCACCATATACAGCAGCATACAGTATTCCAGTATCTCTTAAAGGGACAAGGGGGGAACTAACTTATTTCACAGTGCACAAGGTCCCACATTTTTATACTGTTATACACTGCCTTCACTTTGTCCTGACGACGGGGATCCGGCACCCGAAACGTTGACAAACGTAGACCAATGAATAAAGTTTGGTCTTGCTTCACTGCTGATTGGAGTCCCTGAGTGCCCGTTTTTTCTGAAATCTATGCTGTGGGCTGTGTGGTGACGCTGCCCTCATTGGACGGCACCAGGGCAAGATATCTACTACTGGAGCTACAATAAGTCCTAAGTGACGGTTTTCACTCTATGCTAGATAGATAGATAGATAGATAGATAGATCTATCTGTGTGTATCTGTGTGTGTGTGTATGTATGTATATATAGATATATATAGATATATATATATATATATATATATATATATATATATATTCAGAATATAATGTGCAACTCTTACCCAATAGTTCTTTTACAATAGTCACAGTAAAGAAGTGACCCTTTTCGCTGTTTTCCTAATTATAGGAAAACATAGGTTATTTTTAAATTCCCTTACACTAAATAGTCTCTCCAAAACCCCAACCCATCCTACCAAAGTTTTATTGTCTATTTGCAAATCCCCCTGTGGAGATCAGTACACGCGCAATGCACACAGCGATCTGTGCAGAGTGGGCTTTGCCTTTTGTTTACAGGCAATGCCCAGCGATCTAGCAGGATAGACAGTGCAAGCGTAGTCTTTCCATGCAGGTGAAGCGCGAGACTGCACATCAGCATAGATATACATTTAGAGTGCTCCATTTCTAAAGGGGTTGACCAACAGGATTAGGTTCCGGTGATTTGGACAGCTTACTACATCCTGGCTTCCCCAGCAGCTGCCAAATACACATTTCAGGTAGCGTCAATTGAAAATATTGTTGCCTGCAATTTTTTTGGGCTGTTCTATAGCTACGCTGTGGGGCTGCGCATTGCTATCGCCCGCTGTGTACACATGGGGCGATTCTGCCTAACCTTTTAGTCGATTTTTGACTAAATCATCCGCCCCATGTGTATGCAGCTTAAGTAATCATGTCAGGTCGATTAGAAATGGTATGAAAATCACTGTGTGTGTGTGTGTGTGTGGTGTGACCACTCATGCTGTTCCTGAGCACACTGCTGGCCTATACACACTGGGCGACTTTGAGCTGAATGTCAATCAAAACAGCATATTTGAGGGCCTTTAAGATCAAAGCCGCCCAGTGTGTATGGCCCGGCGATGAGCACTGCTGCACGCTCCCGCACCATCGCCGGGAAAGCCGTTCCTCTGCTGGTTATACCAGCAGACGAGCGGCTTTAAGGACGGCATTGCATAGTGCTCCGCTATGCAATGCTGCCACCCCCCTCCGTCGGTGCCAGGCAGGGGGAAAGCCACTCAGTGTGTATGCACTGAGCAGCTTTCCCCGCAGTGATGAACGCGATCATCGCTGTCCATACATGCTGGGCATAGTCGCCCAGTGTGTATGGACCTTACGATTTAAACTTCTTGCGCTGCAGATATGTAATGTATGTAGCAGCTTATTATACAAAAGCCACAGGCCGCTTAATCAGCTGTTTCAAAGAATGCAAACACTTCAACAGGAGTAGTTGAGTTAAGCTGGCATGCTAGGTTATAGTTTTCACTTGTAACTATCAAGCACCTGGCAGGAAAGGCTGCGGCCACACATCTCTGTGCAGCAGGACCCGCTGCAAGGAGGCTGTGTGTGTCCGGATCCTGCAGAGCAGAATCCTCCCACTCCCGACCGCATTTCGCATGTAGCACAGCGCAGCATTGAAATGTATGTGTTCACATTGAAGTGTGGTTGTCCTGCTGTCTGGGACCCGATGGCTGCGGCCACACAGCTAATGTGTGGCCAGCCGCAGAGGAGCCTGTGTGCAGACGCCTTGCGGTGCAGCAGGTCCTGCTGAACAGAACCCACTGCGCCACTGTGTGTGGCAGCATCCTTAGGGTTAGGCTGGTGAGTGGGTGGGTTAGGAGGGGTGGGGTTTGACACTAGCTGTTCCTGTTAGGCTGTGGAGGGGGAGGGTTAAGGATGGGTTAGGGTGAAGTTATGTATTCTTACCTGACCCCTGTAGGGGATTTCCCCCCCCCTCCCCCCTATTGGGATGCACGCGACTGCATTCTGACAGTTAGCATTACTATCTCTATCACTTTTTGGGGGGATCCAGGATGGTTTTCCTACTTTTTGATGCTCTTCTCCAAGTTTGCATTTTTGTAGACAAGTTGTGCAAATCTTTTACAACAAAGTGGCATTTCTGATTTGAATCCTGCGGTTCTTAGGTGTTTGTATTCATGCGATGTATATGAGTGTCATGATACAAACTATCTCCTGATTAAACTGACCCCATACTTTGACTCAAACTACTGCCTTTGTCCCTATTAACTGGAATGTATGCCATTCAGTATGTTCCTATCTGGGCCTAGGATGTGGTCACTAGGTCTACAAGCATTACAGTAGGTCGACCACTATACTTTTTTTAAGTTGGTTTTTCATACTCAACTATTCAAGTGGGCATAGCTTGAGAATATAATCGTGTGTCCAAAGCATGGGGAGCAAAGGGGAGCCATGCAAGGGGACGCGGTACACTTATCCGGTGTCCATGTTGACTTAAGTTGACATAGACACCAAAAACATGAAAACCCCATGTCAACCTTTTCTATGGCAACCTAGTGATTGTTCATGAGTCATACCCTCATACAGATATTTTGTGAGAACCATCAGCAGGTCTTGTATCGTTTCTGCTTTAATTACAATGTTGTATTAGAAGTGTTTGCTATGTCTTCACATTCTTGTGAGCTTCCTTGTGACTTATTGAAGTCTTGGACTTGTTGTCTTGTTGTTCAGGTGGGCACAAGCCTATGCTGGTTTGAGGAAATTCCTTAATACGTTGGCATAATACTTGTGGTTTTTTTTTGTGTGAGTGCACAGTCCCTGTTCTGTGAGTGTTGAGAGATCTGGTAGCGAAGGAGACCCCTAGTGGACATAAGTAAAATAGGTCTAGCTGTGTATTTTTGTCATTTTCTTTTATTGTTCTAAATGTGAGGGAAAGGTGTATAAAAGTTGATACGTTTTAATAGTAAAATATATCGCACAAATAGTTCTACATTTAATTGTGTCATTTGCCAGCTAGGTGCTTTGAATGTTTACAAGCATTTTGTGCACCAGCTTGCTATTTCTGTGCCTGGTAACAAAGAACCCTTGTTAGTGATTTGTTACATCTTACATGAGGTTTTTTTTTTTTTTTACATTGATTTTATGCAAATAGAATTGCGTGCTTTTAGCTCTATATCACAGAAAAAGTGTGACATGTGTAACAGGTTGAGTATCTTTTATCCAAAATGCTTGAAAACAGAAAAAATTTGGATAATGGATTATTCAGAATATTCCGCGTTTCTGACTATTTTTGTATAATGGCCAGATACACAGGCAGCTCAAAAAAAAAAAAAAATATATATATTTTGCAGCTTGTTCTGCCACCCTAATCTGCTGAGACGCTACCCTGAGGTATACATCTGATATTCCTCAAAAATATCCGATTCCCCTTCTAATTGGGGATCTCACTCTTACTGTCTATAAGGACATTCACGGAAATTGATGCAGGCTTGCATCCTTTTACCAGGATCTTCAAAGGATCCATTTTATGAGGCATTTAACTTCATCTATAAGTGTATTCTGTATGCATTTGGAGTATTACCCCTGAGGAAGTCGTTTTAACGACGAAACGCGTTGGGTCTGTTTCCTTGCATATATAGAACCGAATCTTTTGAATACTCCAAGATGAAAATGCATTTTATATATTGTTTTTATGAAGCATTGTAATAAAACTGTTGAACAGTGATTCAAAAAAAGCTTGCTAATTCGGTTTTCTATATTGAAAGTTGGTGGTGGAAGTCTATCTAGGGGCGCACTTTGTTCTTTACTCTTTATATATATATATATATATATATATATATATATATATATATATATATATATATATATATATATATATATATATATATATATATATATATATATATATATATATATATATATATATATATATATACATACACACACATTCAGGAGACTACGGTTTTCTGAATAATTTGGATAACAGAATTCTGGATAAGGGATACACAACCTGTATTAATTGTTAAGTTCCAGTCAATATCTAGAAGTGTTTCCCATACGCCTGCTTTCCATAATATGAAGCTCTTCTAGTACATTTCAACAAATTAAAATAACAAGACTTCTAGTTTTGGTGTTTGCCTTTATCATTTATACTGTCTTTCCCTTTCTTTCAGTGCTAAGTATTCGGGGCGCACAAGAAGAAGAGCCTCAGGATCCCCAGCTGATGCGATTGGATAACATGCTTTTGGCAGAGGGTGTAGCAGGTCCAGAAAAGGGAGGTGGTTCGGCAGCAGCTGCAGCAGCAGCCGCAGCGTCAGGTGGAGCAGGGTCAGACAACTCAGTGGAGCATTCAGATTACAGAGCCAAATTATCCCAAATCCGACAAATCTACCATACAGAGCTAGAGAAATATGAACAGGTAACCAGATAAGATGGCTGTGGCTATACCTTTCTATACAGTTGTAACATGTGCTTGATTTATGTTCTCCAATTATGTTGAAAGTTCTCCAAAGGGCTGTATAACCTTTATAAATACATATTGGCAACATCTGGATGATAGATCTGTAACCGTGTCTTTTAGAGCCAGTACAGGTTGAGTATCCCTTATCCGAAATGCTCGGGACCACGAGCATTCCGGATAAGGGAATATTCCGGTTTTTGGAATATTTTTTTTTTTTGTCATACTTACCTGCCCCTGGTGGGTCCCCGATGGTCCCACGGCGTCCATGGAGTCCTCCGGCGTCCACAGCAGGCCACCAGCACCGTCTCCGGCGTCTCCAGTGGTCCCAGGAGTGCTTTGCGCAAGTTCCCAGGCGCGCCGGTGACGTCACCGGCGCGCGCGCGCACTCGCGCAAAGCACTCCTGGGACCGCTGGAGACGCCGGAGAGGATGCTGAAGGCCTGCCGTGGACGCCGGAGGACTTGGTAAGTATTAAAAGAGGGTTAGGGGGGGGGGGGGGGAATTTGAATTATTCAAAAAAACCACGGTTTTTGGAATAATTCGGATACGGGATGCCCGGATACGGGATACCCGACCTGACTGTCATTTGTATAGTGCAATTCTAGTCCTGATAACCATTGCTGCATTGACTATTCAATATATCATCATTACGACTGCTGAATAAGAGTTTGATTGGGCATGGTCATCGGCTCATGATGTCACAAAACATGCTAAATTTATATAATAATACAATCAACGTCCCATCTTATTTCTATGACCCTCCAAATTATTGTTAGAATTAGCAACAGACTTGAGCGGTGCTTGATATTAAAAAAATAAATAAATAGGTGCAATAATACAATTTTTTATGAATAGGGAACAAACAATCGGGTCCATTAATAGTGGTTACACACTCATACAAAAATAAAATGTTCCTTTCTGCTACCAGTATACTTATGGGCTGGACAGGTTATACCGACAAATGGTGACACACATGTATATATGAATGCATCAAGGGCTTCTATGACCTGTATTAAAGCACTTGTCCTGATTTTCTTTGCCACACAGAACTCCCCTGTGTAACTTTAAATGTCTCTATTGTAGTTAATTACATTCTAATTGAACATAAGAGAGAGTGCAAATTATCAGGCTATGAAAGAACATTCTAACATGAGGAAGGAGATCTATTTTGGTCCATGATGTACAAACCTCACTGTAACTCTTTAGCTTCACTTGTGCACCTGAAAATAACTGCATATTGTTTGCCAGGAATAAGTATTACAACAGTTGATGGTACGTTGAGAAACCTAAAACCTGAATGGGAACTTTGAATGAATCTTGTTTCAACCTAAATGAAAAAATGAAATCAGAAATAAATCTGTATATGCATCAATAGCAAATCTCAACACTGTTGTTAACTTTTAGGCCTGTAATGAATTTACTACACATGTGATGAATCTGCTACGGGAACAGAGCAGGACCAGACCTATCTCTCCCAAAGAGATTGAACGCATGGTCGGAATTATCCACAGGAAGTTTAGTTCCATCCAGATGCAGCTCAAGCAAAGCACATGTGAAGCCGTCATGATCCTGCGTTCTCGCTTCTTGGATGCACGGTGAGACCTCATCCCACCACATGTCTTATGCAGTTATACAATAAATGAAGTGGGTTGGGCTTGATAGTTGCTCCACCTGCTTTTCACAGAGTAACTTTTTACCAAGTCCAGTGTGCCTTCTATTTTCCTAGCTTGCTTCCAGGTTTTCAAAATAGGCAAGTTTGACTTAGTGGAAGACAAACCTTCCAACGAGGGCAAGTGGAGATGTTTGATAGCTAGGAACCTCTTTAGAATGTGTGATAAATCTTAATCTGAATTCTGAAGCTCATTCCTTTTAGGGATGCCTGATTGTTTTGGTTTTAGGGATAATTTTTATTAGCGTATAGCATTGGCTAATGGGATTCCAATATGAGGGAACATTTAGCAGTCATTCCCTATATACTGATAGAGTTTTAAGTTAAAAATGAAAATTTCCCTCTACTATTAGAGCAGTGAGTTTCAGATATATTTGGGGATATCCTATTCGCTAATAGGTTTGCCGGAGGCTATCTTATTCGCCATGATGCTGCCGGTTATCAGGTATTTATGCTTCGTGTGTCTTAGACACGCAAATCCTAATCCCCCGTAAGCAGTACTTCAGACCCATGATAACACATGGGTCTGGGAACATTTTCCGGTACTCTTTACCTAGCACGGCGCCCATCGCGGGCATCGCGGCCATCAAATGCACTAAAAAACGGGTGCGACGCGATGCCCGCGATTTCCCATAGGGAACAATGTTAAAAGTGTGATTGGACGCGATTTTACTGTTCAATGCCTCAATGCCCGCGATTTTTCCATAGGAAACAATGTTAAAAGGGCCACAGAGCCCAAATAGTCCCCCTGAAGTCTTAAATGGCTCCCACAATTGTTAACGCCACCCCACGATCAACGTGAACCCGAAGCGTGGCGAGCGCAGCGAGCCCGCGAGGGGCGGCGGTAGTACGCGTCCTCCGACCTTTTCATACCCCCACTATCCACGTCGGCGTGGAGTTGAGAATAGAATAGTGTGGCGAGCCACCGAGCCCCGCGAGGGGACGCGGATACCTTCACAGGTAAACGCGTCCCTTCGCGGGCTTCACAGGTATCCGCATCCCCTCGCGGGGCGCGCTGCGCTCGCCACGCTTCGGGCTCGGTGGCTCGCTGCGCTCGCCACACTATTCTATTCTCAACTCCACGCCGACGTGGATAGTGGGGGTATGAAAAGGTCGGAGGACGCGTACCGCCGCCCCTCGCGGGCTCGCTGCGCTCGCCACGCTTCGGGTTCACGTTGATCGTGGGGTGGCGTTAACAATTGTGGGGGCCATTTAAGACTTCAGGGGGACTATTAGGGCTCTGTAGCCCATTTAACATTGTTTTCTATGGAAAAATCGCGGGCATTGAGGCATTGAACAGTAAAATCGCGTCCAATCACACTTTTAACATTGATCCCTATGGGAAATCGCGGGCATCGCGTCGCACCCGTTTTTT
Source organism: Crinia signifera (assembly GCF_055691185.1). Classification (NCBI taxonomy): domain Eukaryota; kingdom Metazoa; phylum Chordata; class Amphibia; order Anura; family Myobatrachidae; genus Crinia; species Crinia signifera. Next base: position 109,916,298 of record NC_139224.1, read on the forward strand.
TAGTGCATGCGATGGCCGCGATTTTTTACCCCCGATGACCGCGATGGACATCGTGGGCGCCGTGCTAGGTAAAGAGTACCCATTTTCCGGATCCCGTGTGTTATTGTGCGATTGTGGCTTGGGTTTTGGATGGCGAGAATGGGCAGTAATAGGATATTCCAATAACATCTGGCTACAATCGTGATAGCAGAATTTTTTTTTTTATTTTTTTTATAATTGGGGCCAATATGTATTTTATGTTTGTGTGTAGTAAATTTCGACTACAAAAAAGTGCCATCATGTATATAGTTAAACCCACAGGGTCTTATTGTTAAAGCCTTAATAAACTGTAGAAGAATAAAGGAGAAATTTCACAGAGCTGGTCCCCAGGGGAATTCACTAATCCTATAACCCTATTTGCTTTCTCATTAAGACAACAGAGCCTTGGTTTCTCTAGTAAAAGAAAAAAAAAAATATTCAATATAATATGTTTCATAAACAAATGTATAAAAACCTGAAACAATGTTAATTGATCCGACATAAATGATCAAACAGCGTGTTGGTTTTATTAGATAAATACAATCATAAATCCCATGTAACTGTATAATGCAACTTATAATGTAATATAACAGCTTGCATATGTTCATAGCCGACACGTAGAGCCAATAGAAGTTAGGGCCTGATAATGTAAGATCCCACGTGCAGGGCCCTCTTCCCTCATATGCTTTTCTTTCTTATTTATACCATGTTTGATAGCACCAACTCCTGCAGTTTCTGCCACGCTGATAGTTATTCCAGTGTCTTCTGCTGATGCACCTATGTGTATGTACCTCGTACTTATCCTCTACTGTATTCAACTGTTGGGTGCTGCGGATCCCTTGTTGCACCATATATTTAAAAGATGATAAAAGCTTCAAGTTACTTCCTACAGCTTCTTCAACTAATCACAAAGACTCTTATAAAGTTTTGTGCCTAGGCAGCCCTAAATTAATCTGCTTTCTGTCACATGTGCTAATGACGTGTTTTTGTCTAGACTACACTGAATTTTTCCAAAACTTGTCTATAGGTAAACCATCCCAATGTTTTATAGGTAGAAGTATTTAGTGGATGTTTCCCTCACTTGCACCCAAGGAGCTAACAAAAGCATAGATATTAGTGTTGGTCTAATGATATCGTATGCAATAAACCAATGAAAAACACTAGAAAATAGGCGGTTAAGAGGGGACATGCTTAACATGTACAAATATATCAGGGGGCAAAATCACAAATTATCAAGTAAATTTTATGCCTTGAGGACAGAAACTACGACACATGGGCATGTGCTTAGACTGGAGGAAAATGGATTCCATACCATTAGGAGAAAAGGCTTCTTTACGGTTAGAGCAGTAAGGGTATGGAACTCCCTTCTGGAGTGTATGGGCAGACACATTAAATACGTTTAAAATAAGGTTTGACAAAGATTTAGTAGAATCGGTAGATTATGTTACAAGGGATATCGCAGCTAGGCCACACACCTTAGTTAGATCTGCAAAAAAAGGTTGAACTTAATGGATGTATGTCGCCTTTTTTTTTTTTTTTTTTAAACCTCTACTATGTTACATCCTATTGAGTCTAAATGACTTCTGGTAAAAGGTGACATAAACAAGCCAATATAGAAATAAAAAAAATGGCTGCATGTTGGTTTCTTATTATAAATTCTCAAACAATGTATATATGCTTTGGCTGTTAAAATGGCTAATGAAGAATTATTATGCAATTACGCTGAAACTAACACCCACTCATTTCAATCTGTAAAAACTTGTTAGGGTGAACCTATAGGCCTGAAGAAGTCCAGTGTACAGATGTGATCTTTACTGCCGTCACACCAAGCAGCCCCTCATGGCACTTATGGTGTGTACACATGGTGCGAGTACCATGCAATGCGATCACGGCACGATCAGATCGCACGGCATGCATGCGATCTGCATCCAACTTTGACTATATAGTGCAGATCTGCACTATATAGTCAAGGCAGCCAAGACTTTCTGCTTGCGATACGTGAATGCGCATCAAGTTCGCATCAAGTTCGCATCGGGATCACAAAGGTTAAAAACCCATACAAACTGCATGCAATCCCGATTAGATTTTGACTATATAGTCAAAATCTCATTCAGATTGTACCCGTGTGTACACACCATAAGACTCTGATAGCGTTGGGTGTCATATTGATTGAGATGCTTTGTAATGCAGTGTAAAGAGGACGCACCAGGAGACTTTGTTGATTCATTTGATATGTGATCATTGTATATCTGCGTGTAACCGAGTTTCTGAATCTGTGTACAGGGTGCTACTACGCAGCGACCATGGCTTTTTTCCATGTCAAGTACCTTTTTGTGCTTCATTTACAGAGTTTATTGCACACAGATATTCAAGTGTCGCATATCACAATAATCAGCACCGTATTCTGTTGCATCCTGATCCACCAAAAAATGCAAAAAACACAGGGAGCTGTTATAAGTTTGCTTGAAAATTGGTACATTTTACTCGAAAAAAAAAAAAAAAAAACTGCACTAAATGAAATGCCAGAAAAAACATTGGGTGAAAAAAACCTGGACATAACTCCTATGCTTCAGTGCAAAATAGAATTCCAAGCCAGCAGCATGATGCATGATTCACCCCCTGTTGTATCCAATGTTTTTAGGACTTAGGGGTATCTTCAATTACAGCCAAAACTTGTCAGCAGTTTCCGACTGATTTAGGTCAAAAGGTGTTCTGACCTATTCAATAAGGGCTTTTTTTTCCGACCGTTCAGAATACTCTGACCTGTTGGAAACCGCATGGATTGGCGGAATACCCACGTATCCATGTGCTTTTGTCGGAAAATCGGCCAAATCCAACAGATTTTGGCCCCGTTTCCCGCAATCTCAATCCGACTTGAAAAAAAGATGGATTGAGGAGATGAGGCAGGGAGGTCGGCGCCGGGTAGGCAGCAGCAGCTTGCCCGACACTGTCCTCCTGCTGTCTCCTCTAGTCACTCACCCAATCCCGCCACCTGCCCAGGTGAGCAGCAGCTGTTCACCCGGCGCCCTCATTTGCCGTCCCACCTCACGTCCGCCTACCGCCTCCTCCCTTCGATCATCCAGTCCTTGCACCGTCCGGGAGAGCAGCAGTAGTAACAAAATCCAACAGATGGATTTGTGAGCATTGAATAGGGCTTATCGGATCTATTCTGACAAATGCATGACAGAGTGGATCCGACTTTAATTGAATAAACCCAATAATGTACAATTAGTTTACATGGTTTGCCTTATACGTTGAATGATCCAAACAACTTCATTTTGCAGGCGGTTACCCTTTGCACTTTTTAAAAACGAATAATTCCTAGTTTTAATACAAATGGGGGTAATTCATTGGTGCAGATTTTTTTGCAGTTTTTTAGGTCAATTTTCGATTTAACCTATTCAATTATTTATAGCTTCTTATATAGCACAGCAAATTCCATTTGGATTGGCGAATTCACACGTTTTCGAGTACTTTCGGGTGAAATTACAAGCTGTTTTTAGTGAAAAATTACTTTGAAAAAAGGCGAAAGCATTTGCAATTGAAAACTGAATCTTCAAAAAAAAAGGGGGGGGGGGGGGGTAATTGTATACGCCCCCATAACAAACACACACACATTGCATTCCTAAATGCTTTAATGAGATTCTGAATTTTTTTTCCTAGGCGGAAGAGAAGAAACTTCAACAAGCAAGCTACAGAAATTTTGAATGAATATTTCTATTCACACCTCAGCAACCCATACCCCAGCGAAGAGGCCAAAGAGGAGCTAGCCAAGAAGTGTGGCATCACCGTGTCACAGGTAGTGTCTGTCTTTAGTAATCTATTGCAATACCTGGCACTTGTTCCCTGCACCAATTTTTATATTGACTCTGAATGAGGACTCATTCATTATGTACTGCTTATACAGGACTTGACCAAATATTTTACAAGTACAAATTACCTGTTTTTAGTGTGCCGCAATTCTTAGTAACACCTGTTTTATTATACCTTTTAAACAAAGGGACAGGGAAGAGACAAGTTTTGTTTTATTACCACTGCTCCGAATAGCATAAGAAAACAAACTTTTTGGTTTAAAACAATGTGCAGGTGTCATCCTGACACAAAGTCCAATTTTGAAGATTCCCGATTAGTAGGATTAGGACCGTGCCTTGGCAGGAGTGCATGTCAGCCTGGAGAAAATAAGGCCTGTGCCCTAGTTTTTCTTTTCATAAGAAAAACCGCCACCTGTACACACAGTAAGCCGCTGTCTGTATATACATACAACCGCACTTCAAACTTTCATTTCCTGTTAATAATTGCTGTAACATAGCTCGCTATCTCTTTTACGCTCACTGCAGGTTTCAAACTGGTTCGGAAATAAGCGAATCCGCTACAAGAAGAACATAGGTAAATTTCAAGAGGAAGCCAATATTTATGCTGCCAAAACAGCTGTGACTGCTACCAATGTGTCAGTTCACGGAAGTCAAGCCAATTCGCCCTCAACTCCCAGTTCTGCTGGTTAGTTTGTTTTTTTTGTTTTCTTTTGTTTGGTGCTGCTTTTGGTTTTATCTTTTACCTTCAACCTTTCTTTACTATGCTCTTTGTTCGCTTTCTCTACTTCCATTTTGTCCCGGCTCTAAAGCCTTTCCTCTCATCTTATCTCCAACACCCCTCTCTCTCTCTCACACACACTTCCGTCTCTGTATTTTTACTTTTTTTGTTTTTACAAGTTTTTTCGTTTGCTTCGCCCTGCTTGTTTTATGGATTAGCTTCCCACTGTTTCTATGTTTAGATATGACCATGATGTTTGATGTTGTTTTTTTTTTTTTTTTTTTTTTTTTTTTTTTAAGATTTGTAATGATTTTAGTTTATATAGAGGTTTTCTTTATTTAAACCTCATCTACTGGCCCTTAGCAGCTGCCATTTTGTGGCTAAAATAAATATCCAATATTTTAATATGTCCTTGCGACTTGTGTACCTTCTTCTCTTTTCGTTGCAACAGTCTGGCCTGTCTGAAATGACTGCTCTGCTGTTTGTAAGAGGTGGCCACAAATTTGACCTTTATTAAAGGGTAAACGATTTGAGAAGTAACTGTACCATGAAACTCCGAACTGATACGTGTCATTAAGCAGCATAATATTGTTATTGTTGCTCTGAAATATTTTGTTCATTTGTGGTATTAAATTATCAATGGTGTCCCAACCTAATGTTTCAGACTTAGCCACACTGCATAGAATGCAATTTACAAGCAAGTTGAACCTCTTTAATCCAGTATTTCATTTGTTGCGGATATTCTTTGTGTTGATCCCCAGAAATTGTTATATAGCACTTTTTCTGGTGGCTGTTTTTTTGCGTATATCTTTTTAGTTAAGGTTTATCTTAATTTTACATTTTTGAATGTACTTGCTTATAAATGGTTTATTTCGGACACAATGTAGGTCACTACAAATAGTTTGCTGAATTATAGAGCTTCAACTTGTATCAAAATCATCTAATTTTTGTTATTTGTATTTAACACATTTTTATACTGTATAATGAGACTCTGTAACATATTTATACACTGACTAGTCACTTTAAAAGATCATGTGCAAATCCAATCTAGAAAAGGACTGGTAGTGGCTTACAAAGCTAAATGAATTTGGAGGGGAGGAAATAAACAGTAAGCATGACTTTACCAAAACTCCTGTAATATGATCTCTGTTGTGTTGTCGGAGGCTCCATCGGCATGATCGGTGTAATTTATTGCCGTGGGCTGTACAATAATTAGATCTCTGTAGTTGATCACTTGTTGATGTCATGATTAAGTCATTTGGCTAATGAAATCTCCAGGAATTGATTCAGGGATAGTTGGCAACTCTCCAGAAAAGAGATTAAGGATGAAGCAATGGGGAATTAAGCATAACAGGGATAAGAGTGTATGGATGATAGGCGAAGAGGGATAGCGACTAAGAGATCTGGCCTCTTGGTAAGGGAACATCTGCACTGACAGTACAGAGTATGATTAAAATGTGACATGAGTAAGTTGATATTATGCAGGCCGATAACAATGTAAGAATGAATAAGGCATCACTAGCTGCTAGAATCTTGTTTTAGTAAAATGGACTTCACCATGCTACAAGGTCTACATTATATATCTAAAGGCAAATAACAGAAGCATTCATGGTTTTTCTATTTTTAATCACCTGTTCTTTTTAATAGCATAAAAAAGCATTTAAAGTGTAATATTATTCTGTAAGATAAACAATGGGTTACTACATCTTGTGGCTGCATAGTAGGGATCTATGCACTTTTACCTTGCATTATGTTTTATATGTCTTAATCCCTTTCCCCTTTTATTTGCATAGAAGTTATGTGCTTCATTTTGTCCTGCTGTGAACACAAACATTAAGTCAGGGGAATTGCTTTTTCAGGAAGGAAGAAGCATGCTGTTTGGTCTCTGGCACTGAGAATAGATGTTACAGGGTTAAAATATAGCACAATAACATGTAGCTGCTTTTCATCTAAAGCAGCCATCCCATATAGAAGATTATTTTTCTGTAAATAGCAAGTTAAGTACCCTTTAAAGCATGCATATGCCAATCAATCTTCATAGCTGTCCCTCTACAAATCATTACCACCTTTTCTAAATCGCTCAGGATGGAATGTTGTATGGCTTCCGTACACCAAGACACTAGCACACACAGCGCTCAGCATGTCATGTGATGGCAGACATGGGAGAGGAGTGCAGATAAAGCTCAGGTGGTGAACCCAAAGCCTCTCTTCCGATAACGTCATGTGACTGTGGTTGCCTTGCTTGTCCGTGCCTCTTTATAGAATTAGAATTCATTCATATAAGGATGACACTTTTTAAGTGATATTGGTAAATACAGATGATAATCTTATACCCTAACAGTCATTTATGCTTTTTTCCCATTTTTTTTCTACTTGAAATTGCAGCTTGAAGAATTGTTGTGCACAAACAATTGCAGTGAATTACAATTATTAGTTCCATTTAGGTTTTACTATAGTTGTTACTAAATCACTATACAGTGTGTTATTGATTTTTTGGGGGGATTTTCAATTGTCAAACTAATTTGACTCAAATTTATATATTTTGTTTTAAAACTATACAGTATTAAACACCCTCAAAGTTTCTTCCAGACAGTAATCGTATTGCGTTCCAATATGCTATTAAATCATATTTTTGCCTACAGACTTAAAAAAAGAAAAAAAAAAAGTTTTTTTTACCAATAATCTAACCCTTGTGCTGTGAAAACTCCCAAGTTTACACAGATGAAATACTTTTTCCTAACAGTTGGCTTTCTTAATTAACCTCTACATTGTGAACCATAAAAGGTTAGCTTTATGGATAAATTAGTTTTGTAATTCAGGTATCATTGGTCATACTGTGTAAATGAAGACCATCAAGCACTCAAACAAAATTAAATAAGGTTAGAGCAAGGCAGAAGATAGGGAAAAGGCTACAATAATATCTAAGTACATGGATATCTGTCTGCTCTGCTGGGTCAATATTGAGAAAATAAAAGAGGCATTATAGCACATGTGCACAGAATGGACAAGGTCACCCTGCAGAATTCTGTATCCGATCAAGAAGGAAACCTGTCAAGGAAACTATAGAGGGGCCTACAATCACTATAGAAAAGCTACAGAGGTCAGTGGTGGAAACGGGAGTGAATATGCAACAGTCAGCTTTATCCCAGCTCTGCATACAAGAGTCTTCTTGTATAGGAAAGTAGCTGCTATTTGCCACAAAACATCAGAGAAATGGTTAAAATTTTGGATACAGTTTTGTGGACAGATGCACTTAAATGGTGGTCTCTGAAACCATTTCAAAATGCTTTTGTGTGGTGTAAACCCTAACACTGCCCACTCCTCAGCAAAACACCATCCCTACAGTGAGGTACAGTATGAGGGGAGGCAACATCATGTTGTGGGGATACTTTTCCTTGTTGGGGACTGATCCTTTTATGACAATTGAATACACTACAGGGGGATACTGCAAGGTGACTTAAGGTGCCCACACACTAGAAAGATCTGCAATCTTAAGATGTGCGCATAAATTAGCCTTGAAATCTTTTGTCTTGATTTCAGGCAAGCGAATATCTTTACCAAAGGTTTCTCTTAAGATCCCATGTGCGTTACTTTGGATCTTTTGCTAAATCTTCTGATCTTTCATGCAGCATGCAAGATCAGAAGATTTAGCAAAAGGTCTGTGGGATTTATCAGAAATCGACTGATCTGCAAAAAAATCGTTCTAGTGTGCGGGCACCTTTACTTCATTTAGCAAGCCAGTTAGGAACTTACCCCAACAGATTTATAGCTGCCTTCCGAACAAACGTTTCTATAAAGTGTTAAGCCCCCATCCACTATGCAGACATATCTGAAGCTACAAATCTCTTCAGATTTCCCTTGAACTCTCCCAGATATCTGATTTGACTACTTTTTCCACTCCTGATAGCTTCAGATCAAATGGAACCTTGGTGCAGCACCAATGATTTTTCGTCAGATGGATCTGAGGGAGCTCAGATTTGGCCTTTTTTACTCAAATAGATCTGTCCGAACCATCAGAATCTGACCAAAACAGACCAAATCTGACTAGTTGATGGGGGCAAGTCTGAAAAATGTGGCTTCATAACTGACCAACACCAGCAGTTTGTAGTTAAGAAAAGCAAAAGAACGACATACTGTGGATAAAAGTGTTCTGTTAAAATGTACTTTAAGAGCCTAATAGTTCACAATGAAAATACTGTCTGGTACAATCTGACTTTTAGGGTGTTGAATACTTTTTGGAATCATTGTAATCAATATAATATTTTCTTTGTCATAGGTAATATTTGCACGCAGTATACAATTTCCAAGGGAAAAAAAGGCTTTATAAATACAGATCTAGTTCTACCTATGTACTCTCAAGTGCTTGGAATTTGCAATCTGTCTTTTACGCTCATTCAGTATTTAACTTTACTGGCAGATTTCATGCATTCATTTGTTTAAGTGGAATTACCATATGTTGCCTGCAGAAGGCATCCCTGCATTTGTTAGCTAGATGAGAGGTATATGCTACTTTAATAAACATAAAGAGAATTCCCTTCTATGAAAGGGCTTGCACTGTAATTAGTAGTAATAGAAAAATTTAAAAGAGAATCTGTCTTTTGAAATACTTATTTTTATTTTTTTACTTTTTCCCAAATACAGCAAGCCAGCCTATCTGGGAGGTGTTGGGTATTGGACTTGGTGTTTGTAATATTGGCACATTAATGGGGTTTTATTTGGTGAGAATAGAGATCTGAGGTTGTAGAGGTAATACAGAAGAAATGTATATTTGTCAGGAGTGTTGACCCAAGACTTTGAGAGATAGACATATGTATAATGTGCACAATGACGATAAGAGGGAGGTGAAGGTGAAAATAAGGGATTATTACTACAGTTGCCTGTCACATGCGTGTGTAGGTCTTGGACATTTTTATAGTCTGCCATCATACACCACAATAAAGAAAGTAATGACAGTGGCTTGGCTCATTAGGTCACCTAAGTTTGGCATGCGCAAGGTCAACATAGAAAAGGCTCTACACAAGGAAAAGGTCAACAAGAAAAAAATGGATGACACAGATAGTCAACATGAGTTGTTTTTTTTTTCTATATAGGGTGCCACTGTTTTGGCTTTTAGCACGTTAGTGTACCGTGTTCCTTCTATTCTCTTACCATGCTTTGGCCAAATGTAGTGCACATGGATGGAAAAGCACAAGTCGACTGTGATCATGTTGAACTTTTGTGCATGTCGACAAATAGTTGTCAAGCTAAAGGTATAATAAAGTAACACACAAAGAGACAGTCGTTATACAGCATATGTAGGAAATAGAAACCTAGAACATTATGCAAGTAGAATGTCCAATGTTGTCAAATTTGGCTATGTTGGTTTATGGATGGACATTGAGCTTACAACCAAGTATTTGTCAAAGTCCGCTGGTTTGTGACCTGCAGAGCATACGTACGTACATACATGGCACACCACAAATTATGAGATGCATGTGAAGGTCTCCATTAAGATTGTTGGTAGCAAGTGTTTAGTAATTGAGAAAACAATTCTGTTAAGCTGCTTATATAAAGGACATAACACATTTTTCTAAAATATAGGAACCACAATGATAGTGCCCCCCCCCCCTACAGCCACATTACTGAGCTGTTTTGCCCCACCCCCAGACAAATCAATCCCCACGGTAACGTCACTATGGTGGTACCCTCAAGCTAACCACCCTCTATAGCCACATTGCTGTGCAGTTTCCCCCAATTAAGCTATTAATACCCCTCAGCCCCCTTGTGGCAATACAACCCTTAATGGAGAGATCTATGCAGCAGGAGTTTAGAGACCGCAGTCTGTTCAGGCCTTGGCGGACACTCTGCAGATTCCAGGGCATGAACTAGCCACTCCCAATACATGCATGTCAACCAATCTCCACTAGGGCTGACGAAGATATGCTTCCTCCCTACTTGCATAATCTGGTTGTCAGGCAGCAAAATCTAGGGGCCATTGCTACCAGGCAAATGGGATTTGTTGAATCTTGGTTTAATAATGATTATTTATTACATAAATACTTGGATGTCTACCTCAAGTTCTTATTAACGGCATGAATTCATTGTGTAAAATTAATGGTTTTGTATGTATATTGCCACAGCACCTCCGATGCTTCACATGTGATAACTATCTGCTTTTCAGATGGCTTCACACTGGTGCCAGTGGAATCCATTCACAGGATGGAAGTAATCTCGTTTAAGTGTTTTTTCAACAATAACCTACAGAAAAAGGATTATTCTGAATCATTTTTTAACGGGACAGTGTTAAATTTGTATTTTTCCTGGTGAAAATGCATAGACTAGTGTCAACTAAGAAAAAAAACATAGTTTATGTAACATTCTGTGTATGTGGTAGATTCATTTGCATTGAAGGATTTTTAAAAGGGTGGATCTGTTTTGTCATGTATTGTTGAATTCAAGGCAGTTTTCGCCGATCCACAGACTTTCAGACACTCGAGAGCCAGAACATTGACTTCTAGCTGTTGAGTTACAGTATTAAGAAACAAAAACAGCCCGGGATTCTGACTGTTGCGACATTCCGGCGGAATCCCAGATTGAATACCCTCCTAAAGCGAAATTCACAACATTTAAGACCTATAACTCCTGACATTGGATTTGGCCAGGTGGCGGCAGGTTATTCTATTCTGCTCCCCTGCAGCTCCGTATTAGCGCCTGCGAGCACCGGAGATAGGTGAGCGCTGCGTCCTTTGTACCGCTGCTCTCCCAAACTTCTGGCCCATGATACAATGTTGCCCTTATTAGGAAGGTGTTTCATAGCACTCTAATTCCTGATTGTCTCAGAACAGTTGGGAGCTATGCTAATCCAAGTGTTGACCATCTCTGCTTTGTGGCTTTAAGAAATATGCGCAATAAGTAATTTCTTCCCAGTAAAATCTGCCTTTTAAATAAATCATGACTTGGGCAATAACAACAAAGTTGTACCCCAGTATTAAATATGTTCTCAAGAACATTTAAAGAGGCTTAGTCCCATTTTTAATGTATTCTCTTTTATTGCAGCATATTTGTCATCTAAAAACGACCAAGCAATAAATCATTAAATTAATGTCTAAGAAGACCTCTTAAAACATAATATATTTACCGTGTATTACAGCCAGATAGTTCTGTATTTATATATATAGATATATATATATATATATATCACTGATCAGTGTGAACAGCCCATGTACTGACGAGCTAGAAAACCTCCTGTGATGACTTTCATCTTTCAGTACAGTGTGATAATGATGAGATCAGAAGCTCATGTGGTACATAATAGCTAATGCTGGGCATATAGGGGTTATTCAGACCTGATTGATGTTGTGCAAAGTCGCAGTCCGTTCAATTATCAAATGACTGCAGATGTGAACGAATAAGAGCGGATATGCACAAGCTTAAATAACTGGAAAAAAAATAGCCTATAGATTTTATCGCAATCCCCTCACAATTTACCGATCGGAAGCCAGGGTGTGGGGTGTGGACACCTGACGTTGTTTGTGAGTGTCCGGAAAGAGGCAGGTGTGCCAAGGTGTTTTCGGGGAAGGCCTGTAATGTCAGTGCCGACCTTGATCAGCCTGATTCTGTCATACAATTTTGGAAAGGTCAGAGTAATGGGCCCCATTCATCTACAGATCGATTGTCAGATTGGGCTGATTGGAACAAAAACCTGGTAATATCTGAATGACCGCTTTTGGCAGTTTTCCAGCATTTCAAAGCAAATGGTCAACTGTCATCTGCTGCCATCCACTACCAGGCTTTTGTTCCAACCAGCCCAATCTGACAATTGATCTGTAGATGTATAGCCAGCTTAACTCACATTCCCACAGACTGGAAAAATCAATCCATCGTAAATGAATGGATATGGATTTGTAGCAAATAGCGAGGTTTTCTCAATTCACTCGCAGATTGGCACAGGGCAGGTTTTCACACTGGGTGATGAATATCTCTACTTGCAGTCATCTGCATATTTGCGGATGAGTCATCAGGTCTGAATTAGGTCCATGGGCTACAATTATCTGTCCGATTCCCCAAATATCAGTGGATTGGCCACATAAATGTAGATGACCGATCCTGTAAAATCGATCGGTTGATCATGCAGGATTGTCTGATGCGATCAAATGCCCTTTGGCCTGACAGTCACTTTATCTGCCTATGTATGTTCAGCATAAGGCATTAATGGCCTAATATGGTAGCTTTATTGGTTAGTCTGTTTTCACAATTAAAGTACATGTGTTAACTGTATATTGTAGTTGGATCTTTTACTAAGGTTTGACCATTCATATTTAGATTTTCAAAACTGATTGAGAGAGATATATATACCAGAAGTGCTTATACGTGACTAGAAGACACTAGGCCAGTGCTTTTCAAACTTGTAGCTGAAGACGCACATAGTCCAGGATATGAGGATGTCTGTGAATCACATGGGCTCAAGTATTAATAGCCATAAAGCCTACACTATTAAATGGATTTCTCACTACTAGATACACTATATGGACAAAAGTATTTGGCTACACCTGTTAATTGTTGAATTCCAGTGTCTCAATCTGACCCATTGCCAAAGGTGTATAAATGTAATATATATTGTTGCATCATGTCGGCCAGTTTGCATGATCCTTCAGGTTTGCACCCTAATCTCCTCTTAATACAATCATTAAGTCTGTATGGGGGGCCACGTTTTAGAAGCACTGCCCTCGTCTGTCTGCCTACAGTTTTCCTAATATACTTCAATAAACAAGTATCTAGTACAATATTGATGATTTATCGTAAAATTACCAAAATGCATTCTGTCTTGTGAGATGCTAGCCCTTTTCTACATTTCACATATTTGCAGTGTATTTCAGTTACCAACTGGTACATAAATACCGATCAATGTAATGTGTGGCTTTGGGGATCAATGATCTCTAAACAGGCCACAGTGAAAATACACTTTCCCACCTCTTTGATGGTGAGTTTCACTGGTGGTTTAAGATAATTAAATCATTCCTGTAACTTCATATAAGTGAACTGTTTATTCCTACCCTTAGATTTAATGGCCCCATACACTGCAGCGACTTCTCCCCTTGGAGAAGCTGCATACAGGGCTCCCTTGAGCCACCTGGGACCTTCCTGGGCATCGCATGTGATATAGCGCATGCGGTCCTTTAGCATGCAAATGTCGCATACAATCCCAGCCAAATCAGCCTTCTGCAGCAAGGGCGACTTGGATCCCCACGGGGCTGTGCATTGCATCTGACTCGCTGTCAATCACCTTCAATTTGGGTTCTTTTCCTGTGATTGATTGCTGCACTTTGTAGGTAAATCGCCCCTTAAGACAAACAGATGTTCTTAGCTTTGGAGAAAGTACAAACCAATCAGCTGCTGTCATTTTTCAGAAATATGGAAGGATGCACTAAGCTTCAAAAGTGATAAAATGGGGAGTGATAAACAGCCATCCAATCAGCTCCTGTATGTCATTTTCCAAACACAGACTGTGACATGGCAGGTAGGAGCTGATTGGCTGGCTGTTTATCACACTCCATTTTATAACTTTTGAAGCTTACTGCATTTGGCCCATAGCCTGCAACATGGAGGTTAGGAGCTGGTTGGCTGGTGCTTTCTCTTATCACTTTCCAAGATATATACCATGCTTGCTTACCGTTTTGGAAGATGCTGAATGCTCACAATTTTTGTAATAGACCCCCACAGCCCCAGAAGAGTAGGCTGCTCTCCTGCATTGTGCTTCCTTCCTAGTGAAGTGGGCAGTACTGTATCTTACTTTAGGCAATCGTGGGAAGGTGGAGGGCTAATAGGCTATTGTGCCATTTAGCTCTGCCCCCTCAGCACAGACCCATGAATCACAAGTGCCCTGCAGTGTCTCCTCTCCGGGCTTCTCCCAGGAAGGTCACTTGTAAATTAGGTACATATGCTTATTGCAGCTCCATGGTCCTTTCATCATTTTTTTATGCTAACAAATAGGTGCCTACGCATGTCCTTATTTAGCAGTTTAAGTGAGTTGATAGAAATAATCCCATTTTAAACCTGTACAAGACCAAAATGATGGTAAACTAATAGCATTTTGAGCATTATCAAGGTCTGTAACTGTACTACGATTTTGGTATTAAGCGCCATAGGTGTCCCTATACAGTTAGTAGACTTAGATGTTTGGCCTTTTAAATGCTCTTTTTTTTTTTTTTTTTAAGTTGGGGAAAATACCCTTTTAGACCACAGAAATTATGTCCTGGAAGTAAAATATTTGTATTTTCCCATGTGATTTGTTTGGGGAACATGAGTTTTGTTGTGTACTGCAGATACTACCACCTTAATAGGGTTTTAAAGTACTCCAAGCATTACTGAACTGTTGTGATATATATGTCAGTTCCTGCTCTAAAGCATTAGGTATCGAGGGTTTTTTATATGCGGTAGAATCTAAATGTGACATAAGCATGTCTAGTCCACATCTCGCCTAATTTACACTGACTGAAGATCACACGAGGTTCATTTGAAGCCATTTGGTCAACCAGTCTCCAGCTGCACACATTGCTTGCTAACCCTGCAGTTAAATTATTTTTCCCTATGCCGATGAAAAGCTAAGGGCTGATATCCTTGAAATTGCTGGTTTTGTGTTGTGTTTCATTCAGGAAGCAAACAGACGGAACGCGGGGCAGTTCAACCACAAAACAAAATGCAGTTCCTGTCACCACAGAACCTCGGTTAGTACGCATGGTCCTCATGACACGTGCACGTCCGTTTTGGTTTCACTTTCGTGGTTATTCGTGGTATTTACTGTTTTGTTGATATATATATATATAAATATATATATTATTTATTTTCTATCCATTTGATATGTCCATCCATTTGTGTTGGTCCATGGTGGTTCATTTTTGGTGTTAGGAGGATGCTTATTTACTGGCGACTCTTGTATTGTTGGGGGGAAAGAAACTAAGGTCCCACAAGTAATTCCTGATTCCATAAGTTTTGACTGTGATATTGATTCAAATAGATTGAATGATCTAGAAAAACACAACATCATGATCACATGATAATAGGGGAATTGAGCAAAAGAGAAAAGTAATCCCATAAAGATCAAGGCTGAGTTGATGAATGGTACTCAAGCATTACATTGACAATTGGCTAGGAATACTCAGACGTGTAAATGCAAACTATATTCTTCATATTTGCGATCTATTCCTATAGAAAAATATAAATGTGTGTGTCTGCCTGTTTTAAAGTCAATAATTCAGAGTGACAAATAACATTTGCTATTATATATGTAAAGGTTTCAAAAACAGACGAACAGAAGACATTTGGAAATATGTAGGAAATATTGGGTTTCATATGCACTCAAAACTTACTGTCATTAGATGCAATGGACAATGCTGAATGCAGTCCCCTTAGTAAATTAATACAGTAGTTGTGGATGGGTCTGTAATCTCCACCAAATTTGGTAAATCAATAATGTCCTCTAGGCAGCAATGCAAAGAGTTTGTGAATGTTATATGCTTGTGGTAAAGGTGTAAAATAACTAGCAATACACCCCTTGAGAATAGTTTTAGGCTTTTTTTTTTCTGAAAATGAAAGAGGCCCAGATGTATCAAGCTTCCAAAAGTGCTAAACAGCCACTAACTGCCATGGTTTGAAAAATGACAGGTTGGCGCTGTTTGAGTGGTTGTTTATCATTTTCCACTTTATCACTTATTGACACTTGATACACATCTGGCACAGTTGGAGTTATAAATGTATATTTTCTCTAAAATGGTAATAAATTCTATATCGTATTCACCATCAATTTGTTATTTCACGTGAAGTATAGCCACAAAGGCTGACTTGTATGTGAAGAGTTTTTAAAGCATGAAAATCTAACACTTTGGTGTCTATTCATTGTGGGGTAAAGCCCTACCTTTAATGAGTGATCTGATTATGAAAATCTTCTTGCCATCGCCAAAGATATCCATAGACAAAATGTGATTTTTTTATTTTTTTTTACAATCTGAACTGGAACCCAAAGTTTTGCTTCTACAGTACGTACATGATCTGACAAGTCATATATGTACACATGTTGGATAACTTTTTTAGTCAAAAGATTTTCAGTTGGTGATACAAAATATGTTATTGCCACATAATAATAATAAGTGGGAACCATTATCTGGTTCTCTGCCTTTGCAGTCCACTAATTTTTATTAAGACTTGCTCCTCCCGAATTTATTTGTTTACTGTACTTGACAATAAAAAGGAAGAAAGAAGTGACAAGAGTGGACTGTCATTGTCAGGTGGCTGTTCCACAAATGTGGGAGTTCTAGTTATGTCCAGGTGGCTTACATTAGATAAACTTCTAGAAATCGCACTCTCTTGCAGTTTGCAGAATCTTACACTCTGCACATACAATTAAGTTCAATTAAGCAACATACTAATGATCATATTGAAATGGAAATGATAACATTATAATTATTTTCATGTAAAATATACTTTAGCTTTGTTTCGTTTTACTTTTTCACAAGAAAATACCCTGAAATAGAATTTGAAATGTAATTTCAAATTAAACAAGATGTATGTTTAGTACATAGCATATGACTGTGCTAATGGCTTTGTGTCATGCTAAACCAATTTCAAGTTTAATAATGCATATTAGGGTCTGAACAGCCCATGGGTCGGTTTGGCGTTACATCCAAAATATGTTTGACAATTAAGTAAAATTCAACATTCCTTGACACTCCAGCTCTTGTTGAACTACACATCTCAGCATGCCCTGCTACAGTTTTACAATTTGGTCATGCTGAAACTGATGCAGGGCATGCTGGGATGTGTAGATCAACAACAGCTGGAGTGTCACTGCCCTAATGGAAGCCATGTATGTTCACTTCATGGACAGAGACCTGGTTCTCTTCATGGACGGCGACCTGTTTCTAGCATTGCAAGTTTAGTATATTGTTAGACCTGTGTACATATGAATGATGACTACTTAGAACAGACCAGGGTATCTGCAGTGTAATATATTTTGCAGGAGTGCTTGTGTATGAATGTATGTGCAATCATTTGACATTGCGTTTACTTAATGTAACTGGTTAAATTAGGTTTAGGCAAATTGACAGATGCAAGTTCAGTGAACAAATCCTTCATACTAACCTAGCTCAGAACACTCTGCCTGAGATCAATTCATCCTCCTTGTACTAAATATGGACTCCCTTCACTAATTACTTTTTATTTCCATAATATGTAAAGTCTCTTCCTCTTTTGGTTTTCTTATAGATCTCCTATCTATACTAACTCTTCTAGTTATGTTACTGTTCTTTCCTATTCACCTGCCTGTCTCGCCTCAAACTGTGCATGTCAAACCTCTACTCTCTGAGGTTTGAACTTCCTTCTTTTTGATTCAGGTGCTTCACTCTTTCCTTTCCAGGTTCTTCCAGTTCTTTTAACATGTCAAATTCTGGAGATTTGTTCATGAGCGTGCAGTCTCTCAATGGAGATTCTTACCAAGGTGCCCAGGTTGGAGCCAACGTACAGTCACAGGTAGGGACCGTCAGATGATTTGCCAAATGGAAAAGGCACTGGTCACATGATCGTTAGTGGAGGAAGGTGCCCCGTAGGTAGAGGAGAGTGCTGGTCTCATGTTCCTCAGTAGCAGTGTTGATACAACCTTGTTCTGCTTGGTTGAGGAGGGTACTGGCATCCACCATGGGTAGAGAAACCTGATATCTGCGCTTTGCTCATGGATGAAGAATGGTAAAGGTCCTATCCATTTTGGGGAATTGTTGGGGCAAATATTTATTTTATAAAGTATGTATGAATAATTGTAAAAGTGATTAATGCAAGGTCTTTGAAAGACTTTTCTGCAACTAATTCATTGCAGAATGGAAAAACTGTTATGCCTCTACAGGCCTTGCTTACTCCATCAGTGTACAAACCACTTCCCCTTCACAGAAACAGCCGTGGTCCTATTTTCTACCTTTTGACAGGCTGTTTTAGGACACTCCTTGAAGTGCGTACGCAAGTTACATCATCCTTTTTTTTCAAGTGTTGCATGATTAACTTTCTGTCAGTCTTTCCTCATTATCTACTTTATAAATGTCTGCCCTGCATTTGGGGTGTTATATACTATACCATGGGTGTAGTGCTGCGGTGTGAGGGTATACAATGCTACCAGTAATCTGTATCTCGCTGTCAACATCACATTTCTATTTTCCTACCAATGATTGATGGAGGTGGTGGTATTTCAGCGAATGGGATGGGAGTGCAGGGGAAGCAGTGGATAGTGCAATGACCACGAAATACCGTATAAGTGGTTAAAGCGTGAAAGGTGCCGTACCTTGTAATATAAAGGCAGATTATAAGGAAATTAAATGATAGAATAGAGGAGAGCATTTGGAACAATTAGTTGGCCAGTAACAGAGAGGCGTGACCTTTCCTACTGAGAAGCTCAAGTTAATAGTCAGTGGACAGCACAGTGCCTTAGCTTTGCTTCTGTATAAATATTAATACAATATGAAGTCATATATGCCTAGGAGGTATTATGGTACATATATAAATTGGCCTAATTGGTTTGAATGTTTTTTGGGTTTGCACATGATCTGTAAGGACCAGTCACCATTTCAGAAATGATTGGGAATAGTAATTACTATAACCCCTTATACACAATCTGCCAGACTGGTTGCTGCTGTTTGATGCTTACATAGTGAAGGGTTAACATACATTTGCTATTCTTTTTTATTATTTTTTTTGGCATGTCATGATCTATTTATTACTCCATTATTTTGGCCTGTTTTATCCATGCATTGTTGTCACTTTTATGGTGTTATCCTCACCAGTAATTTCCAGGTTGTATTCCATTGTCTCCCATTTTGCTCTTCCCTCTCTGTCATCTTTGATTCTTTTCTCCTTCAGACTCATTTCCCTATGCTATCTTTTCTATATGACTATTCATATCGTCTCACTTCTCTTTTCTCTGTCCCTTTTTTCCTCTTGCTGTACCTCCTGTCCCTTTCTTTGACCGAGACAACGTTCCTTGTCACTGTACTGTATGTCTGTTCTGTCTACATCCTGAGTCTGTGTTGTGTCTTCAGCCTCATCTCCATCATGGTACCCTCTCCTCACTGTTACTACGGTCTGTCTTCCAGGTGGATACCCTTCGCCATGTTATCAGTCAGACAGGCGGATACAGTGAGACTCTGACAGCGAATCAGATGTACAGTCCGCAGGGCATCAGTGTAAGCAAAGAAATCTCTCGTTTCCTCTCAGTCTTCCAATTATTTTAAGTCCACGGGGTCCTGACTGCCACATTGCACATTCTCCTTTCCCTTTCATGGTCACCTTTTTTCTTTGTGCCGGTGGAGCCAGCGGCCAGCGCTCAACCCACAAATGATGCTCGGTGCGGCGGCTGGAGCCCAGGCCTGTCACACATAATCAGTTTCCTTGTGCCACCTGCGGACACTTAACAGTCAGGCGAGGGAAACAGCCAAACAGGTGACACGTAGCGTGGCCACTGCAGAACAAGCATGGAATCCATCTGTGTTAACCACTTAAATACTGTACAGCCTTTTATCCATGACAGGCAGCGGTTAGGGTGAATTAGTCGTAGGCATTGCATAACTAGGTGGCACATATTAACTGGGTCTCTGTCATATGTCTCTGTGAAATATTTTATACATGACATTTTTATAAAGCACTCCTAACTCACATCTGTGTGGTAGTACACAGATGCAGCATACACATACATGGACATATGTTTGTGTGTTGGAGGGCGACAGAGAGGAGCAAATATTCCTGGCAGGGCTTGCGGCTGGGAATGACATGTAAATTCATAGCGACAAGCCGTGTCGTATGGAGTGAAATCAATAAGACAGACACAGGGAGAGCGGCTGCAGATTTGGGACAGCAATCCAAATACATTTCTCAGATCAGCCATCCACCATCCAAAGGCCATGACAGAGGGAGGGAGGGAGGAGGGGGAGATCTGACATAAACACAGAAATAACACAAGATGCACACAATGCTGTGGGAGGGGAGAACCGCAGCCTTACATAGGTAGGAAATGATTTTATTTACATTTGTGCATCCTTTTGGTAGATATGTATTGTATCTCAGCTGCTATGCATTTAATTATACACCCATCAGCAAATGATGCTCACACTCTGCATTTGCATAAGAGCCTGTAACCTTCTCAATCAGCAAAGTGCTCCATTAACAGGGTTGATATTAGTATCACAGTCTGGGGTTTCATAAAATGTCAAATACTTATCAATGAAAAATAAATGCGTATGTTTCTTAAAAAGGCTAAATTAGCCACTCACAACTTACAGCATGTTGGTGGATTTTATTTGTATAATTAGAGTATATTTACCTGCCTCAAGTCCTACATCTTCTGATCTCTCTCTACTGCAATAAGCTTTTAGTGCCATAGTAGAAACAAAAGCAACTGAACAGCAATAATAATAATACCAGTCTCATTGTATGAATAAAGGGTACTTGTTTCCTAGCACGGCCACACCGATCAGAATCGCGGTCATCGGGGGTAAAATCGGGGCCATCGCGGACATCGCGGACGCTAAAAAAATCGGGTGCGATGGCCAGACGCGATGCCCGCGATTTCCCCATAGAGAACAATGTTAAATGCCTCAATTTACCCGCGATGACCACGATTTCCCATAGGAAACCATGTGAAATGGCTCAATTTAGCCAAATTATCATAGGGAACAATGGTAAATGGCCCAAAAACACCCCTGAACATTGAAATGTCCCCCCAAAAGTTATTGACGCCACCCCGCCATCAACGTGAACCCGAAGCGTGGCGAGCGCAGCGAGCCCGCGAGGGGCGGAGGTATGCGTCCTCAGACCTTTTCATGCCCTACTATCCACTAGGGCGTGGAGTGAGAATTGAATAGTGTGGCGAGCGCAGCGAGCCACCGAGCCCGAAGCGTGGCGAGCGCAGCGAGCCCCGCGGATACCTTCACAGTTATACGTGTCCCCTCGCGGGCTTCCCAGGTGTCCATGGCGACGCGGACACCTGGGAAGCCCGCGAAGGGACGCGTTTACCTGTGAAGGTATCCGCGTCCCCTCGCGAGGCTCGCTGCGCTCGCCACGCTTCGGGCTCGGTGGCTCGCTGCGCTCGCCACACTATTCTATTCTCACTCCACGCCCTAGTGAATAGTAGGGCATGAAAAGGTCGGAGGACGCGTACCGCTGCGCTCGCCACGCTTCGGGTTCACGTTCATGGCGGGGTGGCGTCAACTACTTTTGGGGGGACATTTCAATGTTCAGGGGTGTTTTTGGCCCATTTACTATTGTTCCTATGCTGATTTGGGTAAATTGATCCATTTAACATAGTTTCCTATGGGAAATCGTGGTCATCGCGGGTAAATTGAGGCATTTAACATTGTTCCCTATGGGGAAATCGGGGGCATCGCGTCTGGACCATTTAATCATTTTTAGGTGCACACGACACGACCGACCCGATTTTTCACTGTTTTCAATGGAAAAATCGGGGGCATCGCGTCGGTCGCGTCGCAGGCCACTCAAATTACCCCCGATGGCCAAGATATGTGGCCGTGCTAGGAAACAAGTACCGAATAAAGTAAATGCAAAGATACAGTATATATATATAACCAACATGATGCCATGACCTGAAGAAATTGCTTATTAAAAAGCAATGAAACGTTGTCCATAAGGATGGCCTAAGTGTGTTTTCTGTAAAGACGCCTGGAGTTCTGCATTCCCCCACCTGCCTTCTATTTAACCATTGGAGCGGGCACCCAGCGCAGCCATACCTGGTACAGGGAGAGCCGGATCCCCCCTACAAAAATGTGTGTGTGTGTGGAGTGTACATATAAAATTGGATTGTTTGTGAGTTACACTAAAAAAATAACATATACCTTTGGCAAGTTAGCAGGGATGCATTCTGGGAAATTAACATTACAAATCATTCTGTAATAAAATGCTTTCTGCAACAAACACCTTTAATGTAGGATACCAATAACCTCATTTTAATACACTTTTGCAATTGTCTTTCTATTGTATTTTTGTTTTCATTTAGGATTTGTATTATGTGATTAAAAAGACAAAACCATTTTTATTGTCTGCTTTCAGCGAAGTTGGATTGCGTTCCAATGTAAGGAGGTTGCCTACCTTTAACACACCAGTCTGCTGCTACTAAACGATATGTAGATTGCATAAATATACAAAGTTCTAAATAATTACTAATGACCTATAATAAACAACTTGCAGAGCTTTGGAACACCATGCATCCATAGTTCTCTCTTTGTTTGTTCACAATGACCCCTCATAACATGAAATGTCATTTTTGTGCATTAAAGAGATGCTGAATAGAAAGAAACAAATGATCTTGTGACATGGCAATTACAGTTGTGAGATAGATGGGGACGCAAGAGAGGAGGGGACAAGCCCAGGCCACTGTGATTACAGAGAGTGGCCGCCACAAAATCATAGGCTGGGAAATAAGAGGCTGCCAGCTTTTGCTCAGAGGTGGATCCAGAAATTCAGACTGTGTCCTTGAATCAAGAAATAAGCAGCATTAAAGAGAGGGTCTCACCTTTTATACAGCCAGGAGAGGATTAGAGGTTTAGTCGATGATCCGCTTTCTACATCAATTCGAACAAAGGTTCTACATACATAAGATAAGGAAAACTGGTTATCATAAAGTACATTCCCCTAAAATAAGGATTTCTGTCATCACTTTTGGACCTTCTCACAATCAGCCATTATACCTTGTGTATTCAGCAACTCTGATCAGTGGTAAAAACACAGTATGTAAAGAACAGTAATGTAGAAAGGAATGCACAACATTAGTTTTCCATGTTAACCTGATCTTAAATTTATAAGATAGATCGATATAGATATATATAGTCACAGAAGAATCAAACAGCGGCACTCAGAGGTTACATTTAAAATGTGTATTGAAAGGTTAATACATCCAGGACCTGGCACGCCCCTTTGTTAAGGTGCAAGTGAAAGTTCCGTGCCAGCCCCGAAACATTGGTACTGGATGTATTAACCTTTGAATACACGTTTTAAATGTTACCCATGAGTGCCACTGTTTGATTCTTCTGTGACTATCCATTGCTATATCGGAAGGCACCGGGGAGACTGTCCGCTTAGGAGAGTGCAAGGCCGCATACATAGATAGAGAGAGATTATCACCTCACTCAAATATAATAATTTACTTTGTAATTGCTCAAAGCTGCATTTAGTTAATGTTATCAGGGTTAAGGTCATCTATGCAGTGGTGTTATGCCTTTGTTAAACACAACAATATTCATAACCACTAGTAATATGTAATACAGTGGTTCCCAAACTGTGTGCCGTGGCTCCCTGGGGTGCCTCGGGACACATGCAGGGGTGCCGCGGCTTGGTGGTCCAGGACCAACTCAAACTATTAATGGTTAATTATTTATGAGCAAGACCAGTGCTGGTGGCTGGCAATTATAGAATGTGTACAAACAGAAGCAAATCCTGCCCTTTACCACATAACTGCCGCTAAGAATCGCATATAAACCCAATCTAATTAATTTTTTTGGGACCTAGGGGTGCCGTGAAAAAAATTCTGATTCTCTAGGGTGCTGTGATTCAAAAAAGATTGGGAACCTCTGATGTAATAAATGAATGCAATGAGAAAAGCAACCCCCCTGCACACACTTCTTCTGTCACCAATTCCTAAATATGTTGTGCACGGTGGGGCTGCAATTCTCTGGATCTCTCGTAACTTCTCTTGAAAGAGACATTGAGGGGTTTATTTATGAAGGTGGGAGTTGTCCATAGCAACCAATCAGATTATATCTATTATCTTCTAGAAGGTGCTAAATAAATAAGAAGTAGTCGATTGGTTGCCCAGAGCAATCCTCTTCCATAAAACTCCCATCTTAGTAAATAAACCCATGAGTATGCGAAAATAAAGTCTTGCATCAGGATAAATGGTTCATTAGCTTTCTAAAAACTACAGTACATATGTACCCACATACATCTAGCCTCCTTTTGTGTTATGTAGCCTTTTTAGTTAGGGTTTTCCTGGAAAACGTTGTAACGTTACATTTCTTATGCAGGTATAGCTGCGGTCACACTCTGAATATAGGCATCAAGCATATCATTTTACTTAGAAGCTGCTTATTCATTCTATTCTCTTCATTTTTGCAAATAAGACGCTGTTTAACGGAATAGGTTCGCAAAAAAGACACATGGCTCTACTCAGTCATGCAGAGCTCACGCATTATGTATAATGTCTCCCATGGAGGATAGATGTGGGCACCTCTTTGATAGGGAAGTCTGTGCAGTAATATTTAGTAATCCCCTGGCTTTGTAGAGGTTATAGAACCTCAACAAATAAAAATAGAAGAACGAGGCAAAACGCCTCCCTCATGCTTGAATATTTAGCACAGACCACAGTAGATAATGGACATGTTGAATCACAGGAATTCCCAGTCTGTAGGGCTATTAGGATTATCTAATTGATCATACATTTAGATGAGCAGTCTCAGGGACTCTGGGTAGATGTATGAAGCAGTGAAAAGTGTGGAGAAGTGTGCCAGTGGATAAGTTGCCCATGGCAAAACAGTCAGCTGCTATGTATCCATTTTATAGAATGCATTTGATAAATGTTGCATCAAAGCTGATTGCATGGGCAGCTTATCCACTATTTCCACTGCTTTATACATCTCCCCCTCTCTTTCATTCAGTTAACAACCTTCAAACTATGTTTGTTTGGTTCGGCTCTCTTTATTCGGCTGCTCTTGCTTACTGTAATTCTCACAATCTAGTTCCTTCTTGTGTGAGCAGAGAAACTCCCCACTATGCTGTAAATTGTCCGTATTTTATATTTTGGAATAAAAATGACATGTATTTTTCTTGTCACTTTTTGTAAATCGTGACATAAGGGACCAATCCGACCAATGCCATTGCCACAGAGTTTCAACACCAGCAACAGCACCCAAACTCACACCCTTTTTAGGATGAAATCTGGCCAAATGCACACAAAATATCTTTCGGCTATATGGGGCAGTGATGTTCAAGCAGTCGTAAAATGTGGCAGCCATTACGATGATTCACACCCTCGAGATCATCACGTATAATTGGATTGAGCTCAATGCCTGATGCTGCTATTGTCTTATTCTGTTCACTTATTCTGCGATTATAGCAGATCATTTTGGGTAATTGTCCTGTCGCCACATTCTTGGTTCCAAAACCACTTTGATGCCAAATAATGATCCTTTAGAAATCTCAAAGATCATTGTGTTGTTAAATGCAGAGAGCATACAACTACGATCAGTCTGTGTGCGCAGTTAATGTGTCTTCAGTCCGCTCTACCAGCACCTAGTGATGCCAGATATATTACAACCCCTTGTTCTGAGCACAAAACTTGCAGATCTTGACAAGTTAATCAATTATGCTTTGATTTGAAGGTAATCTACAAAGTAGAAAATCAAAGTTTCTGTTAATTTGTCATTCAGCTTAACAAAAGCACATAATAAAAAAAAAACACAATTTGCTTAAAAAAAAATGAGTTTTTGTTTTTCGTTTATTTCCCCAAACAATTTGGCAAAGACCCAACAGTCAGTTAATGACTTCATACACCAACTAATATAATTGATTTTCAGCTTCCCGAAAAGCTGATCAACAAGCGTGTCCTGTAAATTCTGTGGAACCCTTTACTATTGCATGCAACATTTATTGGTTATTTACATTGATTCATATTATGGGGGTACCAAACTGTTTAGCTATGGAGTATTAATAGATTCTACTTGTAGTACTTATTTGTGCTGTAAAAACATGCATCAATTGGAGAATTTGATCTAATGCTCAGAAAGTATAGTGTTTGCAAAGGTTTATTATGGCAGTAACATAAAGCTCAACATTTCAATGCAAGTCCTTACACGTGTCTGTTTCTATTTTGCAGGCTAACGGAGGGTGGCAGGATGCAGCCACTCCTTCGTCTGTGACTTCCCCTACAGAAGGACCTGGCAGCGTCCATTCTGATACCTCCAACTGAGCACCCGGCTCCTGAATTTCCACTTTTGAAAGCCAGATTCCATCCCTTCCCTCTCACTCCAGATGGCCACTGTGGGAATGCAAAGAACAAAGCAACCTCTTTTGGCATACTCCATTAGCAACTCCTTCTCCCCCTAACAGCCTCATCTCCCCCATTTCATGCCTAAATTCATGTCAGTGATTCACGGTTATATCCATCTCACCCTTAACTGATTTTCCAAATTATACAAAGAGAGAGAGAGATTGGGGTCAGAAGCAGTGTGCTACCCATGCATTAAACATAAATTAATGTTAATTAATTAATTAGTGATTTAAATTTAAATATGGCTGCACATTTGCACAGAGACAGCCATGTTTAAATGATTTAAAATAATTAATTACAGAAAATATAATTAAATATACTATATTAAATTGCTTTTACTATTTAGTTCCTATATCTACACATAAATTAGCTGAGGGACACAAATTCCCCCCAAAATGTTTCTTATGTATAAAAATATCCTATTGGGTCACAGTACTGAGCCCTGGATACTGCCACACTTGTAACCCCCAGCTTCTCCAAATTGCTCACTACATTTACGTTTAACTGGTGCCATCTGTCCTACCAGTTCCTTGCTGGTCATCTATTTGCTGTAAAATATATACACCATCATGAAAAACCTCTAGAGATGGTGTCTTGAGAATCACTTGATATGCATTAAGTACACTAACCAAAGGCTGTTTACATTACACAAAAGAACATGGACAGGTGAAAGTTTCCATGATGCATTGGTACTAAAAGTAGTTTGGACATATTGCATATGGCGATAGAACTTCATTTTGCATTTATCTTAAACACTCCTATTCTGCAGACCGCTTTTGTCCCTCAAGAACAGTGCCACGTCCTCTGGTAACTATCTCGCTTGGACTACTGTATACCGCTTACAACAGATATCCCTACAAACCTTGACCTCAAGTCACAGTTCCGTCCACTGAAAATATTCTCTGAATTGAACATTGGACCATATCTCTAATCAAATCTCCAGGATCTGTTTGCGCTCATTATGCCTTGGATCTCTAACTGTACATACTGAACGATCTTCTTGTCCTTTCACCACCAGCTTCTGCACATGGCTATTATCTATCTTGTTTTCATCGAAGATATTCTTGAAGACCAAAATGGCCTCCCTGTTACCGTTCAGTCCAGACCCAGTTTATTCCACAGCTTCTGTCCGTCCCACATAGATTGGACTCCTCTAAATCACTATCCAAACCTTGCTTCATCCTGTGACTTATGATTTCTTTCAAGGAATTGTTGCCCAATGTTCTTTCATTTCTCTGGACATCATTACATTACTGATTAATCTTCCTGTCTGGCAGTTTTTTTTTTTATAGGCACCTGTATTGGGGTGTCCTAAATTCATGTTTGATACCAAAAATCCGCATGTACTCACACAGAAGAAAGACGGACACAGAGGGAAGTGCTCAGCTTTATTAACATTCACTGCGGTTTCACATAACCTGTGTATCGTCGATTGTTATATTTGAGATAAACATTTGATGCTGGATGTTCTTGTATATTCTGAAGAAAAGAAAAAAAAAGACACAACATAAAGAAAGACATCAAGCAGCCAAAAAAAATCGTCCTGGGTTTAATAATGTTTATTACTAAAAAGAGAGAAAAAAAATCTAAAAAAAAAAAAAGTCCTGTTGCAGAGATCACACCCGTTTAGCATGGAAATAGGTTGCTGATTTCTATTTTATGTCTTTCATATTTCTTGCTTAGTTTTAACACGAAAAAACAAAACTACCTACATGTGATTTTATTTTATTCTTTTTAACACCGCGCGTTTGTGAGTTATAACGCAATGCTAGATAAATGTAGTTGGGCACCTTTTTAGTTTTTTTTGTTTTTTTTAAATTTGTTTCTTTTCTAATGGGTGGGGTGAGGTGGGTGGGCGAAGGGTTTGGGTTTTGGGCAAATTGGGGATGGTTTTGGGGGAAAAGGGTGGGGTAATTTTCCAAATAATGACCCCTTTACAGCCAGAGGTGTCTAATATATATGCTGTTATTTGCCCCCTGGCAGAAACGGGGTTAATGAAGCAGACTCAAAGATTCTGCTAGCTAAACCCATTTTATAAACTAAAGTTAAAAAATAAAAAACAAAAAAGTATGAAAAAAATGTTGGAAAAAAAAGTTGGAATAGTTAAACATTAATAGGTACATCATATAATGTACATTTAATAACTTTTCTGAGAACCAGAAATAAATTCTTTTTTTTTCCTGTTTTCAGCTCTTATTTTGTTAAAAAGCACATGATGTGATAATTAAATGTGATAATTCCTGAAAATGTGGCAAATCATTTAATCAAGTTGACTGATAGAGGTTTTAAAATGAAAATATGGGCCTCTAATGCAGTTTACCACTAAGGGGGGTATTCAATTTCTGATGCGATTTCCGCCGGCAAAAATAGCGTCTGCCGCCTATTCAGTGCTGCCGTTTCCAACAGCATTAAAGGCAGATACGAAAAATAAATTAGACTATAAAACAAGTCTGATCTGTTTTCGTCAATCTGTGGCCGTTTTCACCAACACACTCAATTTCCGACACTCGACAGCCAGAACATTGAATTCCGACTGTCGAGTTAGTCGAACTTAGCGAAAACGGCCCGGGATTCTGACTGTCGCAATCCCGAAATGAATACCCCCCTCATCATTCAATGGTTCAGTAAAGGCACACTTGATTTTCTTAACTATGCTACAGTACACTGGGGGGATGATTTAATGAATGATTATTTTAGTTGTTACTCATTGCTAATCTTAAATGGTGCACCAACCAATCAGATGTCATTTTTCAATTGGTTGCAGCATAATTTACAAAGAATAACAAGTGATAACTAGAATATCACTCGTTAAATCTTTCCCTTGGTTGGTAATGTATACATTGCAATTCATTTGGTTTAGTTTAATAGTATAATTCTGTAATTACTGTGGGAATGCTTACTTGTATTTCCTTTCAACCATATCTTTGGAGATCCAAACCGGTTCATGCTCCAGATGACTTCACACCTAGCCTGAATAACTAAGCCTTACCGCTAACCTGAACAGGTGATGGTACATTGGGACTTACTCATTATGGATCGCCTATGAGAAGTTCAAAAAAATGTTTGAATAAAACTCATCAGGCGCTTAGGGTTTCGGATACACCAGGATTCCTCCTGTGCAGTTCAAACACAATTTTTTTTGTATTTCTGGTGATGGTGAAGGTGTGAGAAACCTTCTTATTGAATTAACTAATTGACAGCTGGGAGAGTGACCAATCGATAGACCAGACTTTGTTTTCACGCCTATGAGAAGTTGCTTGCAGTAGCTTAGCCTTGCGATCCTTAGCAATGTAAATGCAGGAGGAGGTGCATACCACTTCCTGCCTGCATTTGCAATAGCATTTTAAGAGGTAGATGGTCGCAATGCCCCTCCGCAACTGCAGACTGTGTAGTCTAACTTTACTCATGGTGTTTGTAGCACTGCAGCTTGCAAGGCCAAGAAAACTGCACCTTGTGGCAGTGTCCTTGGCCTGGTAAGTCC
The DNA here is from genome assembly GCF_055691185.1 of Crinia signifera. NCBI lineage: Eukaryota > Metazoa > Chordata > Amphibia > Anura > Myobatrachidae > Crinia > Crinia signifera. Next base: position 109,946,387 of record NC_139224.1, read on the forward strand.
CATAAAATGTGGGTGACACGCCCCTGTTTCCAGAAATGCCGGCCACCCCATATCCCTCCCTGGGAATACCAATGCCTGTCAATCAGGCAGGGGCAAGTGCAATTTTGCTATGCAATTACAAGGCCTGTCCTGCGCGTGCACGGTTTCCAAACCATCAAGAAACTGCAGGTTGGATCACTATAGTGAATTCAACCTGAATTCGGCCCTTTGTGTGACAAATTCATTGTGCGCATGCCTAGAACATTTGATGCGGATTTTCCCTTCCTCTAAAAATGCCTCTGCATTGCAGGAGTAGTGCGGAGACCCTTTCCAATTGTGGCAGGAAAGTTCTCTAGTTTTGGGACTGTCCTGCCAAAATTGGAAAGTTAGGAGAGTTGCTGTATGTTTGTACAAGGTATTTTCATGTTTTATTTTGTGATCTTATTGCTATGCTGACATTTGTTGGTTATTGTAATATTTATTTAAAAAAAAAAATACTCAAATTTTATTATTAAATCTTCAAAAATAATTGTGTGTTCTACGAAGAGGTGCTGCCATGTGAAGACTTGTAGTTGCACACAGAAAATAAATAAAGTGCCGGTGCACACTAAAAATCAAGAACCGAAAATTCTGAATAATTATAATAAGAAATGCTAAGAATCTCAATTTACTGTAAGCTTAATTGCAGAGTTTACTATAATTGTTCTGATTGTCTTACATTTATTTCCACACTGAAAAAAAGATATTTCCAGAGATTTTTAACATAACCAATTACTAAAACCAAAAATGTTAAAGGATAGATATGAAAACAAAGTGCTGTATTTAAAAACAGATCTTTTGTTATTTCCACCAGTGCCTTATTAGTTTTAATAAAATTTCCAGCTGTAGGGATTGCAGATTGATATAGGCTATATATTGTGTTTTGCTTTTGTAATATGCCTAATGCCTAGTATATTCAATGCTATATGGTGACCTATATGGTGACCTATCACGACGAACAGTGCCGACCGCTCGCCATCCTCACTTGCGAGTCCATATTCAACCGACCTCCATCACTTGCCGTTTCCACCTCGCTGGGTCTTTCCTGCGGGGTGGAAATGGCGAGTGCAGCCATCAAACCATTGTACCGGGGATTTGCGGTGAGGATTTCCCCGGAACGTTAAATTCGGTGAGGGGGCTTGACAGCGAGGATGGCTTTTCCTCACCAAAAAAGCAAATCCTGGTACTTGTGTATTTTGGCGGCGCCCCCGATGTCCGTCGTACGACGATCAGATCGCATCGCATGCCATGCACCCGATGGCATACGATGCGATGCGACGCGATTTTGACCCCCTATACGACCAAAAGGGTGCTTTTGAGCACCCAAATGGGTGCTTACAATGTTAAATGCACCCCCACGCCACCCCCCCACTATAAACGTGAACCCGAAGCGTGGCGAGCGCAGCGAGCCCGCGTCCTACGACCTTTTCATACCCCCACTATCCACGTCGGCGTGGAGTTGAGAATAGAATAGTGTGGCGAGCGCAGCGAGCGGACGCGGATACCTTCACAGGTAAACGCGTCCCTTCGCGGGCTTCACAGGTATCCGCGTCCCCTCGCTGCGCTCGCCACGCTTCGGGCACTATTCTATTCTCAACTCCACGCCGACGTGGATAGTGGGGGTATGAAAAGGTCGTAGGACGCGTACCGCCGCCCCTCGCGGGCTCGCTGCGCTCGCCACGCTTCGGGTTCACGTTTATAGTGGGGGGGTGGCGTGGGGGTGCATTTAACATTGTAAGCACCCATTTGGGTGCTTAACATTGTATAAGCACCCATTAGGGTGCTTATACAATGTTTAATCGCATCGCATCGTATGGCATTGTATGCCATGTACAATGGCATACAATTTCAAAATTGTATGCCATCGTGCACTATCGTACGATATCGCGTCGCATTGCATACCATCGTATGTGTTATGGTATGCGATGCGATGGGCGCCGCCAAAATACACACGTACCCAAATCCTCGCCATCCAAACCCCCCTCGCCGCAGCTCGCCAGAATACACCCCATAGATTTCATGGTCTACATACAGCTTCAATGGTGTGAGATCGGATGCGTTGCCCTTAAGCCAATTGTCGGCATGGAAGGGCCAGCGACAGGCTTCAGTCCGGTATATTTCGGGAACGTCAGTTGTCTTGTCAGGGTGTTCCAAAGCCAGTCTATACCGTTGCAGCTTCACACCAGCCATACTAAGTAACCTGAGGTTTAGGGAGATTGATGTTCAGGCATAGAAATCCAATGCTAACTCTTCAGACAACATAACGAAACATAAAAACATGCTGCTTTTACATATTCTAGCACAGCTGCTGCGTAAACAACTGTGCTACTGCATCCAATTCCAAACGTGTCCCATGAAACTAGCAAAGGATGAGCTGCTGCCATGCTTCACAAAAAGGTTATATTCACCACAGGGCCTATATATTAATCTCTGTAGGGCAACAGTTATCACTTTGTACCTGAATAGACTTTCTAATAAATAAATATATATATATATATATATATATATATATATATATATATCCTTTTATGTACTAAAATAAAATCACTGGGGCAGCAGTTGTGATAGTCACTGTTCATGGGCGTTGCATCCCTGCCACATTAGAGGAGTCTCTCACATTTTCAAAAGGCTACTGAAACCATTTTTGTAAAGTTAATAACAAAGGGGTGTATTCACTGCGGCCCGCAAATGAGTTAAAAGGCGAGGATGCGTTGTTTTCGGAAAACAAGAGGACGGCGAGGATTCCCCCAAATGGCGAGGATCGCGGATAATGAAGGGAGCCTGCTGCATTTAGCTGTGTGCCTCGCCGCTTTGGCGGCTGCACACACAGTTTACACCTTGCTGTAAATACCCAGCGATATGGAAACGGCAGATGCAGGGGGGTCAGTTGAATACTGACCTGCGAGCTGTGAAGGTGAGCAATCAGCAATGCTCGCTAAATAATATACCCCAAACTGGCAAAGGGAGTATCATTATTTTAACATGGAGGCTGCACATTACAATAGTACAAATCTTTAAATATTGCTAGCATGCAATACATGTAACCTCATAATTGTGACCTGAATTGATTTTTGATTGCTTTGTATGACTAATGAAACTTCACACAACAGGCTGTAATCACTAAAAGTATATCTCAAACAATGGAGCTACATACTGTACTTCTACTCAAGTATCCATACTAAAACACATGTACATTTCCATACGCTATGCAGTTTGACATGAAGCCAGCATTTAGGGTGGAAACATGGCATTTTGAGGGTGTGTTTGACCAGGTATTTTTGATGTCTCTAGCATCAGTGATGTCCACTTTCAGACAGTTTCTTTAGCAAATTGGTGGAAGAACTAGACTAAAAACTGTTCGATGTTTTATTTTTGCAAATAGTTCTGCAAATGCATCACTTTTTGCAGTGGACGGTTCTTTCTCAGTGGGAACTTTTTTTGATCGCGGGCAACTGCTTTTTCTGTAATTCGCAATCCATGCTGAATTAGGCCCCTAGTTAGGTAGTTCCTAGTGTGCTAGCAAGCCAGCTGCTTCTGTTTTGTCATTTATACTTCTAAAGCTGTGTACACACACTTCGATTTGCTTTCGATTCGATGTTCGATTCGATTTTCTATTAGATCTGGCATTAGAACTTCCCATTAAAAAAAAATCAATCGAATATAGCCAAAAATCGATGCATGTGTACACAGCTTAACATTGAGGTGGTGGCACATCCAGAAACTGATCAATAACTAATACAGTTTAGAATTGACCATCTAGATAAAGTGACCTCAGTTACTCAGTCTTTATGCAGGCATCCCCAACCTCCGTCCTCAAGGCACACTAACCATTCTGGTTTAAATTCTATCCACGCTTCTGCACAGATGGTTAATTAAGTCACGTGCTCAAGCTTGGATATTACAAACACCTGTGCAGTTAAGCCCCATACACATTACCTGATCAACACCAATATTGGCGACAGCGGGGAACTGTCAGGGGGGTTATCGGCAAGTGAATATACCGATGCGGGGGGAGCAACGGTAAACAAGGACCTCCCTCGTCAGAACATGTTCAAATAAGGGAGGTCGTTAACGACGATCTGTGAGTGATATTGTGTACAATATTGCCTAGTGTACAGGGGGCTTTAGTGGGCTTTGAGGTTGGAATTGCCTTGTTTAGGAACCTGGTGCAGATACTTTCTATAGATTTGCACTGTGTTTTCTGTAACATGACTGCATTAATACTAGAACCACTATGTGTATTTCTTTGATAAAGTGGTCATTTTAAATAGCTCTATCATGAGAGGAGGAATTCCAGGCACCTGTATACACAGCCTGCACCTCAGATCCCAGTAATATAGGGCCTTATTCTAGTTCACTCTTTCTGACAAAATCCTTGTTAGATGGACAGAACTATGTGCACTGCAGAGGGGAAGATGTAAAATGTGCAGAGAGAAATAGATTTGGGTGAGTTATTTTGTTTCTGTGCAGGGTAAATACTGGCTGCTTTATTTTTACACTGCAATATAGATCTTACTTTGAAGTAAAACCCCACCCAAATCTAATTTTCTCTGCACAAGTTACATCTGCCCCACCTGCAGTGCACATGGTTTTGTCCTTCTAAGAAGGATTTTGTCAGAGTGAACTAGAATAAGGCCCACAGTACCCAACCCTTGCGTCTGAAAGAACCTATAAGTTTCTGCTTGTTGGGCAGAGGCTGATGATAAAAGGAATGTTCATGTCTAAACATATATTTTTGCTTATTTGCTGTATGGTTCAAATGGTATAACTTGGCAAAGATTGAGCCACAGGCAAAAACGGTGTCTCTTACAGTACATGGCATAGACAAGGACAACTGCTTCTTTTAGACCAAACAGGTTTGTTTTTGTTTTTTTAAATACATGACTCCGACACAGGTCAGTTCAATACATGATGAGGAGCACGGTTTTAAAACACATAAAAATGGAGTCATATTAAAATTACTGGTGTAAGCAATCAATGGAAAGCTACCATATTGATTTTTGTGGGGCTTTATATTAATGATGTTTACATGTCATGAGTTTTTTTTTTTTTTTATATCACATAAATAGCTCAGAATTAGTCCCTGCTACAGTATGTCCTTTAAATACCATTATTAAGATTTATTTTTAACCCAAAAAAACAGACTGGAAGTCTGTGTGAAAACTTCGCCACAGAACACCAAGTTTTGCCAAATATTGTCTCTCTTGATGAGTTTCTGAAACTTGTACGCATACATTTATGTTCATCTGATATGAAGCAATATTTCATTTATACTTTAAAATGGGTGTAACAGCAAGATTGTATACAAGTAGAATATGATAGGATTTTAGAGAAGAAGAACTAAAGACCGTAAAACGACTGGAAGCAAGTAAAAGATGAAGGTGGAGAGGCACTTGGAGTGTCATTAAATGACAGACGTCAGCCAAGTTTATGTTGGTGTATGTGCAAAATATGTCCTGCAGACCTGCTAAAAGTTGATAGAAGCCAGACATTGAACTTCACTGAACCCAATTCTCCAGACTTTATTTTTGAGCGGCTTAAATTTATAACTGAAGTAGTTTCTTTCTAGAGAAAGTACTTGAAAGGGTATTTTTCAAGTGCAGCAGAAAGGGACAATGCCTTTGGAAGAAACAATCCTAGGCATAACAGCAGCTGGATTTATTTATACTAGTTCTTGTAACACAATCCAGGATTTTGTTTTGTGTATTCGGGAGCTATAGTTTAAGTGGCAGATGAGTAGATTTAAATTTCTCTCTATAGCTATAGTTATTATTAGTTATTTATATAGTGGCCATTTGCATCAGCTACTGCCCCAGTGGAGCCTACAATATATATTGCATAACCAGAGGCAAATTTTCCATACATCTGTAAAGGCTGCCACTCAGGACCGGGTGGGTCCACCTCTCGACTGCCTGATGTGTGTGCTGATATCTACTGCTGGGGAGATGGGGGGGGGGGGGCTAATCCAGAGAAACAGATCAGTGTTTCCAGATATAGGGCACGGTATTGGTGAAGCAACACTCGTGGCTCCTACTCTGCCCATGCCACACTTCCAGCAATAGGCGATGATCTTGTTCTGTGCTTTAGGCAAAGCAGGTGCTCTCCCCCGTGGCCAGATGAGATAGTGTGTGTTTGACTTGAAGCGGGAGGCTGAGCAGTGTGTGGGGGGGGGATCTGTTTGAGAAGGGGGGGGGTGATATTTACTTTTTTTAATGTTATTTCCCACTCATTACTGTTTAAACCACACTGTCACCTACCATGCCTTCCAATGTTCCACAATTCTTTAGTACACTCACTTCTTTATCTGGGTCCTATTTATCATTTTTGGGATATCGCTCTATAACATCCATGGAAGCAAAGCAAATAGGCCAACGGTTTGTGGATCATTGGATTGACCATTATAGGTCGACTCCATATGGTCAACATGCATGAGGCGTTCTGGAAACCTTGTGTCGCCATATAATGAAATGCTAATAATGAGGTTAAGCAGGTCAAAAGGTCAACCTGTAAAAATGTCTACATGAAAATGGTCCAAACAAAATTTGTTGGCAGAAGTTTTTTTTTTTGTTATTGTAATTTACCATTTTAAACCACGTGTTCCTAATTATTGTACTGCTTCACTAGGTTACTATTTTCAATTGTAGTCCATGTAGATGGTTTATGATGTAAACATGAATCTCTTGACCCTTAAGCACTATCTACCTTTTTATGTGTCGACCAACCAGGGTCCTGTACTATGGTGTATTTAATGGTAAAATGGTATTTACTCTCTCCAGTGTACCAATACTTATATATCTCTAGATATTTGAAGTCTCTGAACACTGTTTGATGATGTGACTGGTTTGTGTACTTGTATTGATAGTTATGTTGCTAATAGAAATAATTGTATCCCTTAAATTCATTATTTAATGATAGAATGGAATTGATTACGTATATTTTTTTAAAAGTATACTTTAAAAATTTCCAATCTCCACGCTCTTCAAAATAGTGTACTCAAGTGGTACTCAAGCACCACAGCACTACATACATGGAGGGTTTTCCATCGCTTTGCCTGGCTCCCTCTCATCGTGCTGGGGCTCCCTCTCTCTGGTGCGGTGAGGGGGTGCGGTAGTTCCCCCTGGCAAAGAGCTTGTACCCCTGGCAACAAACATGCAGCCTATAGCAACAAGCATGTAGGTAAGCGGCAGTTATGTGGCATAACGTGTAATGGGCAATACTGTGTGTGATATAATATGTAACGGCATGGCATAATGTGTAATGGGCATTACAGTGTGTGGCATAACGTGTAATAGGTGTGTGACAGTAGCCATTACAGTAAGTTTTTTACGGCGCACACTGTCTATTTTAGTGTGAGTTTGGTGCTGTGGGCTGAGAGGCTTTTTGTTAACTGCAATGAGTGACAGTAGGCAGTGCTGAACTTGCCCCTCTGACAGTGCAGTGCCCCACTTTTTTATTGTGAATAACCACCACCCAGCTACTTCTTGATGCCACTCGGCTGGAAATAATTTCTATGGAGAACACTGACAAGTTCTATGAATGATCAAAACCAGGTGAAACATATGTATGTTATTGTGTAATAGATACTATGACATCTTTCACCATGGTGTCAATTGTAGGACATACAGTATCCATGTCTTACCAAAATAATATATTTTATTGGGTGATTATACAGAGCACCCACATGTTCTGAGTCGATCTGACTTCAGTTGCACAATTTAATGCAGTCATTTAGTTTTATAAATTAAGTTTTTACGATTAAGAATCTGGTCACTTATAATTGGGAGATATTTTGTTAAATACAGGAATTATATAAAGAAGGAACAATGCCCACACTGTATGATGTATAACTATTTTCTCCCTAGTTGCAAGTGCATTTCTATGAACCTCAGTTTGATCTCTGTGAGCTGGAATTATGCTCTCTTCATTAGTCACAACACAACCAGTATTCAGCAGTCGTATGTAGTCATTCCATTGTGTTTCTGCTTTGAACCTGTGTGTTAGTGATGTGTCCTGCTGATTTATACACAGCTGCAGTTGGGTTAAATACTTGTTGGAAGATAATTCTGCTATAGCTGGAATTGTATGGCATATAATGTAGCACATGCTAAATTAGGTGAAGTCATTTTGCAGATCTCCAGAATATAGTTTAAGCAAAAAGTGAATGATGCATTGGCTATATCTCACCTCTCTGTATGTTCATGGAAGTCCAAGTTGGAATGGCGGGTCTGTCTTGTAGAGTGTATGCTGGTTGAGTAGGGATGCTGGATAAGACCTGTAGACAATTCCAAAGCGGTGTTCATGTTATAGGATTTTCATATTTTATTTAGCAGTTTGCCTTTGTAGTATAATATGGCTGTGACTATAGAGATGCATTTAATTTTTCACTTTGAGATTTTAGATTTGTTAACTATCAGTAGCTGTGGTACAACGTTTACCCAGTTACCCATGCAGAACCGGAAACCTGACCTGAAGATGAATTGTTAAGTCTAACTACTGGAGTCTGTCCATTAATACAAATATAATCTCACCATTCAGCGGTGTCTCTGAGCTTACACGTTTATACCCAAGGTGGTTGTTTCTTCAGTGCTAGCCATATTTTATCATCATATATAATGATATAAATAAGGATGGGCATTGACTAGTAACAGCCGTTAAAGGTTAAGCACCAATAGTTGATGGTTTTGCCATTGATGGTAGAGACTCAATGTTTATCTGCCATCAAATGGCACAAAGTCCCAAGATGGTTGTATTTTTTTTCTTCTATTAGCACACTGATCTAGTCCTGCCCACCCAGTATGACCTGCAAAGCATCGCCCAGCCTGTAACTGACCTTTTTTTAATAGGTTAGGGATGATCTCAGTTGAAACCATAGATGGTTCTCCTGTTGGTGTTATGGCATTGAGGTTAAACAACTGATGTCCATCTTTAGATGCCATATGAGGGAGAGAGATGTATCAAGCCTAAGGGGGAGATTCTCTAAGCGAAAAATGCGGTAAAAACCCCGTTATCGGGTTACCGCGGCGGGGGGCATCGCCAGAAAAATTTGGCGATGCCCCATAGAAGCCAATGGGCTTCTACCGCAACCCTCCCCGCGCCGACCCCCCGCCGCCCCGCATCGCCCCCTCACCTGTGTCCGGGCAGCACAGAGCTGTGCTGCCCGGACCTGTGACTTCCACCCTGCACTGATCCTCTTCCGGGTGCAGGGAGGAGGAGAGCCCGGCACAGCAGCAGCACCGGGTGTGTGAGGGAGGGGGGAGCCACCTGGACCTGCTGGGACCCGGCGACTCTCACCGCAAAGGACAGCTCTTAATGCAAGAGCTGTCCTTTGCCTTAATTATCGCATATGTTACAACATATGCGATAATTATAAATGCGAAGGGGGGCGGAGATTCTTAGAGAATCTCCCCCTAAGAGACAGATAAAGTGGAGAAGTTGCTCCAACCAACCAGTCAACTTCTACTTGATTTATCTAGCACAGTGGTTCCCAACCTTGGTTCTCAAGTACCCCAAACAGTGCACGTTTTCCAGGTCTCCACACAGAATCACTGGTGAAATAATTAGATCCACCTGTGGATCTTTTAAAATGTGTCTCGTGTCACTGAAACACTGCCATCTTTTGGCAGCAAGTGAAACTACATCTAGTTTTTGAAGCATTTACTTTCAGCAGGCTTACTAGTTTCTTAATAAAAACAAATACCGGTATATATGGATTTATATACTGTACGAAGATGGGAGTTCTGTTTCAGATGGGATGTTGCTATTGGCAACCAATCCGAAATTATTTATTTAGCACATTGTAGAAGATATATAATATTTGATTGGTTGTAAATTGCAACATCCCATCTGAAATAGACCTCCCATCTTAGTAAATAAACCTCATAGAGTTTAGTAAATCCAAATGCCATAGGATATAATTACCAAAGGTTGTTGATATTGCTCTTTATATTTCATCTAACTAGTGTATCCAAATGATACCTTATAGATAGATAGATATTGTCCACAGAAGGAGGCACTCAAGCAAGTATTGCAGAAAAAAAAAGCTTTATTAGCGCGAATCGCTTTGAGGGTTTTCCCTGTCCTCAGGGCAATACAGTACAGGTATTGCCCTGAGGATGGGGAAACTCTGAAAGACCTTTGCGCTAATACAGCTTCTTTTGTCCTCCATTTGGACATTTAGTATTTGATTGTGGAGCTCACCAGACTCATTGTTTTGATGGGTGGAGTGCTGGCAAAACTGGATTTTATATCTATATCTCTGAAAACCCTATAAATGAATAACTCATTTCAGTGGTATATTTCCAGATCAATTCACTGGCATAAATGGTCAAATTGTCAAGGTATTAACTTGTTTAAATGTAATGCCTACTTTAATGTTTTAATGCAAATACTAAACATTGTTATGGTCTTTAAAATCACACTTTGCATAAATGTTGTAAGTCCTTACATGCAGCTGATCATTGCTTAAACATCACTGCCAACTCACAAGGGTGAATTTTAGGGGATAAGAATAAAATAATGCGGATCTCTGGACACCACCTGTTCAGTCCCCACAGAATGTATATCTTTTTATTCAGTCTCATTTGTGACCTTTCCATTCTAAATAACACAGCTGTATCGCAGGGAACAGCCACAGCTGCAGCAGAGAATGAACTGTATCAGCCGGGAAACCGGAGGGAAAAAAAAAATCAGCAGTGGGCATTATCTTTGTCCAACATACCCAATTTAATACCAGTCTAAATATCACCAAAATCCCAGCTGCTCTTTCCTCATAAACACTCATGTTTTCTAGTACAAAACAAATGTTACATCTCAGGTGGCACTACCGCTTGTTTGGAGCTCTAGATTGACAGAACAGCTGATAATTCACTTGAATCCATAGAACTGAGAATGGTAAGCAGTGTAGCGTACCTGTATAAGTCTACATATCATCCCATTAACATAGCAAGGAAGAGGAGGATTTTTTGAGAAACCTGCAGGATGATGTATTTGGATTTATTTGTTTTGCATTGCGCAGCTTCAAGTAATTGAGCTTGCTAAGGCTGGGTATACACTTGTCCAATCCTCAGGAGATACAACTCCAGATCAGACTGTTAAGCTGTGCACGCACTTGAGCTATGGGGATTTGTTCCTACATTGGAGGACTGTCAGTACATTCTGGCATGATAAGGAAAGATGGAATGGTCGCTATCTGTCCTTCAATAGCATGTATCAGGACACTTGAAATATCGTCAGGTTTAATGTGCAGCACATCTAACCTGATGTTCTTGCATGCAACCGCGATCGCTGGTACATACTGAGCATTTGACCAAAGCTCTAACGCTCAGTGTGTACACAGCTTCAACACAATCCTGCTTCAGACCTGGTTGCAGATCATACATCCAATCTACACATATAAACAAATCTATTTAATGTTTGCCAGCTGACGCTCACACAAAGATGTACTTAATAATGTGCTATACTGCACAGTATGATCTGTGCAGGCTTAAAAAAGTTAAATACATAGTCCTGGAGCTCTAAGTCTGGTATGTTATTGGAGCAGAGTCGAAAAATTGGTGCGTTGTTTCTTCTATTTTCCTGTAACTGCCACCACGATAAACCAACCGGAGGTATACCATTATAGCAGGAATACCATAGCATGGTGTCCAAGCAGTGGCTTGGGGGCAGCGGCGTAACTATAGCACCGCAGCCCCCGCCACCGCGGGGGGGACGCTGTGCATGTGGGGGCGCCGGGCCCCGCAGACTTGCCTATCTCACTGGTCCCGGCGGCTCCGTTCTTCTGCTGAGGACCATCACAAAATGGCCGCCCCCATATAGCACACAGTTCTCTGAAACTGTCTGCTGTATGGGGGTGGCAATTTTGTGGTGGTCCTCAGCAGAAGAAGAACAGAGCCGCCGGGACCAGCGCGATAGGTAAGGCTGCAGGGGATTGGGGGGGTTTGCATGGGCGGCGGGGGATTGGGGGTGCTTGGCGGCGGGGGAGTGCCCCCTCCTAATTGCGGGGGGGCGCCCAAAACTTAGTTACGCCACTGCTTGGGGGACCATGGTCTCTACAGATTTCAATTGGGTTGGCCGTCAATATGGAGTCTGCTGAAAATGTCCCTCCAAAAATGCCCGCGGCCTTGGAGGAGACAGGTGCTAGAGGTTCTACTGAGTAGCGTATATCACTACCCAGAATTTCTAGATTCTGGGTAGAGAATATCTAAATATACTTAGACACATACATACATTTCGCCCCAGTAAAATATATATTGCCCCTTGCAATGAACATGTAATGCCTTGTCACAAACATAAAACCCACTGGTAACAAGCAAAAAAAAAAACACTGGCAATAAATGAGATCCCTGGAAATGAGCATGTAACCCCTAGATATTAGCATGTAATGCCTGGCAATGAGCATGTAGGACATTTAATGTTTTAGTACTTTTTTAAATACATCCTAATTCTGTGGCTGATATCATGTTTAAGCTCTTGCATGACTGCCACCTCCAAGATTTCCTACGTCTTCTTTCTGCTCCTTTTATTTTTATTATTTATTTACAGTTTCTTATATAGCGCAGCAGATTCCGTTGCGCTTTACAATAGTAGACAGTGATAAAACAAACTGGGTAACAACAGACAGACTTGGAGGTCGAAGGGCCCTGCTGCAAAATTACAATCTATAGGGGCATAAGAGGGAAACACAAGGACAGGCACCAGTAATAGCATTGCAGTCCCACCAATTGCAAGTCCAGAAGGGGATTTATATAATACATAAGAGGGTTATACGTTTATAATTTAAATATGATATGCTTGCCTGAAGAGGTGACTTTTCAAGGAGCATTTGAAAATCTGGAGGCTAGTGGAGAGTCTTACTGTGCGTGGAAGGGTATTCCATAGGATGGGAGCAGCCCGATGAAAGTCCTGTAATAGTGAATGGGAGCTAGTGATCCGTGCAGAAGAGAGACGCAAATCTTGTGCAGAGCGCAGTGGTCGAGATGGGAGATATTTTGTGATAAGTAAAGAGATATATGCTGGTGCAGTGTGGTTAATAGCTTTATATGCAAGTAGAAGGGTTTTATATTGAATACGGTAAGCTATAACCAATGGAGCGACTGGCAGAGCGGATCAGCAGACGATGAGCGTTTTGCAAGGAAGATCAGCCTAGCAGCAGCATTTAAAATGGATTGCAGTGGCGAGAGCCTGTTCTTGAGAAGACCTGTTAGGAGACTATTGCAATAATCAATGCGGGATATAATGAGTGCATGGATAAGAGATTTAGTGGTGTCTTGTGTGAGATACGGTTGTATTTTTTATATGTTTTTTAGATGCATGTCACATTTTGGAGACAGATTGAATGTGGGGAAGAAAGGATAGTTCAGAGTCGAGGATGACCCCAAGACAACGAGCTTGCAGGGTAGGGTAGATTGTCGAGTTGTCAACAGTATGGAGATGTGAGGATAGTAACTGTTCTTGGTTGGTGGGAATATAAATAATTCCGTTTTGGAAATATTGAGTTTGAGTTGGCGAGAAGACATCCAAGATGAGATGGCAGAGAGACATTCAGAGACTCGGCCCAAATCCACTGGTGACAACTCTGAGGTTGATAGATAGATTTGAGTATCATCCGCATATAAGTGATACTGAAATCCGAAAGAGCTGATTAGTTTGCCAAGAGAGGAAGTATAGATTGAGAAAAGCAGAGGACCTAAGACTGAGCCTTGCAGAACTCCGACTGACAGAGGTAGTGAAGAGGGAGTAGAGTCAGCGAAGCGAACACTGAAAGAGCGATCAGATAGGTAAGATGAGAACCAGGGAAAGGCTGTATCATTAAGACCTAGGGAGTGTAGTGTTTGTAAGAGAAGAGTGTGCTCCACAGTGTCAAACGCAGCAGAAAGATCTAGAAGTATAAGTAGTGAGTAATGGCCTTTAGATTAAGCAGTTGCCAGATCATTCACCACTTTAGTTAGTGCTGTCTCAGTGGAGTGCTAAGAATGAAAGCCTGACTGAAGTGAGTCTATTAGGGCATGAGAATTAAAGTGTGTGTGAGGCGAGTGTAGACAAGTCTCTCCAGTAGCTTGGAGAGGCAAGGGAGCTGAGAGATAGGACGGTAGTTAGAGAGAGAGTTAGGGTCAGAATTGTGTTTTTTCAGAATGGGAGTAATCACTGCATGTTTGAACAGAGAAGGAAAATTACCAATAGCAAGAGAGAGATTGCAGATTTTAGTTAAGGTTGGAATAAGCATAGGAGATAGAGTTTTAATGACTTGTGCAAGTATAGGTTAAAGAGAAGAGGTAGTGGAGTAGGAGGATAAGAAGATTGTGGTTACTTCCTTTTCATTTGTGGGCTCCAATGAAGAGAAAGTGCCAGAAAGTTAAGCAGGGGAAAAAAGTGGGTTAGAGGTTGAGGAAGAGCATACCATTTCATCTCGGATGTTATCAATATTTTCCTTAAAGTAGGAGACAAGTTCTTGTGCACTGATGGTAGCCGGAGTGGGAGGATAAAGAAGAGACTTAAATGTGATAAAAAGGCGCTTAGGGTTGGTGGCATGAGAAAATTGGTAGTTTGTTTGGCAGTGTCCAAAGCATTGTCCCCACCAACGGACTCCCTCGTGTTGGCTAATATCATCCAAAGAAGGCAGAGTGATGATGTGGTGTGCCACAATTGGCTTGTGCAGCCTTCTTGAATTTTAAAGAATATGCAGCAAACAAGCCATTCATGGCTCATTTTTTATATTGGCCTCACTGCCATTGTGTAGGTATTGTAGCAGTGGAAACAGAACAGCCACTGCCAAGCTGTACAGTAATACAGGGAGTTGATTCTCCACCATGCCGAGGACCACATAAGTGAATGACAGTTCTCCAATTTTTTTTAAGCGTGTTTGAAAACTATTTTGCCTGACCAGATGGTCTGTCTGGGGTTGGATCTTTATATAAATTGGACAAGTTTACCAATTTTAAAGGATATATTCATCAGTGCCAGTAAAAAAAAAAACTAGAAATATGTTAACTTAAGTATTTTTCATATATATACATATTGTAAGACAGTGGCAGGGAAAGTCATAGACGGCAGGTACTTTTCCCCTAGAATCCTGTCTTATGGCATATAGACTGCAGGCTATTTCAATCTGTGTGGTAAGCTCCGGCTTACAAAGGGTGTTCTGTCCTGGGCTGGTAATCAGGAGAACACCTGATTCTTTAAAAAGGAGTCAGCCCTCTCCTTAGTGCTCTCTCTCTCTCCCTGGGTGTTGGAGGCAGTAAGCTGCTGCTAGAGAGAGACAAGGCTGTAAGTACTGCATTACTTGGTCTATATCTGCTGTGTGTGTCCAGTGTCACATAGTGTGGCCCTGGTATAGAGAGGGACGTTTATTCTGTTTAGTTAGAGCTCAGACGAGCAGGTTTTTGTTTTCTGTTTTGCCTGAAGTGTAAAGGCTGTTGTTAGTTTCTGGCTCTGAGTGCTGCAATAAAACTCAGGCAAGCCCTGTTTTGGACCCAAGCCGTGATGTCACTGTCTAAGTCTGTGCCAAATCCTCACCTGTGCCTACCCGTTTGATGCTAAAACCCCACATATGGTGGAGAATGCGAGCAAGCATCTCACTTAAAGAGACATACATCGAACTATAGGACTTTTGCTACAGCAAGCTGGAAGTTGTTGCTAAAGGCAACCAGCCACAAGTGAGTGTCTGGAGTGCACTGATACTTGCATGTCCTGGCTGAAGGCTGCTGTAACACTGCAACAGGAGACTGTTAAAATGGAGGACCTTTTAAAACACTTGGTGCAGGCAAACGCATGTCAGCAAAAGGTGCATGAGGAGGCCATGCGTGCCCAGGCTGAAACCAATGCTTTGCTGCTTGAATCCAACAGACTAGCCTTAAAGGAACAGCAGCAAATTAATCTGCAATTACAAGAGCAAATACAGAATGTGGCTAAGAGTGTGGCGCAGAGTGTGCAAACACCCCAACCCTTGCTTCCAACCACACGGGCTGCAGTACAGAAATCTCTGCAAAAGATGACTCTCACGGATGATGTAGAGGCCTTTCTTGCGGTGTTTGAACGTGTAGCAGAGCGTGAACAGTTACCCGTGGATCAATGGGCAGGTGTGGTAGCACCTTTTCTAACTGGAGAACCACAAAAGGCGTATTTTGATCTGAGTGAGCAGGATGCTAACGACTATGCGAAACTCAAGGGAGAGATCCTTGCTCACTTAGGCGTAAACATGTGTGCGTGCCCGGAAGGTGCATAACTGGACTTTTTCTGAACAGTTACCTGCGCGGTCCCAAATGTATGACCTGGTCCACCTGGTAAAGAAATGGCTACAGCCAGAGGAGTCTACACCAGCGCAGATCGTGGAGAGTCGTGCTGGACAAGTATCGTTGTTCCTTACCTCCAAAGGTTCAGCGCTGGGTCGGTCAGGGCGACCCTAATGATGCCGAGGGGCTTGTCAACTTGGTTGAGAGGTACAATCTACTCCAAGAAGTGCCTCCTGGACATTCCACCCTCAAGAACAGCAAAGCGGCCGGATCATCTGGTAAGACTGTTCCGTTTACTAGAGGGGTGAATAATGTTGTAAAGGGAGGTGGCCTAGATGGGGAACAAACAGTGGAGAGGCGTTCCCAAGGGACAGTAGGGTCCAAACCTGGGCCGCAAAAAGACTGGGGCCGCATACAGTGTTGGCGTTGTCATGAACCTGGGCATATTGCTGCCAATTGCCCCTTTACTTCTGAGCCAATGGAGTGTGATACAGCCTGGCGAAGCTCTTTATATGCACGTTCTGTTTTCTCTGCTGAGACTGTGTCAGAAACTGGACAGCAAATATGTCATGTAAAGGTGGATGGTTATCCCGGGAGGGCTCTACTGGACTCTGGGAGTTTAGTTACTCTCATCCATGCCAGCTTGGTAGACCCTGGGACACTCACAGGACGTTACATAGGGGTCTTCTGCATACATGGGGACACCAAGGAGTATCCCACAGCTTTAGTCCAGCTAAAGAGTACTTGTGGAACTGTGTCCCATGAAGTGGGCGTGGTAGAGACCCTGATGCATAGTGTGATCCTGGGAAGAGACTTCCCATTGTTCTGGGACTTGTGGAAACAGAATGTACACTGCACTAGAAATGCTGTTAATAATGAGAATGTGTGCCCTGTGATTAGTCCTGAGCCTTTTGATCAGGATACTGAGGTTCAAACGGTAGGGGTGACCACTATTGAATCTGACCGTTTTCCCCTAGCTGTTCTTGCAGGTGAAGCTGAGGAGCAGGAAGAAGCGTGTGACATGCCTGAGCTAGAGATGTCACGTGATAATTTTGGGACTGCTCAACTTAGAGATCCCACCTTATTAAGAGCAAGGGAAAATCCTAAAGTCATAAATGGTGAGCCCCAATACCCCAATGCTGACAAAGAGTTCCCAAATATGGCCATTAACCAGGATCTACGGTATCGGGTAGATAAAAAAGTGGGAAGTGTAAATTATAAAGTGTATCAACCAGGTAAACGGAAGCCAGAACAGTTGTACCATGTGAACTTAATTAAACCCTGGAAAGACAGAGAGACTCTGATAGCTGTAAGTGCCCCCTCTAGTGATAGCCCAGAGGTGCGGGTGTCAGAGACCCTGTCCAAATCCCAGAAGCAGGAAACTAAAGAGTTAGTACAAAGGAATTATGATGTGTTCTCAGAACTTCCATGGCGCACCACAGCCATAAAACATGACATTGTCACCGAACCTGGAGTTCGGGTACGCTTAAAGCCCTATAGAGTACCAGAAGCGCGTAGACAGGCCATATCTGGGGAGGTCCAAAAACGTTACCTGGGGTATGTTATCGGGAGAGGTATAATAAAGCCACAAATAAATAAAGTGGAGGCTATTCAAGACTGGCCTCGTCCTTCGACAAAAAAACAAGTCAGGGCTTTTTTGGGAATTCTGGGGTATTACCGTAGGTTCATTCCCCAGTTTGCAACCATAGCAGCGCCCCTAACCGATCTTACCAAAGGAGGTAGGGCAGTTAGGGTCAGCTGGAACCCAGAGGCTGAAAGGGCATTCCAAGAATTAAAAGTGGCCCTTTGTAATCAACCAGTCCTGATCACTCCAGATTTTAAAATAGAGTTTGTCGTACAGACTGATGCTTCTGATGTGGGACTAGGTGCTGTCCTCTCCCAAGAAGTTGGTGGAGAGGAACACCCGGTAACATATTTGAGCAGGAAGCTCACACCTACGGAGAGAAACTACAGTATAGTCGAGCGGGAGTGCTTAGCAATCAAGTGGGCCCTTGAATCCCTAAAGTACTATCTCTTAGGACGCTCCTTTAGATTAATCACTGACCACTCCCCTCTTACATGGATGTACCAAGCCAAAGAGAGAAATGCAAGGGTCATGAGATGGTTTCTCAATTTGCAAAATTTCAAATTTACAGTGGAACACAGAGCAGGAAGGCTTCAGGGTAATGCCGATGCCCTATCCCGAACATACTGCCAGTTGGCAGACAGTGTCCGACCCCACAGGTTCGAACAGAGGGGGAGGGTATGTAAGACAGTGGCAGGGAAAGTCATAGACGGCAGGTACTTTTCCCCTAGAATCCTGTCTTATGGCATATAGACTGCAGGCTATTTCAATCTGTGTGGTAAGCTCCGGCTTACAAAGGGTGTTCTGTCCTGGGCTGGTAATCAGGAGAACACCTGATTCTTTAAAAAGGAGTCAGCCCTCTCCTTAGTGCTCTCTCTCTCTCCCTGGGTGTTGGAGGCAGTAAGCTGCTGCTAGAGAGAGACAAGGCTGTAAGTACTGCATTACTTGGTCTATATCTGCTGTGTGTGTCCAGTGTCACATAGTGTGGCCCTGGTATAGAGAGGGACGTTTATTCTGTTTAGTTAGAGCTCAGACGAGCAGGTTTTTGTTTTCTGTTTTGCCTGAAGTGTAAAGGCTGTTGTTAGTTTCTGGCTCTGAGTGCTGCAATAAAACTCAGGCAAGCCCTGTTTTGGACCCAAGCCGTGATGTCACTGTCTAAGTCTGTGCCAAATCCTCACCTGTGCCTACCCGTTTGATGCTAAAACCCCACAATATATATATATATATATAGAAAAATAAATAACCCTTTCACTGCGCTGAAATGGTAGGCCGCACCTCTACAAGTCCCCCCTGTTAGTGGAGGAAGGAGAATGGAAAATGCAACAAAGATATAGAGTGCGCCTTTGTGTATATCACCACCACCACCATAAAGCAGGTGTATATTTGACACTTTTTCGTAGTTTATACAATTTATTAAAAATAAATAAAACAATTTTTTAGCAATATTTCATTCTTATGTAGTCATGTTTTCATCATTCCAATGACCCAACGCGTTTCGTCGCTAGGACTTCATCAGGGGTACAAAAAATGACTCTAGGTGGTGAAAAAAAATTGACTTAAATATCTGATACCATTATCACATTTATAAAATTATTTTTTTATATGTGTAATGGTATACATACCAATAGAAATAAGCTTTCAGCTTAAAAAAGGAGACTGGTTCTTCCTTAGATCTTGAACCGGTTAAGGTAATTTAAAAATCTGCAATAATTATATAGTAACATATTTACATAATTAGGAGGTGAGCTCTTTGATATTTACAATTATGCGGAGAAGGAGGTACAGGTACATAGCCGCAGCGGTGTTGAATGGGGCAAAATGAGGTGATGTATGGGGAGGAAAATTCATCTGTCCTCTCTAAAATATAATATGGGTTCATGTGACCAATATATTTGTATCAGGAAAAATATCATTTTCCATTATACCACATACATATCAACAATGAAAATAACAGTAAAAAATGACCTAAAAACATATGCAAGTAGGCTATGGGACAGGCTTAATAATGAACCTGTTATGCAACAAACTTCAATAAGGAACTCTTATGACATAATCCTCTCCTATGGGGGGATACATCCATACAAAAGCATTATATAGTGATCACATTGTCAGACATGTGATATGATTGGACTATATGCATTTCTGTGGTAGTCATACAATATTATATACTAACCAGGATTCCTATGGGAAGCCACAGATCATAAGCCACATTATACATAGTATCAATTGAACAGGGGCATTTTGCTACAATTGGCAATAGTTCAGAATATAAAGCAACCATGCGATTTTCAGAGGGTACATGCAAGTCCCATAATAACATTCCATAAAGTTATATGGAGGCATCCCAGTCAAAGTACAGAATTCAAATAGGTAGCTTACCACAGTAATGTGTCTCTCCTATCGCGCCACTCCAATGCCTGCATAAGTTCTCTATGGAGGAATGAAGGGTATAAATAGTGGTGACGTTAATACGTCACTTCCGGTGATGCGATGGGGTCTCTGCGCTGATTTATTGTATTTGGGGCTATTTAATAGCCTAGATATTATCCAAGGGGAGTAGTGTGTTGAGTGGGAAGCCGGGGATCCCTCTGGCAGACCATGTATTTCAACAGAGTGGTCGCGCATCGCCGTAGTCCAGGCGTGCGTTCCAAATGCGTTCCACAGTGTACTTCCGCCCGGAAGTCACTGTGTTTCTAGCCATGTGTAGACAGGCGCATCGCCGTAGTGCAGGCGTGCGTTCCATATGCGTTTCACAGTGTACTTCCGCCCGGAAGTTACTGTGTTTCAAGCTGTGTATAGGGATAGTGCGCTCCGTTTAGACGGAAAACAAAGCCTATGCATTAAGGTTCCTATTACCTATCGGGACTAACACTGTTCTGAAGTGTCATTTTGTGGATGGGTATTCAAATGGGTGACTATGTTAAGTGGGAAATTATGCATTTAATGGGTGACTAGTGTACTCCATCTGGGATGCCTTCACATTTACAATAACGTGAATATAATATATTAGAATTTTTTATACATATATTTTTTATTTTTTATATAAAAATAGAATAAGAAAAGAGAAGAAAAAAAAGAAAAAAGGGAATTTTAGCTATTGGAACGATGTTCCTTATACACCATTGTGAATAGTGAAATTTAGAAGTGATATTATCCTGAGGAAACTATGTCTACAGTCTCATTAAGTCCTTTTGGGACTATAGTGTCCAATGAATATATCCAAAAGGTCTCCCTTTTGGATAGTTTCAGATCTTTGTCCCCTCCTCTTGGATCCATGAAAATTTGTTCCAGAATTGTGAATTTAAAATTATTGCTGTCAACTTGTGAATTGTGTTTTTCTAGGAAATGCCTTGGTAGGCTGTGCGTGGTAATTTTGTTTTTTATGTTTCGCATATGCTCCTGTATTCGCAGCTTAACAAGTCGTTTTGTTTTTCCAATATATGCTAATCCACAATTGCATGTGATCCGATAGATTACATATGTGGAAGTGCAGGTGATTGGTGCGTTTAAAGCATATTTTTTATTTTCAATTGTGCATGAAAAGGTGGTCTTCTCCATATGACGACAGCATATACACTTTCCACATGGTGTGCATCTATTTGTTTTTTGTAGAAAGGTAGTTTTAGTTTTTTTTCTCTGTGTTGTTTCTCAGGTCGCTAGGGGCAAGTACACTTTTCAGATTTGTGGCTCTTCTATAAATTAACGTTGGTTGTAATGGTAAGTGGGGACCCAAGATGGTATCTTTTAGTAGGATTCCCCAATGTTTTGTGAGGATTTTTTTAATTTTTGCATTGTCCCTGTTATACTGTGTGATAAATGGGCGGTTGGCAGATGTTTTTTTCTTCGTTCTAGTTTCCAATCCATGCATGAGTGTTTCTTCTCTGGGTACCAGTGATGCTTTAACTCTCGACATCTCGACTTTTGTTGGGTCGTAGCCTCTCTCCATGAATCTCTCCGCAAGCATTTTTGATTGTGTTTCGTAATCTGCAAATTGGCTGCAGTTCCTTCTTAGCCTTATGAATTGTGCATATGGTGTATCTTCCTTCCATCTGGATAGGTGGCAACTGTCCATAGGTATGTAGCTATTTGCTTCTACTGCTTTGAAATACGTCTTCATTGTAATCTGTTCGTCTGGTTTTCCTGTAAGGCTCAAATCGAGATACTCAATGGTTTCCTTATGGGAATTGTGTGTAAACTTTAGGTTAAAGTCATTGCTCTGCAGATTGGAAACAAAACTTTCTACACTTTCAGGTGTTCCTTTCCATATTAGGACAAGATCGTCGATGTACCTCCGGTAAAAGATGATTTGTTGTACAGAGTCGGATTCGTATATGTGCTGTTCTTCCCACATGGCCATTAGAAGGTTGGCATATGCAGGGGCAAATTTTGTGCCCATGGCCGTTCCGGTGACTTGCAAATAGAAGGTGTTATTGAATTTGAAATAATTGTGGGTAAGTATGTATCTGATACCCCTCACAATAAAATCAATTTCTTCCTGTGTGTTCTCGTTGTACCTCGTAAGTATTGTTTTAACTGCTGTGATACCTTTTTCGTGCAGAATAGATGAATAGAGGGCCTGTACATCTATAGTCACAGATTTTTAAATTACCTTAACCGGTTCAAGATCTAAGGAAGAACCAGTCTCCTTTTTTAAGCTGAAAGCTTATTTCTATTGGTATGTATACCATTACACATATAACAAAATAATTTTATAAATGTGATAATGGTATCAGATATTTAAGTCAATTTTTTTTCACCACCTAGAGTCATTTTTTGTACCCCTGATGAAGTCCTAGCGACGAAACGCGTTGGGTCATTGGAATGATGAAAACATGACTACATAAGAATGAAATATTGCTGAAAAATTGTTTTATTTATTTTTAATAAATTGTATAAACTACGAAAAAGTGTCAAATATACACCTGCTTTATGGTGGTGGTGGTGATATACACAAAGGCGCACTCTATACATATATATATATATATATATATATATATATATATATTGTCGGAAGTCTGGCAGTATCACTATCTTGCCGCCCGCCAGCCTCGGAGCCCACGTATAGAGCCGTCAGGATGGCGTCACGGCGGGGGAACTGAGTGGCTCGGCTGTCGGGCGCGGGGGGACGACTGCAGCAGCGGGACCTTCCGGTCCACGCTGTTGGTGCGGCACGGACCTTTGCCCGGCAGGTGCAGAGAATCGGTAAGTGATTGATTGGTGGGGGCGGGTTTTGCATCTGATGTGGGGCTATTTATACTGTGTACTGTGCACTATATGTTTGTCAAGCTGTTTGTCCCTGACGACGGGGGGTAACCCCGAAACATGTCGGATTAAAGGACCCTTGTTTATGCAGTCTGTCGAGTGCCACCTCCACTTTGTTCATATATATATATATATACACACATGCACACTAAGGGAATGTATAGGTGGGCCTCCACCTGTGTATTTAGAGTGTCCTTTCATGAAGATTTCTCCTCAGGAATTAACACCTGGCCTAAGTCCAGCATAACCGGCACAGATCCTTAATGGTTCATACAGACCGTCGATTCTCCAATGCACAAAAACCTGTGTTCCATGGGTGTAGTAATGGTCTTAAAAAAAAAAAAAAGGCAAAAAACATAGGGGGGCGCCTCATGGTACAAATAAAGTTTTTCAATAAAATAATATCGCATATAAAATTCAAACATAGACCCACAGATAAGACTGGTACCGAGTTCTCCCACTACTGTGGGATTCACTACCATATGGTTTAGTATAGCTAACCGAAAGCAGACCAGCTTGCTCAAGCGGAGTTACCAAGACCTTCAGCCATGCCAGGGAACTCCCACTCAAGCTACCGACATGCCAAGAGACTGATCTCCAGTCTCCAATCAGACTCTTAAAGAACCTGCCAACTGCTGACACATTATAGCTAAAGTGAACATGTGCTTGTTTCCTAGTTTAAAGCTCATCTGCCAAACAACTTATGGCTTTAAAAGGTGAGACCTTCACCAACACAACTCCTGAATTAGCACCAAGGGAACAGCTGTCACAGGTTTAGGAAATATGAATTTGCCTGAGATGCACGAGAAAGCTATGATCCCAGAGTGGTTAATAGCTGTGTTAACCCAAGTTGAGCTGTGCTATGAAAGCGCCTCAGACACATTTCCCGGGTCGTGAAACTCGGTATTTCAACCATGGTCACAACCAGGGTTGAACATGGCTGCAACGGGTGCCAGACGGCTCCCCGACAGTCGGGATTCCGACAGTCATTCCTCCGACGTCGGAATCCAGACTGCTCCCTCGTGGGGGTCCACGACCCCCATAGAGGGAGAATAAAATAGGTGGCGAGGAGCTCGCCACCGTGCCCGCAGCGTGGCGAGCGTGCAAGGGGCTTCATTGCGTTCCCCACGCTGTGCAGTTGGGATTTCG
This sequence comes from Crinia signifera, assembly GCF_055691185.1. Taxonomy (NCBI): domain Eukaryota; kingdom Metazoa; phylum Chordata; class Amphibia; order Anura; family Myobatrachidae; genus Crinia; species Crinia signifera. The sequence continues at coordinate 109,970,627 of NC_139224.1, forward strand.
ACATCTGACGAATGACTGTCGGAGTCCCGACTGTCAGGCTAATATACCACACCTGCTGCAACTCGGGTTGCTGTGCAGCAGAGGCTGGCTGGCATCTTGTAGCCTGGGGCGAAAGTCTATAACACTGGCCCATAAGTAATGGAAACAGACACTGTACAACAAGCATGTAATTCTCCCTGGGCAATGAGCATTTAAATCCCCCTGGCAAAGCGTTGTAACCCCTGGCAATGAGCATGTAACTCCTGGCTTCGAGCAAGAAGCCCCTGGCAAAAAGCAAGTACCTCCTATCAATGAAGATTTAACTCATGGCAACAATATTAAAATTATGGGGGTATTAATAGGTGGATCAGAATGTGGTGGATCAGGAACACCTGTGCTGCTTTAATCTCATTACTGCAACCAATGAGAGGCTGTTACATAGAATAAATAAGGTCAGATCCAAACTTTTGTTACTCGATGCTGGACAGGGAGAGGGTGATAGATGCTGGTCAGGGAGAGGGTGGTGCACATGTGGGGAGGTGGGGACAGGTGCTGGACAGAGAGAGATTGGGGTACAGATTTTGGACAGGGAGAGGGGGACAGATCCTGGGCAAAGAAGGACGGGGGACAGATAATGGGCAGTGAGGGGGGGACAGATGCTGGGCAGGGAGAGGAGATATTTTGGGCAGAGAAAGGGGGGAGAGATGATGAGAAGAGAAAGGGGGGAAAGATGCTGGGCAGAGAAAGGGGGGAGAGATGGTGGGCATGGAGAGGGGGGACAGATACTGGGCAGGAAGAGGAGAGATATGCTGGGCAGAGAAAGGGGGAGCAGATGGTGGGCAGGGAGTGTGGGACAGATGGAGGGCAGGGAGTGTGGAGACATGGGGGGCAGATGCTGGGCAGGGAGGGTGAGAGAGAGAGACTGCAGGGAGAGTCAAGAGCTACAGTGGAGGCAGAGGGAATACTCACAGGCAGGTCCATGCTGTCAGATCCTCCGTGTTCCAGGGATCAGATGAGCTCCTCTAATCAGGGGCACTTCTATTAAGCATGTACCTGCCGACCATCTCCAATTAAAGCTAGGCATTTGCAGGCACATGCTGTCCTCCTGGCCCTGTGCTGAGTTGATGAGGGGGGGGGGAGCTCGGCACCACAGAGAGAGAGAGATGGAGAGGAAGGTGCAGGGAGTGGGACTTCCCCTGCTGCTGCAGCTCTCAGCAGTACCGATGGAATCTCTCTCTCACTGCTGCCAGCGCCACTGCTCTACACTGACAGCAGTCACAGCCCTCCAAAATAATCCTGCCTCCCAGAAGTCACTGCACCATGACCCTGCTCCCCCGTGGCGCCGGCTCCCCCCGCGATTTCTAGGGCTGCAACACACTTGCTACACCACTGGTCCTGGGCTGCATATAGACTGCACACACAGGAAAAATCATTAGATGGTGAGAGATTGCAAACGGAGTTGCAGCTATTGGCAGGGGCTGTGATATTTCCGCAGGCTCACACAGGGCGGGATTTCAGTTCTGCAGGGCCGCGGCTATCTGATTGCAGGGCTCTGCTTTTTCGCAACCCTGTGATCAGGTCTGAATCATGCCCTAAATAATTTCCGACTACAATTACAGTTTTGGGTTTGGTATATAGGGGCCGATTCAGAATCATTCATAGTGGGCCGAATTTGAACCCTTCCCCGATGTTTGCGCATGCATGTTTCTGCGCATTTTTACACTCGCTGAGCCATTTTCTCCAGAGGGGGTGAGCGGGGGTGGATAACGGGCCCGGAGCAGGGGAATGCCAAGAGTTGTATGGGTGTCCCCATGAAAACGATGAGCGTTCCTCTTAGAACGGAGGTGGGCAGATGCCTGTTTGGGGTGGGTGCGTAGCGTGGGGGCCTGAATCAGGCCCATAATTAGGAACTACAATGCAGTGCTAAAGATATTTGCCCATTTGTAAATGAAGGTGAGAGTAACGGGTATGTAAATTGAATACAGATCACGTCTATATATTGTGCAATATTACATGCAAAAGAATGAGAGAATGATGTCTTGCAGTGAAAAGCCTATCATCTGAAGTAGAATTGAACCTCTGGTGTTATCCATCTAATTAAATGAGTCTGGTGTAATTAACTTAATAAAAGTAAGGTGGTTATTGAAATCCACTTAATTATAATATCCAAAAACTGCTATTATGACATAGTAAGTCCATTTACTGCAGTTAAAACTTTCCTGACAAATGCACTTCGAGTTAATTAACATTCAATAAATGACTCTTATGCCAATTAAATAGTTTGTGCCTCTGCAGCCCCCTCCCTAAGGATTGTTTTTTTGTTTTGTGGATTGACACGTAATGTGAATGTAATCCCCTGGGGTATATTCATTAAAGCCTCACATAATTAGCGGCCACTGGATTGTTAATTGCCTGTTTTGTTAAGTGCTGTATTGCTATAAGTGATGGGTAAGGGTATCCTAGGGTCACAGATGCACATAATCTATCAGTCATACATTTCTTTGTATATTTCTTGTAGGTAAATTAATTTTGCTGCCTCCCCCTTTTTTGTATTATTTTTCTTTGTTATAAATAGTTCTATGTTATAATTTCATACAGTGCAGCCAATCCCCTTTACAACCATGTTTTCATGACTTCCTCAAAGTGACTGTATAGTTTGTTTTCTCCTTAATTCTTATGGGGCCTACATACTTAGTGATTTTTGGCTATATTCTAAGTGATCTGACTAGATTGCTTAGAAATTGAGCACAAATCGCTGTGTGTTTTCCGCATAGCGATAGCGGTGCGCGGCACGGTGCTTCAATGTCACCGTGCTAGAGATTTGAAGCATGCTTACAATATCTAGTAATCACCCGTGCGCTCTCTATTGAGAAACCGGGCAGTGAGAGATCGCTTAGCATATGTGGCTGGTGCAGCGCTGTGTGCTAACCTATCTGTGCTGAAGGATCTGAGCGATGCTAGATCACTCAGCACAAAGCTCCTGTCGCTATGTGTGTAGGCTCCATTACTAAACCAGGCATTCCCAACCTTGGTCCTCAAGGCACACTAAAGGCACCCATACACTAGTCCAACTTGTAATAAGGACAAGTCGAACCCGATTTCACTTCAGCTTCCCCGGCACTCACTGGGAGGGGTCACTTATGATTTGGCACTTGTGTAATTTTTTACATATGATAAATCTCATACGATTTATTGTATGTGAAAGAACTCCCTGGGAGCCAGCGGGGGAAGTCAAGTGAAAAAGCACCTGCGATGTACTGCTGTTGAGTGCGATTTTGACTCATCTTGTGACCAGCCCATCCGACCTCCTACTCTAATGCACACATGACTGCATACTGGATCAGATTTCATGCACATGCGATTTGGGGTGATTTCATCAGATTTTTCAGCCCATTCTGGCGAAATCAGGTGAAATTGGGCCAAAATCACATAGTGCAAGACACAGTGCAACTACAAGCCTCAGCACTCCCTGACTCCAGTTCATTAAGGACAGCTTCTACCATTCTCACGCTCCTTAAAGAGACAGAACAGTTCTACTGTATCTGCAGCTTCACCTGGCTTTAGGCAATCTGGCTTTCCTGACCTGGTGGCACTCCCAGCTTCAAGCAAGCCTGCTCCCTGTAGTGCTGGTATCCCCTACTTCAAGCATCTCTGCTTCCTGTATTGCCGGTGTCCTCCGCTTCAAGCAAGCCTGTACTCCTTTACTGCTGGTGTCCCCAGCTTCACGCTGATACCTGTACTACTGGGGTCCCCAGCTTCCAGAAAGCCTGCACCCCTGCATTGATGGTGTCCCCAGCTTTAAGCATCTCTGTTTCCTGTATTGCTGGTGTCCCAATCTTCGGGCAAGCCTGCACTCCTAAATTCTTGCATCGCTGTTATCCCCAGCTTCAAGCAAAGCTGTGCTCATGTACTTCTGGTGTTCCAAGCTTCAATCAATACTGCTACCTGTACTGCTGGTGTCCCCAGCTTTGAGCAAGCCTGCACCCCTGCATTGATGGTGTCCCCAGCTTCAAGCAAGTAGTAGTAGTTTGTTTATTTATAAGGCGCCACAAAGTGTCCGCAGTGCCGTACTTAGCAAACAAAAAACAGTCCTCAAGCTCATGCTCCTGTACTGCTGCTGTGGTATAACCAGCTTCAAGCAACACTGCTACCTGTACTGCTGGTGTCCCCATCATCGAGCAAGCCTGCACTCCTGAATTCCTGTATCGCTGGTATCACCAGCTCTACGCAAGTCTTCACTCGTGAATTCCTGCATCGCTGGTATCCCTAGCTCCACGCAAGTCTTCACTCCTACATTCCAGTAATGCAGTTTTCATCTTCCACTGCAGGACACCACCCTGAGTGACAATGGATACACCCATAGGTATTGATAGATACACCCATTGGGAAGAATGTGAGACATCTCCTTAACGGTGTGCTGTGTGAAGCATTGCACATTATAAGGTGAGTTATGATCTCCCTGAAATTGCTTTCCAAAAGTATGGTATTACTTTCCAAAAATATGGTATTCGTCTCACTTTCTGATCTCTAGTATCGGTTTTATTACAACTTCCAGCAGGGCTGCCATCCGGTGGGGATAACTTGGATTTCAGTACTGAGCTTGGACCTGGAGTAGGCCCAGATAGCGGCAGCGTGGATTGTGATGGGCCAGTTTGCACTGGCAGGCAGCCACAGAAGGACAAAGACGTGGTGGTATTATGAATATAGAGCAGGTCATAAGAAAATCTGAGCTCACGTACTGGCAGCCAATTGGGAGCTGCCACACCAACTCGCTTACTGGCCCCCTCTCAATGGTAAGCTGTGGGGGCAGCAGAGGTAACTGAAAGAGAGGCTGGAGGCAGTTGTGTGTGTCAGTGGAACTGTGTGTGTGTCTATGGGGCAGTGTATGTGTCTGTGGTGGGGGTGCTGCCTTATTTGCTCAGGTCCCCTTTATTTCTGATGGCAGTCATTATTTTCAGCATATGTACCTATGTTGACTTGGTCTGTCTGACAATTCATCTTGCCGACTCATTTGGTACTCCTCCTTGTGCCTCCCTCACTCCAACTTTGGCTTTCTTCTGACCTGTCCCTGCTCGTTCCCCATCACATCATAGCTGTCGTGTCGTGACATTTCTAATGACCACTCTTTAATACATCTTACAGCGGTGAGGTTATGGCCTGCCCTTTTGTCCTCCATAGTTCAACAACCCATACATTTTAACCCAGTCAGAGGGCTACTGCAGGGCCAAACCCCTTATGGTCCTTGGTGAAGGGCAGTGATATAAAGCACTTTAGACCTTTATTCATAGTCAACCCTAAAAGTACAGCCAGCGTCCATATTACCCAAGAGAGAGTTATGACTATCTGCCTCATGCATAGAGAACCTGCACAAGTTCCACCACAAAGCTAGTAGAAAGGGGCATATGAACAGTCTGCAAATTACTTTCCATAATCAATTGACTTCAATTCACTCTATTGGACACACTAGTATCATGGTAAGTAGTTTATAGGCATTCTCTTTCTGTAGTGTTTTCAATACAGTGAATGGAATACAGGGATGATGAGTGATAACAAACCAGACCATGGAGAGGGCCCATGAGCCTCCCTGCCCCATAACAACAGTACCCACTGTAATCATATCAAGGAGAGTAACCACTCTAAGAAATAGTACTGATGATCACTTCTTAGCTGCGTTTTTGTAGTTTTGGTTTCCAAAGAAAGAAGCTCCAGAATATTAAACCTAATCAGCATAACTGTGTTTTAGGTAGTAAGTGCTTGTCTAGAAATGTGCAGGGTGGGAAATGCAAATATGTCACCAGAAAATCAAGTGCACCAACATCTGACACTAGCATTAGGTAAACCTAGGCAATTACCAAAGGTACCGATGGTTATATAGGGGGAGGGGCCCTAAACTGCACACCCTGGACATATGAGGTGCTACCTGCTGAGACTTGTAGTGCAGCAAGCAGGATGAGGAGTTTGCAGGTGCACACTAAATATATATGCTAGACCTTTTAATATCTTGCTATATTGCATTTGAGGTTATTAGCATAGTAATGGCCATTAGTATGGGCTTGTCCACCGCATCCAGGTTACCTCAATAGGACAAGTCCCTAACACTACTCTGGGACAGGTCCAGGGCACAGGGCCCAGCAGAACCACCCCATGGCATCACATTAGTGTAAAATTAAAGTGATAGTAAAAGGGATAGGGGAAATTATATGTGATAGGACTTACCAAGGTAAGAAGTAATAATAAATGTGAAGGGTGCTACATATATATTAAACAAACTAAAGGGGTGATTGAAAGTATACGATATGATGCCATGGAGCAGCCCAGCAACAGCAGCCCAAAGAGCCCTGAGCCCCAAACACGGTCCCACAGACTAACACTCAGCATATATGTATAGTAGGACTTACCCTCATAGTGCCAAGCTGAGGTGTGCAGTCTTGAATGTTGGGACTCCAACCTAATTAAAATCAATTTGGGACAGGTGGGTGGGGTGCAAGTTTAGGAGGAAGGCGTCTCTAGTTCCTTCCAGTGTGTATGAATACACAATATATAGTACATAGGGGGAGGGGCCCTAAACTGCACACCCTGGACATATGAGGTGCTACCTGCTGAGACTTGTAGTGCAGCAAGCAGGAGGAGGAGTTTGCAGGTGCACACTAAATATATATGCTAGACCTTTTAATATCTTGCTATATTGCATTTGAGGTTATTAGCATAGTAATGGCCATTTGTATCGGCTTGTCCACCGCGTCCAGGTTACCTCATTAGGACAAGTCCCTAACACTACTCTGGGACAGGTCCAGGGCACAGGGCCCCCCAGGCCAGCCCAGCAGAACCACCCCATGGCATCACATTAGTGAAAAATTAAAGTGATAGTAAAAGGGATAGGGGAAACTATATGTGATAGGACTTACCAAGGTAAGAAGTAATAATAAATGTGAAGGGTGCTACATATATATTAAACAAACTAAAGGGGTGATTGAAAGTATACGATATGATGCCATGGAGCAGCCCAGCAACAGCAGCCCAAAGAGCCCTGAGCCCCAAACACGGTCCCACAGACTAAGGGCGGGATGTATTAAAATACATTGCCGCCCTTCGCGCCCCCCCCGCCGCGATGCCGCCGCATATGTACTAACATATGCGGCTGGCATCGCGATGCGGTGACGGAGCCCCCCCGCGATACCTGTACTGTGGTCTGCGGGGGGGCTCCGTCACCTCCCAGCCGGCTTTTGCTGCTTTCACACCGGGGACAGCTAAGCAAGCTGTCCCCGGCGCTTCCTCCTCCCCCTGCAGCCGGAAGGACGTCCGGCTGCGTTGCTAGGGGGAGGAAGGGCTTACCTTCCGGGGTCCAGGAGGACCTGCAAGAAGGTAAGCCCAAGGGAGGGGGGAGAGGGGGGGTCGGCGAGGCGGCGGGGTTGCGGCGACGTGGCGGGTGGCGAAAAGAAGCCCATAGGCTTCTATAGGGTATCGCCACCCAAAGGTGGCGATACCCTGCCCTGCGGTGACGTGGCGAACGGGTTTTAGTACATAGGAAAATGCGGTAAAACGGGGGTTTTACCGCATTTTCCCTTTAGTACATCTCGCCCTAACACTCAGCATATATGTATAGTAGGACTTACCCTCATAGTGCCAAGCTGAGGTGTGCAGTCTTGAATGTTGGGACTCCAACCTAATTAAAATCAATTTGGGACAGGTGGGTGGGGTGCAAGTTTAGGAGGAAGGCATCTCTAGTTCCTTCCAGTGTGTATGAATACACAATATATAGTACATAGGGGGAGGGGCCCTAAACTGCACACCCTGGACATATGAGGTGCTACCTGCTGAGACTTGTAGTGCAGCAAGCAGGAGGAGGAGTTTGCAGGTGCACACTAAATATATATGCTAGACCTTTTAATATCTTGCTATATTGCATTTGAGGTTATTAGCATAGTAATGGCCATTAGTATCGGCTTGTCCACCGCGTCCAGGTTACCTCATTAGGACAAGTCCCTAACACTACTCTGGGACAGGTCCAGGGCACAGGGCCCCCCAGGCCAGCCCAGCAGAACCACCCCATGGCATCACATTAGTGTAAAATTAAAGTGATAGTAAAAGGGATAGGGGAAATTATATGTGATAGGACTTACCAAGGTAAGAAGTAATAATAAATGTGAAGGGTGCTACATATATATTAAACAAACTAAAGGGGTGATTGAAAGTATACGATATGATGCCATGGAGCAGCCCAGCAACAGCAGCCCAAAGAGCCCTGAGCCCCAAACACGGTCCCACAGACTAACACTCAGCATATATGTATAGTAGGACTTACCCTCATAGTGCCAAGCTGAGGTGTGCAGTCTTGAATGTTGGGACTCCAACCTAATTAAAATCAATTTGGGACAGGTGGGTGGGGTGCAAGTTTAGGAGGAAGGCGTCTCTAGTTCCTTCCAGTGTGTATGAATACACAATATATAGTACATAGGGGGAGGGGCCCTAAACTGCACACCCTGGACATATGAGGTGCTACCTGCTGAGACTTGTAGTGCAGCAAGCAGGAGGAGGAGTTTGCAGGTGCACACTAAATATATATGCTAGACCTTTTAATATCTTGCTATATTGCATTTGAGGTTATTAGCATAGTAATGGCCATTAGTATCGGCTTGTCCACCGCGTCCAGGTTACCTCATTAGGACAAGTCCCTAACACTACTCTGGGACAGGTCCAGGGCACAGGGCCCCCCAGGCCAGCCCAGCAGAACCACCCCATGGCATCACATTAGTGTAAAATTAAAGTGATAGTAAAAGGGATAGGGGAAATTATATGTGATAGGACTTACCAAGGTAAGAAGTAATAATAAATGTGAAGGGTGCTACACAGGGCTATTTTTGTGCCGGCTCCAGCAGGAACTGAGGCCCTTATTCTAGTTCACTCTTTCAGACAAAATATTTCTAAGATGGACAAAACCATGTGCACTGCAGGTGAGGCAGGTGTAAAACCCCACCCAAATCTAATTATCTCTGCACAAGTAACACCTGCCTCACCTGCAGTGCACATGGTTTTGTCCATCTAAGGAATATTTTGTCTGAAAAAGTGAACTAGAATAAGGGCCTCAGTTCCTGCTGGAGCCTGCACAAAAATAGCCCTGGTGCTACATATATATTAAACAAACTAAAGGGGTGATTGAAAGTATACGATATGATGCCATGGAGCAGCCCAGCAACAGCAGCCCAAAGAGCCCTGAGCCCCAAACACGGTCCCACAGACTAACACTCAGCATATATGTATAGTAGGACTTACCCTCATAGTGCCAAGCTGAGGTGTGCAGTCTTGAATGTTGGGACTCCAACCTAATTAAAATCAATTTGGGACAGGTGGGTGGGGTGCAAGTTTAGGAGGAAGGCGTCTCTAGTTCCTTCCAGTGTGTATGAATACACAATATATAGTACATAGGGGGAGGGGCCCTAAACTGCACACCCTGGACATATGAGGTGCTACCTGCTGAGACTTGTAGTGCAGCAAGCAGGAGGAGGAGTTTGCAGGTGCACACTAAATATATATGCTAGACCTTTTAATATCTTGCTATATTGCATTTGAGGTTATTAGCATAGTAATGGCCATTAGTATCGGCTTGTCCACCGCGTCCAGGTTACCTCATTAGGACAAGTCCCTAACACTACTCTGGGACAGGTCCAGAGCACAGGGCCCCCCAGGCCAGCCCAGCAGAACCACCCCATGGCATCACATTAGTGTAAAATTAAAGTGATAGTAAAAGGGATAGGGGAAATTATATGTGATAGGACTTACCAAGGTAAGAAGTAATAATAAATGTGAAGGGTGCTACATATATATTAAACAAACTAAAGGGGTGATTGAAAGTATACGATATGATGCCATGGAGCAGCCCAGCAACAGCAGCCCAAAGAGCCCTGAGCCCCAAACACGGTCCCACAGACTAACTACAGCTTCTACCACTCTCATGCTCCTTAAAGAGACAGAACAGTTCTACTGTATCTGCAGCTTCACCTGGCTTTAGGCAATCTGGCTTTCCTGACCTGGTGGCACTCCCAGCTTCAAGCAAGCCTGCTCCCTGTAGTGCTGGTATCCCCTGCTTCAAGCATCTCTGCTTCCTGTATTGCCGGTGTCCTCCGCTTCAAGCAAGCCTGTACTCCTTTACTGCTGGTGTCCCCAGCTTCACGCTGATACCTGTACTGCTGGTGTCCCCAGCTTCCAGAAAGCCTGCACCCCTGCATTGATGGTGTCCCCAGCTTTAAGCATCTCTGTTTCCTGTATTGCTGGTGTCCCAATCTTCGGGCAAGCCTGCACTCCTAAATTCTTGCATCGCTGTTATCCCCAGCTTCAAGCAAGGCTGTGCTCATGTACTTCTGGTGTTCCAAGCTTCAATCAATACTGCTACCTGTACTGCTGGTGTCCCCAGCTTTGAGCAAGCCTGCACCCCTGCATTGATGGTGTCCCCAGCTTCAAGCAAGTAGTAGTAGTTTGTTTATTTATAAGGCGCCACAAAGTGTCCGCAGTGCCGTACTTAGCAAACAAAAACCAGTCCTCAAGCTCATGCTCCTGTACTGCTGCTGTGGTATAACCAGCTTCAAGCAACACTGCTACCTGTACTGCTGGTGTCCCCATTATCGAGCAAGCCTGCACTCCTGAATTCCTGTATCGCTGGTATCACCAGCTCTACGCAAGTCTTCACTCATGAATTCCTGCATCGCTGGTATCACCAGCTCCACGCAAGTCTTCACTCCTACATTCCAGTAATGCACTTCAGTTTTCATCTTCCACTGCAGGACACCACCCTGAGTGACAATGGATACACCCATAGGTATTGATAGATACACCCATTGGGAAGAATGTGAGACATCTCCTTAACGGTGTGCTGTGTGAAGCATGGCACATTATAAGGTGAGTTATGATCTCCCTGAAATTGCTTTCCAAAAGTATGGTATTCGTCTCACTTTCTGATCTCTAGTATCTGTTTTGTTACAACTTCCAGCAGGGCCGCCATCCGGTGGGGACAACTTGGATTTCAGTACTGGGCCTGGACCTGGAGCAGGCCCAGATAGCGGCAGCGTGGATTGTGATGGGCCAGTTTGCACTGGCAGGCAGCCACAGAAGGACAAAGACGTGGTGGTATTATGAATATAGAGCAGGTCATAAGAAAATCTGAGCTCACGTACTGGCAGCCAACTCGCTTACTGGCCCCCTCTCAATGGTAAGCTGTGGGGGCAGCAGAGGTAACGGAAAGAGAGGCTGGAGGCAGTTGTGTGTGTGTCAGTGGAACTGTGTGTGTGTCTATGGGGCAGTGTATGTGTTTGTGGTGGGGGTGCTGCCTTATTTGCTCAGGTCCCCTTTATTTCTGAAGGGCAGTCATTATTTTCAGCATATGTACCTATGTTGACTTGGTCTGTCTGACAATTCATCTTGCCGACTCATTTGGTACTCCTCCTTGTGCCTCCCTCACTCCAACTTTGGCTTTCTTCTGACCTGTCCCTGCTCGTTCCCCATCACATCATAGCTGTCGTGTCGACACATTTCTAATGACCACTCTTTAATACATCTTACAGCGGTGAGGTTATGGCCTGCCCTTTTGTCCTCCATAGTCCAACAACCCATACATTTTAACCCAGTCTGAGGGCGACTGACCTCTCACCTAATCACCTCCTCCCACTCCCGTGTCCAAGACTTCTCTCGCGCTGCCCCCCTGCACTGGAACAACCTCCCGCCACCCATCAGGCTTTCTGATTCCCTTACCTCCTTCAAGCGCTCCCTCAAAACCCACTTTTTTCGACTAGCCTATCCCTCCTCCTAACCTCTTTTGATCCTCCCCTAACCTCTTTTGATCCTCCTATCCTGCCTCCGTTCCCCTCCGTTCCTACTTTTCCTATTGTTTTTTGTTCGTCCACCCACCTATTTTTAGTATGTTAACTCTTATGAGTAGGGCCCTCCTTCCTCACATACTCACCCTACCTCTTTACCTCACCTGTGCTCCTGTCCTGTTCTTCCCTTCCTCTACTTCATCTTCAGTCTCCTTGACAATTTTGACACCTACTTCTGAACTGATGCTGATTTTAGTTCTACCAGCTATACCCCTATTTATACTGTATTTTTCAACACACCCTGTACGTTACCTCGTAATTTTTTTTGTTTGCTATGTACGGCGCTGCGGACACTTTGCGGCGCCTTATAAATAAACTTACTACTACTACTACTACTGCAGGGCCAAACCCCTTATGGTCCTTGGTGAAGGGCAGTGATATAAAGCACTTTAGACCTTTATTCACAGTCTACCCTAAAAGTACAGCCAGCGTCCATATTATCCAAGAGAAAGTTATGACTATCTGCCTCATGCATAGAGAACCTGCACAGTTCCACCACAAAGCTAGTAGAAAGGGGCATATGAACAGTCTGCAAATGACTTTCCATAATCTATTGACTTCAATTCACTCTATTGGACACACTAGTATCATGGTAAGTAGTTTATAGGCATTCTCTTTCTGTAGTGTTTTCAATACAGTGAATGGAATACAGGGATGATGAGTGATAACAAACCAGACCATGGAGAGGGCCCATGAGCCTCCCTGCCCCATAACAACAGTACCCACTGTAATCATATCAAGGAGAGTAACCACTCTAGGAAATAGTACTGATGATCACTTCTTAGCTGCGTTTTTGTAGTTTTGGTTTCCAAAGAAAGAAGCTCCAGAATACTAAACCTAATCAGCATAACTGTGTTTTAGGTAGTAAGTGCTTGTCTGGAAATGTGCAGGGTGTGAAATGCAAATATGTCACCAGAAAATTAAGTGCACCAACATCTGACACTAGCATTAGGTAAACCTAGGCAATTACCAAAGGTACCGATGGTTAGTAGGCAATGGATGAGTGACTTGTATATAGTATTACAGAACCACAACCCAGTCTCATACCTGCTAAAGTATGACATACTGTAGCAGGGTTGTAGAAGTAACATGTCCGTGAGGAAAAGGGGAGAGACACATAGCTTACTCCAGACAATCTAATACCCCTTTTATTCAATAATTTCAACCAACTGTGGCTTCAAACTGAGCTCTGTTCATCTAGCTGTGGTAATCCTCTCCCAGTACAATAGATTGGGAGAATCGCAACATGGCCAAGAAGAAATCTATGAAATTATGATTGCAGACAAAGGTGTAGATGACAGCTTTGTTCATAGCCTGCACAGAGCGAGGATATAAAACTATGTCAAACATAAACAGTACATTCCCATATGTTAAACACAATATTTTTTAAATTCACTTCACTTTAAATAAAGTGATGGCTATGTTTATTACGTGTCCCTATTATACATTCTATAATACATTATAATATACATACATAGTGCTAGAGTACATGAAGTTTTCTGCCTTTCCCTGCATGAGGCTAACTAATGCTATAGACCGTAGTGCTCAATATTATCGATAGGACTGCAGAATAGTCCTATTTAACGAATGCCTAAAAGCTTAGTTTTTCAGACGTTGGTCATGTTTGTTAATGCCATGTTCAGATTGGGTAAATTGATGTAACCATATGGAAGCATTACTGCCAGAGAGAGATCATAAGATTCTCCCCTAGCAGCCGCCATGCTGCTCTTTGGATTGCTAAGGCAAAAGAATACTGCATCGGAAAAGCTGTGATCCACACACAGCAAAGGGGTCCTGTCTGGGTCATACCAAATCCTTCCCTTTGTCTATATTTGGTCATCAGTCCACGGTGCTTTATTTTCTTATCACAAAGTTGAATTTCAAAACAACATGTTAAGTTTAGAAAACAACTGTGTCCATGCTCTAGAGATGTCCTGCAAGAAGTCAATATTCCGTTGTAAAGCGCAACGGCATATGCTGCGCTATATAAGAAACTGTAAATAAATAATAAATAAGTCAATAGTAAAAAACTTATCTTGACTTATTTTACGGGAATAAACATAAACATATCAACCAAAGAAAGAAACATATACCAATATTAATTTAGACAGGACATGACATGGGGAGGGAAAAGATGGAGGGGGAGGGGGGTTGGGGCAATGTTTTATAGTTATTCTAGCTGAAGTTGGGACATCACATGGTTTGAGTAATGAGTTTGGAGTATGGTTTATACCACATAGTCCTGGGGTAATTACCAGGTTAATCTTCAAGTCTGCCTATGTACATATATAGTATACTAAATCCCAAAACTAATATACAGCGGTAAATGTAAGAGTGGTAGGTATATTATGTTGAGAGTGCTCAACTAGAGGGTGGACCTCTCCTAAACAAGACAGACACTAAAGACACAGGTGAAATATCAGATTTTAGACTTAAAGAATGGTAATCTGTGCAAGAAATGCACTAGGGGAGAATAGGTAAAAAATGGCTCTGTCTAGATCAGCATCTGTAAAGGTAGATTTATCATGGAGCCAGTCGTGAATGGACCATGAATGCAGCTGATAGTTTGGGATTCGGAGGCCGCCCTCTGATTTGGAGTGCATTAATTTATTTATAGCCATTCTTTGCCTATTTCTGCACTATAGAAATTTGGAGTTTAGCAAGAAGGATAATGTCAGATTTTGGCATAACGGAGGGGATGGGTTGAAGGCAATAGAATATTTTGGGGAAGAACACACTTCTACTGCTCAACCAAGTAGCGAGAGCAGAATCTTGGTCCAGTTCTCCTCTCCTCTTGAGATGAAATTTTTGTTAGCAAAGGAGTGAGATTAGAATGGTACAGTTTATGGGGGTCTCTGGGAATAACAACACCTAGGTAATTAATGTCAGAGTTCTGTATTTGGAATTGAGATAAGACCGGGTTTGTGAAAGTGGAGTTGGAGAAGGGAGACAGTGATAGTAGTTCAGATTTACTTTTATTAATTTTATATCCTGATTGAGGGCTGAAGGATTGGATCAGTTGCATGATCGCTGGGATAGATGACATGGGGTTGGAGATGAACAGGAGCATGTCATCAGCGAACAAGGCTAGTTTAAGTTCATGTTCATTCAGGGAAATGAGGAGAATTTCAGAGGGCAATCATGGGAGGCAAAATCGCTATGGTGAAGAGTAGAGGGGAAAGAGGGCAGCCCTGATGGGTGCCTCTTTGTATAGGGAAGGGGAGTGAGAGGAACCCATTGCAAGCTATTTGTGAGGTAGGGGTAGTATAAATAGTACGTATAAATGAGATAAAGAATTAGGGATTCCAAATTTAGCCATAGTAGAGAATAGGTGTGGCCACAGTACAAGGTCAAATGATTTTTCAGCATCAATCGTCAGTATGAGATTGGGGTAGTCAGATGGTTTAGTGGAGGAGTAAGCCAGGGTGGCAACAAGAACTTTCCTGATGTTGCGGACTAAGGGGGTTATTCTAGTTCATTCTTTCTGACAAAATCCTTCTTAGATGGACAAAACCATGTGCACTGCGGGTGGGGCAGATGTAACTTGTGCAGAGAGAATTAGATTTGGGTGGGGTTTTTTTTCAAAGTGAGATCTATATTGCAGTGTAAAATAAAGCAGTCAGTATTTTCCCTGCACAGAAACAAAATAACTCACCCAAATCTAATTCTATCTGCACGTTACATCTGCCCCCCTGCAGTGCACATGGTTTTGTCCATCTAAGAAGGATTTTGTCAGAAAGAATGAACTAGAATAAACCCCTATGTGTCCTGTCTGAACTTGATGTATTATGTGAGGGAGGATGGGTTTAAGGCAGGGATGGGGAACCTTCGGCCCTCCAGCTGTTGTTGAACTACACATCCCAGAATGCTTTGCCACAGTTTTAGCATGGCCAAATAGCAAAACTGTAGCAGTATATGCTGGTATGTGTAATTCAGAAACAGCTTGAGCGCCAAAGGTTACCCATTCCTGGTTTAAGGCATTCAGCTAGGATTTTGGTTGGTAGTTTTTAGTCACAATTTAACAAGGAGATAGGTATCCGCGCGGTTTTGGAAGTGCTTATTACAGCCGTGTTAAAGTGGGCAGAAATAGAATTGTTCACAATAATTGAATTGAATACCGAGACAAGTACAGGGGCTAGTGTGTCTGGGAACATTCGGTAAAAGTCTCCTGAGAACCCGTCGGGGCCTGGGGCTTTAACCACCTTAAACTATTTGATTACACGAGTGACCTCCTCTAAGGAAATTGGGGCAGTAAGAGAACTAACAAACTGAGGTGGTAGCTGGGGGTAAGAGAGGGAATTCCAAGGGTGATGGAGGGGTAGCAAGGGAGTGTCACCAGTAGTCATGGCTTCAGGGCAGGGTGGAGATGGAGAAGAATATATTGATGCATAAAAGCTACACATGACATATGATATTTGGGCATTTGACGTTGTTAGAGAGCCATTTGATTGAGTAAGCAGATTAACATCGGAGGGCGTGTGGAATTGAGGATCTTAGAAAGTCATTTGCCTGTTTTTTTGCCAAATTTATGGTAATGGTAATTGGATATAAATTGTAATTTAGGTACTTGTGTATTATCTGGGCGCTCAACACATCGCATGCCCTATTGGGTGGTATGCAATGGGATGCAATGGTAGACGATTTTCCTGCGAAATTAACGGGGAGTGCTTGTACAACCAAAATTGTATAGCATTGTATGGCATAAAATGGCATACGATGCGATGCGATTTAACCCTTCCCGCCCAATTGTAATCCCGCCCTCTGGTACATCTGGCAGAATGTCACTAAATCACTTTAAATGTGATTTAGTGAGGTGATAACAAGTGCATTGAAGAGCTGCTGTGATTGTGAGATTTTTTTGATTTAATTTGATCGATCTGACGATGGCTGCATCTTCAGCATCTTCTGTGAGCCTGTTCAGCCTGCCGCAGAGTGAGGAGGATGCTGTGCGGTTTTTGCAGGACCGTAATCTGCTGCCAGTGACGGCAACATGCAGCAATGGACATCCAATGAAGCTGTCCATAAAAGAATATAAGTGGAGGTGCCACATCAGGAGCTGTAGGAAGAAGGTGAGCCTGAGGGCAGGGCTTTTCTTCCCCGGGAGCCCCTTGCCGTTTGTGAAGCTGATCAGATTTATATACTCCTGGTGTGAGGAGCGAACATCGATTGACTTCTGTGATCTGAACATATCAAACAAGACAGCTGTGCTGTATAATGGGTTAATTCGGGAGGCCTGCGAACTTGATTTATTGGCACAGCCGCAGCGCCGCATTGGGGGCCGGGGTCAAATTGTGGAAATTGATAAGACCCTGTTGGTCAAAAGACAGAGCAATGTGGGGCGAGTATTACCACAACAGTGGGTTTTCGGAGGAATTTCCAGAGAAATGGGACAATGTTTCATGACCCCTGTGCCGCAACGGGACGCATCTACCCTCATGGCGGCAATCATTGCGAATATTGAGCCCGGCACAACTATATTCAGTGACTGCTGGCATGCTTACAGCACACAGGAACTTGAGCGCGCTGGATACCACCATGCGCGGGTTAACCATCGATATAACTTTGTCGATCCTGACAGTGGAGCTCACACACAAAATATTGAGCGCCTTTGGGAATGTGTGAAATGAAACAAGCGCCATCGAGGTATTGCTCGCCAGAACCTTGATTCATACAAGAATTTGTGTGGAGGAAATGCCGTGCAGGAGACCAACCTTTTGACCGCATCTTGCATGCATTGACACTGCTCCCAAGTTTTGCAAAGGGCGATAACTCTGTCTGGGTGATGGCCGTTCTAGATATCTTTTATCTAATTACACATAAAATTCTGCACCACATAATTAGTGAATAATGAGTGCACCTGCCGGGTGACCTGGAAAACGTGCACTGTTGGGGGGTCCTGAGGATGTAATACATACGAAATCCTGGCGGTCGGAAACCCAGCGCTGAAATCCCTGACAAGAGGGGGGGCGTGGATCGCCCCCCAACCCCCTTTCCCCTTGAGGGCTCGCTGCACTCACCACACAGCGGGCCCGGTGCTCCAGTGTCACCGTAGGGGGATTTCCAATTGGGGTTCAGGTGGTCTTTTAGGGACCCCTTTACAATACCGTTGGTCTCTTCGGTCTCCCTCAGTGATTGACTATCATTAAGGTAGACCATATGCTCAAGGAGAAGAGACCTATGGAATTGTAAAGGCTCCCTAAAAGATCACCTGGACCCCAATTGGGAATCCCCTTATGGTGACACTGTAGTGAAAATCCCATCAATTGAGGACCCCCTGTTGGTGTGCAAAACACCAATTATGCCCACAATATCCATACCACCCACCTATAGATTTGTTCCGTAACCCACCCCCATCCAAACAATTAGCAGTTTCAATCTGAACTTATTTTTTAATCCTACTTTCATTTCTTGATTGTACTTCTATGTACACTTATATTTATTTTCACGATTTATTGAGTAAATTGTACACGTTAACATGGCAAATCTTTATCTCCGTGTTATTCTTCAACTTCTTACACTCCAAACCTTATCAATACACCCATTGGTGATTGTAATGGCTGGATCGGTGGATTGGCCCGGCGGGTGTAGGGAAGAATTTGGCCCATTGCACCCGTTCCCAGTGGTGCCTTGCAGTCCAGGTAGCGTGCCTTGCATCAAGACGTCATATGGCCAGGCTCATGGACTTGCTCGCACACTCAGGGGCTGCCCCACTGTTTGGTAGAGACGGCCGGTGCATGTGCTTTACAGATCTCCAGACCTCAGAGACTGCTGCAAGCAGGATCGGTGAGGGGAGGGGCAGTGGCAGGGAGAACCCTGCCACCCTAGAAACTGTACCATTGAAAGTATAGAAATGGAGGTGTGGTCATGCCCCCTTTCCCGTGGCCATGTACCTTTCTGATTTTGTACCGATTTCTGACCCTCAGATGTTGGAGGGTATGTCATAGCTGCTAAATCTCAGGAGTGGATGTGGAATTCATCAACACATACAAGTTATCAACTCAGGAGCGTTGTGTTTCAAACAACACCACCACACCTGATTTCATTGCCGTCATTGAGTATCAAGGCAAACACATTCTAACATTATGGTGGAATCTATAACAAATTACAATCTTAGATCTTTGGCACAGCATACTGTAAGATGAAATTTTTCAGCAATTTTGGAAATAAAAAAAACCCAAGGTTTTCCCGGGCAACGCCGGGTGGGTCAACTAGTTATAAATAGTTGTGAAAATGAGCAGATATCTACCCTCCTTGGGTGGATGTGACTTCAATGGGGATATATTTAGATGCCAGTATGGCAATACCTCTGGCTTTACTAGTGTATGGTGCTGAAGCTTCAACGTGCCAGTTAAACATCTGGAGTTTTTGCATTTCTGGGGGAAGAAGTAGTAGTAGTACGTTTATTTATAAGGCGCCACAAAGTGTCCGCAGCGCCGTACATAGCAAACAAAAAAAAACAAAGGTGAATTTCCTGAAGACATACAGGATAGGATGAGAGATTAGGATAATAGGATGAGAGATTCAGAAAATTAGAGATTTGGTAAGAAATATCCAGTATTTTTTAAAGCGGCAATCATTTACACTGCAAAACCAGTTTGAATTTGCAGTGTAAATGATTGCTGCTTTAAAAAAATTGGAGATTTCATCCCAGATTTCTCACTTTCTGAATCTCTCATCCTATTAAATCTCACCCTGTGTGTCCACACCTCAACTCTCTTACAGTGCAGCATGGCTTTATCCATTTGATAAAAAAATGTGCTTTGCAATCAAGTTTGAATTAGGCCCTAAGTCTTTAAAAGTGATAAAATGGAGAGAGATAAAGTACCATCCAATCAGCTCCTAACTGCCATGCTAAATGCTGTTACTTGATACTTCTCTCCAAGCCTTTGTACATCTCCCCCAAACTGTGTTGATTTGAAACCAGTGATTAATCTGATCAGGATAAACTGGCCAATGGTGGGACCAATTAGTAATTGGATAAAGTGATTTTTGGAAAGGCTGCATGAGTGAAAACAGAGGTTTGCGGAGAGAAGATGCTTTCACTGTATATTGCCCGAATTATCCTGGGTAAGACATGCTTTCCAATTGTCTGCAGATAAGTATGATTAGCAATTCTGTAATGTAACATTAAGCAGCTAGTAAACCAAATTTAGCAGGAGCTGGCTGTGGTTCAGACCAGCTAATTGAATTAGCTATTGTTGCATTACCGATAAGGGCACTTTGGGGAGAGGAAAAGAAGCACAGGCTTTGTAACACAGACTAAACCGTGAAATGGGATCAACAGGAAATGTGCAAGTAAAGCATTGAAATTCTCACACCCCCTCATCTTCAGGGGTGACACTACCACTGAGCTCCTATTGAAAGGTTTCATTCTATTAAACACACATTATGCTCTTCTGCACTCCCATTCTGTAACAGAGACAGTGCTGCAACACTCTATTAAACACTCATGCAGCTGCTTCACCCTGTAACACACAAATGCACTTGGAATACAACCTCTGGCTTTATAACTATCACACTCATATACACTAGTGGGCACAGAGATGCCCCCTGGTAACACTCATATGGCCTGTACACACATCTGTTTAGGTTATTACTTCTGCTACTTTGGTTCAAGCATGAATTGTGAGCCTGATCCATACCTCCCAACATGACCCTTTCCAGGAGGGACACATTGCTCTGCTCCTGCACTTCCCTCTTAATGTATGATTGCCATCACCTGTGTTGAAGCATCTTTCTCTTCAATTAACCAGTTCAACACAGATGATGGCAATCATGCATTATTTATTTATTACCAGTTTCTTATATAGCGCACACATATTCTGCAGCGCTTTACAGAGTATATATGAACATTCACATCAGTCCCTGCCCCAGTGGAGCTTATAATCTATATTCCCTACCACATATACACGCACACACAGACAATTTAGGGTTAATTTGTTAACCTACCAGTATATTTTTGAATTGTGGGAGGAAACCCACACAAGTACGGGGAGAATATACAAACTCCGCACAGTTAGAGCCAGGGAAGTCCAGAAACAGAGCATTGTGTCCCTCCTGGAGCAGGTTAGGGCTATTTCACATGCTCCGGCTCCTGCCGGGCAGTGAAACCCCACATGGCCAGGAAGCCGTGCCGCAAGGGCCGGCAACATAAATCTTGGGGCCCGGAACACTGATATCTCTGGGGGCCCCCCCAACATTGAAGGCGGATTGTTATTACATTACATATTTAATTTTTTTTTTTATTATTATTACTATTATTAGAAATAAACAGACAATGAATATTTACAATGCAATATAAAAAGGAAGGGCAGATGGGAGGGCACAGCATTGTGCATCGTGTGGTTTGGTGTGTTGCCTGATATCACAAAACTCATTAGTATGGGTAGCCAGACGGGATTTGGCAGCCATGCGTACAGACCCTGAGTCACTCAAAGCCTTGGGGCCCCTCAGCTGGTCGGGGCCTGGTATGAGTGTCCCCTTTGACCCCCCCCCCCCCTGTCGCCTGCCCTGCGTGCCGCACACAGCAGTTAATAATGGACACAAATGTGTCCATTCCCATGCCCGGTTGTAGCCGGATCCCACCACTGGAAGGGACGGCTGCTGGGCTGTGGCTATCCCCACCATTGTAAACTGCTGTGTGCGGCATGGCTTCCTGGCCGTGCGGGGTTTTGCCGCCCAGCAGGAGCCGGAGCATGTGAAATAACCCTTATGTTGGGAGGTATGCTGATCCACTAATTTTAGTAGCAGTCATATATAATAGGAGGAATTAATAATCCCTTTGTTAAAGGAGTATGGGTCATTGTGCTGAGCCAAATTAGGTCGACAGGGCTTAGGTTGGGTGGTCAACAGTCAAAAGGTTGACATGAGTTTTTACGTGTTTTTGTCCTAAATGTCGGCACAGTTGACATGGACACCGTCGTAGTGTACCGTGTCCCTTCGCTGTGCTTGGCAAAATATTTTGCTTTCCCACCATGCTGTAGTAGATGGTAGGGCATGAAATACCGCCTGGTGACCATTTCCATATAAAATATGTGTCTGGGTAACACAAATCAGGCAGGAGTGCCTGCAGGCTTCTAATACAAAGCTTGCGGATTTCCATGGATGTGGATCAAAGGGTAGACGGTGTGTAGGTCAACCATGAATGGTACGGCTGCACTTTACCATTCCAAATTGTAGCCCACGAGGATCGTAAAGCACGAAAAAGTCCAATGAAAGAAAAATATTGTCAAAAACGTGTCAATGGTTTCATTTGTTGACCATTGATATGTCGACATTTTGTCAATGTTGACCTATTAGTACACTAGACATTGTGCCTGCTGACAAATTGTGGTCGATCTATTGACTGTCGACCTTTCAACTAGAACCCGTTATCCTTAGGGTTTACAGATCAGGCCCTTACCACAAGCAATTTCTGGGTGTAAAATGCAGCTGATTCAGAGGTGTGTGCAGTGGCTGTGCTACATTATGCTTAAGCCCCAGGAGGTATCTTCTGTAAATAGATAACCACTGCAGGTTTGTCTGATCAACTGCTGTGCCTGAAGATGCGGAATCATAACCCTTTGTGTGAACATTGGCCATTTAGTAACCAAAGGAAGACACTGACCTCAGCCCACCTACAACATTTTGTCAAATGATCACATTGCTGCTTCACGCCATCCCCAAATGGCCTGCAGTGTACAGGACAAGATGTGCCATACTTCCCTACCTGACCCTCTCCATGCGGGAGAAAATGCTCTGTTCCTGGACTTCCCTGGTAAAGTATGATTTCCAGCACCTGTGGTGAGTAGGTTAATAGATAAGAAAGGTGTTTGACCACAGGTGATGGTAATCCTACATTACCAGGGTAGTTCAGGAACAGAGCATTTTCTCCCTCATGGAGAGGGTCAGGTTGGCAAGTATGAGATGTGCACGTATATTGTTGCATCTGTGCAGATCTCAAACCATCAGTGATGTGCATTTCATGGATCCCTGAATCAGCCCCATAATCCTTTTGTATCTAACATCATAACCAATGGTTTGTGTCTTTTGAGTTTAATGCACTTTGAGTTGCAACTGTTGCCTACCTGACCCTCTCCTTCAGGGGGAAAGTCCTCTGTTCCTGGACTTCCCTGGTAATGTATGATTGCCATCACCTGTGGGAATCTAGGTAATTGATAAGACAGGTGTTTCACCACAGGTGATGGTAATCATACATTACCAGGGAAGTCCAGGAACAGAGCATTTTCTCCCAGAAGGAGAGGGGCAGGTAGGTAACCCTGTGTCTAGGGTTACCACCTAGTCCCTTTAATTCCGGACACATCTTAATTACACAGGTTCTGTGGCAGTTTAAAATCAGGTGAAGTGGAGTCTTGAAGTCAGCCAGCCACAGAACCTGTGTTATTAAGATGTGTCCGGAATTAAAGGGACTAGGTGGTAACCCTACCTGTGTCGCCTTCACATAAACAATACAGCCCAGTTCCTTATTGCAGGTACAGCAGACTTCGATTGAAGGGTCCCTTTTGGTACATGTTTTGTATGGGAGCTGTCAAAACAGAGTGCATAGCTGAGTACTTAATAGAAAATGTATTTTTAATTCAAAGCTGGGTCTGGAAGCAGTCTCCCATCGATGGAAGGAGAACCTTTGCTGAGGAGGACCTTTCTGTACAGCCAGTAACTATGGGGAGCATTTGAGTCATGGTAAAATCATGCCTGCCTAATCTCCCAAACTATTCGGAAGACTCCTAAATGTTTCCAGTCATCCTGTGCCTCTATTAGTTAAATGGGTGGGAAGAGAATCCCCCGGAAAATCTATTCTAGCCATGCTGTTATGTGCAATGAGGCAGGAACATAAAGTACATAAAACATATTGCCTCATCCTTCACCATGACCACCTGTAGCTCTGCTCTGGAAACTATATATAAAATATATACATACATACATACTTTAGGCATGCAGCTCTATAGAAATCCATAAAGACTGCTAACCAGCAGCAGATTTTCCACAAGGCAACCTAGAGGCCTCATAAAGATACTGTGGGCAATGCCGATGTTCACGCAGCTGAGCGTTTATCGGTAGACTGCACATGTACCAAGGTACGCTATCGATGCCAGCTGCATTCAGTGCTATGGTTTTCTTGAGGAGTGCCCCAAACCGGTTTCTTGCCTAGGGCCCCATTAAGGACTAAATCCACCTCTGCTGAAGACACAACTTCTAATAACACATGCTGGATATATAGCAATGAAGTTCATACAATATTTTCAAGTGTGTCCCTAACAGCCAATGGGAACTCCTTAACACCAACTGGGACTCGCACAAAGCATTCCTAGGTCCAGCCCAGATCACTGAACACAGGTTGCAAGCTGTATCACACTGCTAGTGGGATGACTCATGTTCACAATTCAATCTGCCCCATAACCAAAGTCCTTCACGGACCAAGCTGGGTAGCTGCAATACCTGGGTTTGATTCCCGAGCCACCCAAGTTAATCTTTTCCACACTGACTTGCAGCCTGTGTTAATCTAGCAATAACCAAGGATTTTCAGTGGTTTTATTGGGGTATTACCCACACCTACGTTTCCACTAATTTGAAATTTGCTCATTAACTTTCGTCAAATAAACAAATTTATTTTTGATATCAACAATATTATTCGCTTCAGTTCTATTTATTCCGAACTGCAGTGAGAAAATAGGAGTAAGGCCAATGTATCCTGGGTGGAATATCATGTTGGCACATATCATGTACCAGGAAGGATGTTCTAGTAAAAGTAACAGAGATCCGGATAAACAGGTGAGCAGGCCTGAGCTGTGAATCCTGGTTTGATTAGCTCGGTCAAAGTTATGTTACGCCGTCCTCATGTTCAGCATATGCTCAGAGCCCTGTTCCTGTCATTACCTGCACAACGTATGCTTGAGCTCTGGCACACTCTATGCCATATGGTTAATGGGGTTACACAGTCCCAAATTACAGACTATTCTGGTGAAAACGGCTTCCTTTCTCTGCTGCCAAGAGTGTTTATGGATTTGCATTCACAGAGCTGTTATCTCACAGTACAGCTGCCCTCATACAGTACATCCGCAGCTCTTCATTCCAGGGCTTTCAGTCCAGAGTAATCTCATCCTTGGATGGAAAGGCAATTTCGGTACCGGTGCCAAACTTTTAGCCACAAAGTTACAGTCTTTGACACAGTTTGTAACTTGCTCAGTCCCCGGCTCCTCAGGGCTAATTGTACTTTTGCTATGTTCATAAACAAATCTTTAAAATAGGCATGGGGGTGAAATGTAATAGGGTGAGAGAATCAGAAAGTAAGAGATTTGGTAAGAAATCTCCAGTTTTTTTAAAGCGGCAGTCATTTACACACCAAAATCAAAATGGTTTAGCAGTGTAAATGATTGCCGCTTTAAAAAAAACTGGAGATTTCTTACCAAAAATTCTCTCATCCTATTACATTTTACCCATGGTGTCATTAGAATCCATTGCCTCTGTCTCGGCCCTGTGGATCTATGAATGTGCAGAACATTCGACATAGTGGCCAGCTTTCCATAGAGGCCTGCTATGAAAAAGTCGCCCAACCCTGGGAAAATCGATAACACGGACGAAAAGTGCTCAGTGTGCCTCCAGCGATTTATCCCATTATCGTTATCCATACACGCTGGGCAAAATCACCCAGAGTGTATGGATAGTAACAGCTTTAGGATAGTTTTTTCAAGTTAATTTTAAAAATAGTCAGAAATTGTCAAACATGCTTATAGCGTTAAGATTACTTCTCCCTTTCCTCCTACATAACAAATGTTCTATTTAAGATGGGATGTTGTCACAACCAATCAGATTCTACTTCATATTTATTTTGTACTTTTTCCCTCCCTGTGTGTCCACAACATCCATAGAGGGAGAATAAATTAGTGTGCCGAGCGTAGCGAGGCACCGGGCCCGCTGTGTGGTGAGTGCAGCGAGTCCACAAGGGGGGGGGGGGGGGGGTGTGGGGGGGGGGTCGATCCACGCCCCCCCCCCCCCCCTTGTCGGGGATTTCAACGCTGGGATTCCAACCGCCAGGATTTCGTATGTATTCCGTCCTCAGGACCCCCCAACAGTGCACGTTTTCCAGGTCACCCGGCAGGTGCACTCATTATTCACTAATTATGTGGTGCAGAATTTTATGTGTAATTAGATAAAAGATATCTAGAACGGCCATCACCCAGATAGTTATCGCCCTTTGCAAAACTGCAAGAGAATTGTGAATGGGTCAATAATCGGTATCCACTCGCACATCCATGTGCTAGACTAGGCGACTATGAATGAGTGGGTGAATTGTCTGATTGAATAGTTGAGGTTGAAGACTGTCCGGTTCCTCTCTGGACATGCCAAGCCGGTCTCCCTTTCTGTTCTGCTCGGTTCAATATATAATTTTTGGTGAATTGTTACTTCGTGGATTTTCTAATGAATCTAGCAGGGTTTGCATGATCAGAGATTACAATTCTTTTCATGCTTGTGTAATGAATTCTTGAAATGCGAGTGTGTTTGTTGCTAAAAATGAATAAGCAGTAAAGTTCGCTAGGGTAAATACTATGTTACATAAGTATAAGAATCAGAGTAGGGTTGATGATTGATTTGTTTTATAAATGTGTATCCTTGTAATTGTTTCTGCAGTTTGGATGATTAAAACTTTTGGTTTAGTGTTGGTTTGTTATTTTACATATTTATTTGGGAGATTTTGGAGTTAATTATGGTGTTTGGCTCATTTCTAGAGCAAATCTGGAAAAGTGTCTACCCTCCAGGTTCAATGGTACTTCACTTTTGGCATGTTGAATTTTTATACTAAATAGTTTAACCTTTGGGGCTGAAATACACTTTTGTAATGAGTTACCCTACTGGGAGGATTTATAGGGTTTTCCCAATGCATCCCCTTCAATAGGACTAGATACAATGGGGGCGAGATATGTTACAGTGTTTGTTCAATTTATGTCCAAAGATGCAACCCATCAATAGGTCTGTCCATTTTTTTCAAATCATTTAGCTGGGTATCAATGCTGAAGGTAGGTGGGTAGGTAGTATAAGATAGGATGAGGTGTATCTGCATAGGACCAAAACTTAAAGTAGTGCAAAAATATAATACAAAAGATGTAGCTGAGGAGTAATGCCTAAGGTAGATAGGATGGGGGGGGGGTGGAGAATCTACATGGGACCAAAACTCTAAAGTAGTGCATAGCCTATATTTCCGACAGTGTATTAATCGGCAGTTAAGGTATTCAATCCCGTCCGTGATTTACCGTTAAAGACCCGCCTCTCTGTGGAGGCGAGTCTGTGTTGTAGGAAACGGCCGTGGATTGTCGAATCGGGCTAAACAAGACTGTGTACAACTCTGGGTATCTCCATTGATGAAGGGGTATAACTGAGTTGTGATGGGGTGTCTGCATATTAGTAAAGTTAGTGAGGGCTAGTTGATGCAGTTCTGGGCTATGCAGAATTGGGAGTAAGCAGAGGTCTGTGTGATTTCAGATTTGTATTTTGTGTTGCACCAAAAATAGAGCTGGTGTAAGTGTAGTAATAACAATTTAACCAATTGTATTGGATTGCATTGGTGTGGCCATCGTGCATGCCTCTAGGGACTGTGTTTATAAGCTATGCAATGTGCACGGGAGCGCGCATCGCAAGCCCACAATGCACCTTGTGTGGGCACCTTAAATCATGTGCTACTATGCCTCATTATCACAATTCCTTGTTTAGCTACCTCCAAAGTTATAGAGAAGCCTAGGTATACTGCACCTGGGTTTTTAAGGTAAATGTTGCTTTTTACATACTACTCACTGTACAAACTCCATGAACGTTTCAATTTGTATATGTTGCATTTGCTTTGGACAAAAAACAAGTACCTGCCATGCTGTCTGTAAATAATATGTTACAGTAGATTTTCGTAAATGCAATTATTACAGAATAACAGCATCACAACACTCCATATATTGTCAACATATAATAAAATGAAAACAACTCTAGATTACACTTTTTAAGACTTATTTACACAACTGGAGATTTAACTTTTAAACATAAAAAATATAGTTAACAAACAACATTATAGAATTCAGTAAACCATTTAAATCACTGCACAGTCACTACAGCTAGAACCTCCCGCGTGACCTCTCACAGCTGCAGACATAACAAAGCAATACAGCATAACAGCAATTAGCAGGGACAGTAAATTTCATCTAATTTAGGGAATAACCTTCCTTTCCCCTTTTAAGTCGTCTGAATTGCTACTGAATAAAAAATCCGATCTGAACTGAGAAAGAAATCCATTGGGGAAACAGACTGTGGCTTTTAATTATTCTTAACAAGCAGGAATTTTAATAACATACTAGAGAAATTGATGGGCCCTGTTGAATTTTTTGCCTGATTAAATGGGCTACTTGGTGCTATTTAGGATATGTGCCCATTAGCGGCATTCAGACAAAGCATCGTCTTTATAAATAGAATGCTACTCTGTGTTATGAGAACACAGTGTGTGACCTCACGGTGACATCATTTAACCTCTCTCTAGCCAGATTAGGATAGCAGTGTGCTGTGCAAGAAATGTTTGCGGGTTATGGCAATGAAGAGGTTCATGATGGCTATTATGAATCATATTGGTGTACTAATGTATGCTAAGCTGTTAATGAGCACATACAGTATAGGGGACTGTTTGTAAAACAAAAAAAAAAGCTTTATTCAGAAAACAATACATTTTAAAATGTGATTTAACATGTTGTTATTACTAGAACAGAACAAGCATCTACAAACCGGACCAGACAAGACCACAGACCGCCGGACCGGACACTACAAGCTCCGGAAAGCAGATTTTGATGTCCGGTCCGTGGTCTTGTCTGGTCCGGTTTTTACATGCTTGTTCTGTTCTAATAAAATATAACCAGACATCAAAATCTGGGGGGGGGGTCCTGTCCTGAGGATTGATAGCTTCAACCAGGGACATGGGGAAGAGGAGATTACAGCCTCCCCATGTGGTCTGGACCGTTCCGGTTTTTGCTACATGCCCGGACCATACAGGGAGGCTTTATTCTCCCTCTCTCCTCCTCCTCTCCCTGGTGACAGCTGTCACGTGAAGCCCCCCCGACAGGACCCCACCCCAGACCAGATGCTATAAGCGCCGGAATGCAGAATTTGATGTCCGGTCCGGGGTCTTGTGCAGGTCCGGTTTTTACCCATACCCTCTAAAAACTTGTTACAGAGGATCCCTTTGCAAAGACGTAGGATAGCCTGTGCTTCTTACTGCCAGTATGATTACTGCCGCTGTGACACATTAGTGCCATCAGTAACCCTTTCTATATTGTCAGGTGAGACCTCTCTGATGGTCTGCGGCTAATTTTACAACTTTTATGAACTATACCATGGGACATATTCAATATTGTGTGTGTGTGTTTTTACAGTAACAAACCCTTCTGAAGCTCATTTATAATATGTCACAAATGCAGCCCTCCAGTGCAGATCCTGCTTTGTGATGTCCTATATATGTTCGAAGAATGCACCTGCATTATAAATGTTGCCCTATGGCATACCAGCACTTCGTATCACTAAATTATTCCTAAATGCTTATATACAGGCTGTACAGACGCATTTATGAATAATTTAGTGAGATAATGTGTTGGTAAATCCAGAGGGCAAAATGTTGCTTTCACATGTAAAAAAATGACATTCTATATTGCCACAGCTTTGTTTTGAGCGTGTGCATAGCAAACTGTACATGGGTCTGTTCCTGAGCTGGCTGGGGAAGATTGTATGTTTTCCCATGTACAGTAGGAAGAACTGGGTATGGGTAAAAACCAGACCCAGACAAGGTCCCGGACCAGGGGGCTTCATGTGACCGCTGTCTTCAGGGAGAGGAGCAGGGGGAGAATAAAGCCTCCCAGTATAGTTCGGGCATGTAGCAAAAACTGTAACGGTCCGGACCACACAGGGAGGCTGTAATTTCCCCTCACCCTCTCCCTGGTGACCGCTATCACAGGCATCCCCCCCCCCCCCTCCCCCGGACAAGACACCTCCCGGATCGGACACTACAAGCTCCAGACTGCAGATTTTCATGTCCGGTCCGTTGTCCTGTCTGGGTCTGGTTTTTACATAGTCCCTGGAAGAGCTTGCTTCAGAGATGACAGGTAGTGGGGTACCAAACTGTACTCGATGGAAGGCCATTTCTTCACGGTGCATTGATGCATGAAGACATGCTTTTATGCTTGCAAATAACAATAAAATAAAAACATTACAATATATGTAACTAATGAACCTAGGGCTTACCAGAGAGCATAGGGGTAAGCTGAAGAGGGCAGTGTAAGGTTAGGTACACACCATACAGAGAAGAGGAATGAGCCACAATTCCTGTAATTTCCCTATACACAACTGGGTTCCTATATGCACAAGACAAAGTTATTATTGAGGTGGCATTTTAAAATGCACTTTGTTGGCCAATCATTTACACATTGCATTTGTGACACAATATCCACTTATGGGAATTGTGAAAAAGTTTGGCATCACCCCAGTTCTCTGTAGTTAATCTGATTGTTTTGTGCCCTAGATGTGTCGTGATGCCCTAGATCAGACCTGGCCAAAAGGTAGATCCTGATCTACCAGTAGATCTTGGGGCATCCGCTGGTAGATCACAGCCAAATTAACAAAATACACGTGAACTTGAACATCTGACGTTTCAGAACGCCAGCTCCCGGTAGTGCCCCTGATGTCATGACGTCACCGGAACGCTGTGAGGAGCCCTCTGCAGCTGCTATATATCAGTCTGGACCCACACCCACAGATTGTAATGCTGGGCTTACCGCTCTGTACCAGCACAGAGGCTCTTCACAGCACCAAGTACACCCTGAGCGACTCCTGGATGTAGTGTGTGGGGTGTAATTGTCTAATATGGGTGGTACAGTGGCTACAGGCTGATGCTGCTGGAGTACAGCCGCCGCCTGCTCCGTTATATGATACGAAACCCGAGTGGTTCCGTGCTTGTGTCCTGGTTATCAGTCACTGGCTGACTAATAGATCCAAGAACAGAAGAAAATGTGTTGCACGCCGCCGTCCGGGAGTCCCTGCACCCGGACGGACGGCGGATGCGGCATCCTCTGACGCGGCGGGGGACGTTGCCGGGCAGCGTCCCAAGCCTCACTCTGAGGCTAAGCATCGGGGCGTTGCTAGGCAACGTCCCCGAACTTCTGCTCGGCGGCCGGGATAAACATTGAATAAATAGCCGGCGTCTGCTGGGCACAGATGCCGGTTATAGCTTTTTGCTTTTTTAGCACACTGCTTGTGCCTTCCGGTCCCCTAGCTCTTCGGTCCTAGGTTTCCTGGCTGAAGTACTCAGCTTCAGTCTTCGTAGTGTTCCCAGCCTGTCTGACAGTTATTCCAGCGGTGATCATTTCCAGTCTTCTCCTGGACTCCTCAGCTGTGTACCATTCTCAGCTTGTGAGCCTGCATCGGACCCACAGTCTCCATCTTCCGTGGGTCACGTAAGTGCTCCAGTGGAGCCCTGGTCTTTTCCTTCCCTGGTCCGCTGGCCCTCCGCGGCTTTGCCCCTCCGTGGGATTATCTTTTGTGTCCTCTCTTGTGTCTCTTTATCCCCTTTATTATTTTCAGTATATATTCCCTTGCCCCTGTATGTCATTAGAATTCTGTTTAGGCAGGAGTATCACTTCTTCCTCCAGATACCTGCTTTGGGGAGTCACGGTTCCTCTGGTGTGTATTGTTGGAGACTCCCTTCCTTCAGCTTGTGTCTGCGACTAGGTCGCGCTCCCGTTTTGGCCTGGTGCCGGCAGTTAGGGGCCTTTCCCCAGTTAGGTCCATTAGTTAGCTGGTCCTCTTGGGTTACCCCGTGGCGATCGCTTTCCCCTTGTCATTACATAAGACCTGGCTGCATTGGGGTCGGAGCGGGCCTAACTCGCTCCTTCGGACGCGGCGGCCCCAGGTGAAGCCTAGCTCTGCAGGGGTTTGCCATCTGCCTCGGGGACTCAACAGAGTGAGTGTAGTACCCGCTGTGGCCGTCCTAACTGGCGGTCCCGGCTACGGGCTCACGCCTGATCACCTTGTCTTCTGGATCCAGCTATTGTCTCCTGCGCCCAGGCCAGGGCACCGTAACAAATGGCTGCGCCCTGTCGGACCACGGTGTAACAATTTATGAGCAATCACAAATATTCTGTTCAGGCAGCAGTCAGATGCGGGTACTTGGACCACATATAGAAAGATCACAAAGAGAGAAAAAGACAGACTGCGCTAAAATAGAAATCAAATGCAATCCAAAAATAAACATAAAGATATCAAAGCAATTCAAATACAAAATAAAATATCACAATATAAAACCAATTTCATTTGAAGGTCACTAGTAATACTATTAGTAATCCAATCACATATAGCATCTACCATTCTTATATATGTGATTATATAACTAATAGTAGAGAAACTTGAATGCTGCATGGGTGCATATTGTGTGTAGGTATTTTAGCAATTGTCCCTGCGAATGTGGGGCAGAGAAGCGGCTGGCCTGCGAGGCGTGAGACTTACTTTTACCGAGCGAATGATTTTAACCTCAAACAGTCCGAGCGCTCTCACAGTGGAGCGAAGCCACCGCCCAGCACATGTAGTCACCACCCCAGTATACGCCCTGGTTACCGCCTAGTTGTGCCCAGATTTGTGGCCGCGCCAATCCATACGCCCACATTACGACTACTCTGCACGAGTTTGTTCGCTAGCGTATTTCTACTCGCATGGTTGCCCAAATCTACACATGCGCCTTGCGAATGGTACGCATGCGCAGTGGGCTAAGATACACTTTGCAAATTAATTGGTGTCCGAGCGAGGCAAGCAGAATATGGCCCTATGTGTGTAAGAGCGGTCAGCAAAACAAAATCTATTGTGGGAAGCATAGGGACTGTGAGCCTGGGTCAGAGGTGGATGCTATGTATGTATGTAAATAATATATATATATATATATATATATATATATATATATATATATATATATATATATATATATATAGGGAAGGAGCTGGTGCGGCACTCAGTGACAAACAATTGAAGCAAATAAACTCACGGAGCCATCAGATTAACGACTCGTTAATCTGATGGCTCCGTGAGTTTATTTGCTTCAATTGTTTGTCACTGAGTGCCGCACCAGCTCCTTCCTTGTTATCCCTCATTGTGAAGGCACCAGGTAACCATCGTCATTTTTATTGGGAGTGCCTGACCAGTACTTTGCTATATATATATATATATGTACGTATGTTTGTGTATGTATATGTATGTGTGTGTATATGTATGTATGCAGGGCCGGCCACTGGAGGGCGGCAGTTCGCCCCTCGCCCCCCGTGCAAAGGGGGTCCATGCCGGCTTCTGACAGGTTGTGTCCTTGCCGCGCGGGTACCTGCGGCGCTGAGTATAAAGCTGGTGGCGGTCGGGGGGTCCCTTCAGTGAATAAGAAATAACTAGCGCTATGCGGCGGCGCGGGAAGCGCTTCTGTTTTGAAAACACTGGCCGCACGGCGCACGCTGATTGTGCGCCGACTGACTGGCTGAGATTCACGCTGATTATGCAGTTCTTGATTCTTATGTATTTATATCTACAGAAATATACAGTTACCATCTCTACTGGCAGCAATGCCATGTGCAACTGTGCCCGCCATCGTACAGTTAGATTTACGGGTCTGCAGTTTCCGGTACTTTCATGCATGCGGAAAATAGCAAAACAAAATATCAGTACATGGGCCACCTCCGAATCAGGCCCATTGACAATGGTAGATCTCTGCTAAATATGTGAACTAAAAGTACCTCCCAACATGACCCATTCCAGGAGGGACAAAATGCTCTGCTCCTGGACTTGCTGCCAGTGGTAGTTGCAGAGGTGGGACTGCACCAATGTCGCAAATTTAAAAAGGGGAGCCACACCTGCCAGTAAGTCCAGACTGTGATGTTTAGGGTGGCAGTTGGTGGGGCTCCCCTATCTGAATTGTGGACTGTGCTGCAGCCCTGCAACTGCCACTGACATGAATGTCCAGAAAGAGAGCATCTTGTCCCTCCTGGAATGTGTTATGTTGGGGGGTATGATCCCGGGACACAAAAATCTGGCCACCCCTGCTAGAAAACAATGTAACTACAGTGAAAATTGTGTTCATATAAAACCTCACATTCCCAAAGATTTATAGGGAAATCCTGCCGCCATCAAATAATACATTAGATTCTGATGTGAATGTAATATTTAAAGTGAGAAGTGAAATCACATTTCCCTCAGGTCAGCCATGCAAAAGACAAAGGAGCTGTGATGTCATAATGGGCCTCAAACCACAAACTGGCCAATCAGGTGGGGTCTGTGAGGTCATAGTGATGTCATAATCAAGGCTGTACTGAGGCTGTCTCACTCATTCACCTCACAGGACTCGGGCAGTACGCAGCTCACCGACAGGAGGACATACTCACATAAGGTTAGTGACTGGACAGAGATAAGGGCAGGTTAGTGCGATGCGGCGGCAGACTCGAAGCGCGACTACTGTAATATATGACTGATCACCTGACCGACAGAACAGTATTGGATAAAAACAAATCTCCCACCTAGGGAGGCAGAACCGTACCTAGCAGCCACTAGGGCTGTGACTGGGACACCTAAGGGCGGTGTCTGGATGGCACTGGATAAACCCTGTATGGAGCGGTTAGGACGTGTCGCAAGGCACTAAGGTGTCCTATGCTGCATCAAGTCCCCCATTCGGATCCCTACTTATTAATGTGCAGGAGTGTGAGAGATGTATATTGTGCTTTAGCCATTACTTTGTTATTATCTGATACTGTTGTTATAGCTTTATCATAGTTTGGGCTCCATGTAAGAGTGATACTAAATTCTGGCAGCATATTGTGTTAGTGTCAGGGTGATACGCAGGATATGCCGCTGGTATTTACCATCACACACAGTATCTTTCCAGCGAGGACCAGCGGTGTCCCTTCCTCCGCTGTATCCTCTGCTGTGTTGCCAACAGCCTGTTGGCAATGGGTTACTGACTAATGCACATACATGACGGCCGTCTGTGTATGTGTATAGAGATCAGACCCGGTGGGGACATAGGAAACAGAGTTAGAGCTGTCCTATATATATCATTGCAGCCCTAACCCCTTATAGCACCAGAGACGAGTCCTAAAGGGGTTCTGGCTGATTCTTACATGGAGTCCTAATACTAATGGGTAGCTAGCTACCTTGTCTCTTTCCCCCTACCTTGTCTCTCTCGCCCCCTACCTTGTCTGTCTCGCCCCTTTTACCTTGTCTGTCTCTCCCCCCTACCTTGTCTCTCCCCCCCATTACTGTGGACATGCGCGTGCCCCCCGGTGCCATCAGGTGCGTTCTTCATCATCTGGGGAAAAAGTTAAAATACAGATTTGGGGTGACAGAAGGGATGACGGGTTATATAAGGTTAGTGGGTGGGTGGTTTGGGCAAACTCTGCAAAGTCTCTTAATGCCTAGAGGGACGGGCAGTCCGTCAGCCATGGGTCCCCAGAGGTTTCCCCCACAGGGGGTTTTTCCTCTCCTGAGTGCTGATGGATGACTCCACCATCTTGTTCCTCTTATAGGACAAGTGTGTAAGAGTTCTGGAACAATCCTGTTCCAGTATTCCCTATTTTATAATGCAGAGCAAAAATAATATATACATTTTACTTAAAATAAAAGTTTGAATTTATTTATTAAATATATTTTGTGTGAATTTGTCTTTATTTATATTAATAAATGCTCCAAAAGGTCAGGAGGTCGCAATGAGGGCTGGTGGGTAAATGAGATTAGAGGTGGTAATGGAAAGTAAATGGAGTAGGCTTACACCCTGATCTCTGAGGTAACCATACAAATGGGAGGGGCGTATGGAGTAGGCTTACACCCTGATCACTGAGGTGACCATACACATGGGAGGGGCTTATGGAGTAGGCTTACACCCTGATCACTGAGGTGACCATACAAATGGGAGGGGAGTATGGAGTAGGCTTACACCCTGATCACTGATGTGACCATACAAATGGGAGGGGCTTATGGAGTAGGCTTACACCCTGATCACTGAGGTGACCATACAAATGGGAGGGGCGTATGGAGTAGGCTTACACCCTGATCACTAAGGTGACCATACAAATGGGAGGGGCTTATGGAGTAAGTTTACACCCCGATCACTGAGCTGACAATACAAATGGGTGGGGCTTATGGAGTAATGAATCAATGCCTCCGACTAATATGTGCTCAAGGTTTTGTAGGGAAACATTATATTTGTATGTGTTGCATGTGAATAATGCAAGTCGGTTATATGATATATGGTTTATTAACTCCTGATAAATAATAATAATAATAATAATAATAATAATAATAATAATAATAAATACAAATAAAAACAAGATTTAACAAAGGAAGAAGAAAAAGAAGAAGAAGAATTATATTTCTACAATATTTTCTCCAATTCGGCACAGGACACGTTACAGATAACATGAACGTATTACAGAAGTTTAGGTTTTCAGAGAATACAGAAATAATGAATAAAATACAAAGGTGTGACAGACATTTTGTGTTATCGATGCCAAGGATTATTCCTCCTACGCACATTGGGATTAGGAGAGATCATTGCATAATTATCAGAACCAGTCACGGCTCTTTCTACACAGGAGAGTCCCTGGCGAGGCGACCATCTTGGACGCACTACGTAGGTTAAAATGTGCAATTAGCAATACATGACAATAGGACATACAAGGGTAAAATAAAAAGCAACCTAAACCCCTTTCCCATTGCACCTACTGTGATTACCAGGTTCATGCCGGTTCGACCCGATAATTGGTGCAATATGAAAGGGGTTACTGGGTCCTGCAAAGCGGTAGCAACACTGCAATATGAACCAGTAAAAAAGAAGGGTTCTTACCGGTTCGTTGCCATGTTACTTTGCGGTGTGAACAGGTTAATAAGGTTGAGTGACTCGTTTCCCGTTCACACCAATGGAGGAGGCAGTGCTTGGAGCAGCGCCAGCACTAAGCGTTGCCTCCTCCACCTCCCCCGATGATGCTCTGCCACGCCCCTGGGTGAGGTCAGCGAACCGGCAATATTGGCAGTTCGCTGAGGGGATGTGAACAGAGTAAAATGCAGGGTTGTCCAGGGACTGAACCATTTCAAAGTCCCATTGCGACCCTGCATTTTGTGATGTGAAAGGAGTAGAATAGGATTTACACTGCAGAGGTTCCAATCACAGACAATAAGTACATAACTGACCGAAAGTAAAAAAATAAATAAGAAAAACGATATTAATTCCGTGCTACATTTGGAAGATGTTAAACTCTGAATTGCATATAATATAGGCATGAACCCACGTGGATTGCTGACAGCTCAGGAGTGATAACTGTGGGCTGTGGTAATGGTTCCAGCAGGGGCGTAGCTTGTGTAAGGCAGCCCCCGCCACTGCTTGGAGGAGCGGGGGCTGCGTGGGCGCCGGAAGCCCCTCACTCTAACCTGCACATCTCTGAGGTGAGGTCCGTCCTGTCTCTCCCTCCCTTCCGTTCCTACCAGCAGCAGCACACAGGCAGGAAGTTCGTCTGTGTACACAGTACAGTACACACAACCTCCGTCCGCGCAGGCTGGGCAGCTGCAGCATCGTCCCTCTCCCTGCTTTCTGTTCTATCGTCACCGTCCTGCTCCAGCGGCTGCCTTCTCTTCCCCTGCACTCTGCACTCCGGTTACAGAGCCCTCCCCTTCTACAGGCTTCAGCACAGGAGCTGAACACAACAATAAGGTTAACCCTTTCAAACCCTGGTTTTCTACAGTGGGATGCAAAACAGTCAGTGTGTCATCACATGTCAGCATATTTGTGTCAGTGTCTGGGTTTCTGTGTTATGTCTTTAGATGTCAGCATCTGTCAGCATCAGTGTCTCTATATGCAGTCTGTGTGTCAGCATATCCCTGTGTATAGGCATCTGCAATGTCGATGTGTCAACATATGTGTCTGTGTCAGCATCCATGTATCAACCTGTCAGCGCCCATGTTTTAGGATCTGTCCATTTGTCATCATCTGTCAGCGCCTACGTGTCCATGCGTTAGCATCTGTCAGTATACAGTGCTTCCTACCTGTACAGATTTTCGTGGGACAGGGATTTTTTTGTGACTGTCTCTCTGTCCCACCCAAGGGCAGCAATGTCCTGCGATGGGAAGAGGGGCAGTTGGGAGACGCCCTGTCACTCTGTGCTCTGCTTGGCAGAGCAGGGGTGAATAGACATTTTGCGCCTAGGAGCATAAGGGTGTGTGACATACAGTATAGGGTGGAATATAATGCCGCCCTAGTTCAGTGTAGTGCGAGATTTCCGCTGAATTCTGATGGTTTTTTAAAGGGGAATTAACTTACAAGGCAAAACCATGCCTTGTAAGTTAATTCCCCTTTAAAGAATTCAGCGGACATCTCGCACTGCACTGAACTCGGGCGGCATTAATTCCATTCCATAGTGTAAGGTGCATTTAGGTGTGTGGAGTGTAAGGTTAATGACGGCATGTGGCATATAGTGCAAGGGGCATTATGATGTGTGATGTAATGTTTAAGGGGCATGGGGTGGGGGGGGGCGCCAGAAACTTTTTTGGCTGGGGGAGGGAAATTTATAGTTACGCCACTGGGTTCCAGTGATACAGACTGTTCGGTAGGTTGTGTATGTTAGCAGCCTAGCGAACATATGTATGTATGTATGTATGTATGTATGTTTGTGTATGTATGTGCAGTTGCTGATTCTTATATATTCATATCTGCAGAAATATTGTTACCATCTCTACTGGCAGCAACTGTGCCCGCCATCGTACAGTTAGATGTACGGGTCTGCAGTAAGGGGTTTCCGGTACTTTCATGCATGCGGAATAGCAAAACTAAATATCAGTATATGGTCACCTCTGAATCAGGCCCATTGGTAGATCTCCGCTAAATATGTGAACTAAAAGTAGATCCCGGGACACAAAAATCTGGCCACCCCTGCCCTAGATGCTGTTCACAGCTTCAAGTGCTAAAATTACAATTTCTAGCTTGCCCAAACCATGAGGACCAGGAAATAACAAAGTTGTTTTCCATGGCTTTGGCTGCAGAACCACAAGAAGTGGAGATAAAAGAGAGAATATAGGAGACCTATCCAGAGTAGCCTGCAACCAGAAATCTGTATCTGCATGGGAATGCAGTCAGAACATGGCTGGAACTCCAAAAGAGATCAAGATGCCGATGCCAGAATACCAACAGCCGACATTCTGAACATAAATATGCCAGGACGAGGCAGGGTCATGCTGCGAAGGGGGGCTTAGGTTTAGGCACTAACGGAAGTACTTAGGGTTAGGGTGTATGTGTGTGTGTGTGTGGGGGAGGGTTAGGTTGAGGGTGGTAAGGGGAGAGGGTTAAGGTACATACGTAGCCCCTGTCAGGATTCTATGTATCTGGTTGCCGAGGTCGGCCTTCTGACCGTCAGCATCCAGGTTGCAGTATATAGTATGTATCCCTCTGCATGTACTCTATTTTAAGCCTGCACAATTGAGAAAAAAAAATTAAGAGAACCTGTTGCACATTTTTAAGTCCTGGAGCAGTGAATGGAGCATATACCATGTCTGATACCGTACTTACTCACTGGGGATATTGTGGATGGCTGAGAACACAAGTTATGTTACTACTGGGGGATAAGGGATAATTTCCACAAGTCAATAAAAAGAGAAATATTTCCACCCATAGGGACAGTTGATAGGCTAGAAGGACAACGCAATATATAGATAGTCATCAGTCTTAAGGGGTGTACAATCGCCACGCTATTCGAAACGCACGGCATGGCAAACGCATTTGATTTGGACTATATAGTACAGATGTGTAATATATAGTCTAGTCTATTTTTCTATAGAATGCGATAGATTTCCTTATACAGTGTAACCAAAATCGAATAGAAAAATGGACCACATAAAACCAAGTGTATAGGGCATTACACCCCAAGCTGCCATAATAAGTCAGAATGTTCTCAGACTATTACACCTGGCTGCAAGATAATCCAGTGGTAGTAAATTAGAAAAATATGCTTTTTGGTGATTTTAAGTAATAAAAAAAATACAGGAAAGCATACCCTCCAACTGTACCGTTTTAGCCGGTACAGTGCCGTTTTTTAACAGTCTGTACCTGCTAAAATAAAGTGTACCGATTTTTTTTTTTAAAGCTCATGCTGAGGGACTTTGAGAGATGTAGTTAATAACATCGCTGACTACATCTCCCAGGGTGCATGGCGGTGGGACGTTCAGGCCCGCCTGCCCCTGCTCAGAGAAAGACTCCGGTTGGGGGACATCACAGCTGTTAGGGGTGGCATGTGTGAGCCGCTCACCCCTCCCAGCACCCTCTCCCTTGCAGCCGGGACCTGCTCGCCCCCTCTCCGGGCTGGATGGGGGGATATGGGTGTGGGACATTCGGATTGGAGCCTTGACCAGAGAGTACGCGCACCTCACCTCGCACCTAGTCAGGGGATCCAGGTGAGCAGGGACCAGGGGGGTGGGAGGACAGTCACGCCCACTATCTATGGCCACACCCCCTGGCCTGTACCGATTTTTGCGTTGGAATTGTTGGAGGGTATGGGAAAGCATTTAAATCTCCACCACTTGTAGTTGAGAGCACCCTCACCTGCCCTTTTGCATTCAGCTTTTCTAAAATGCCCATCTGTCCACAAGCTTATAGCTCAAATGTTTTTCCCCCTCCAAATTCTGCCTCTATTTCTCATCCTCTATCATATATCCCTATATCCCTTATATTCCCCTCAGCTAGTCAACTTTGTGTGTTGGAGTGAACTGTGGGTACTTGTTTCCTAGCACGGCCACAATCGCAGCCATCGGTGGTAAATTTTAGTGGCCTGCGTCGCGACCGACGCGATGCCCCCGATTTTTCCATTGAAATGCATTGAAAACAGTGAAAATCGGGTCGGTTGCGTCGTGTGCGCCTAAAAATGCTTAAATGGTCCACCCGCGATGGCCGCGATTTCCCCATAGGGAACAATGTTAAATGGGTAACTTTACCTGCGATGACCGCGATTTCCCATAGGAAACAATGTTAAATGGGTCAATTTACCCAAATCATCATAGGGAAGAATGGTAATTGGGCCAGAAACCCCCCCAAAAAAACCCTGACCAGTTAAATGTACCCCCAAAAGTAGTTTACGCCACCCCGCGATCAACGTGAACCCGAAGCGTGGCGAGCCCGCGAGGGGCGGCGGTACGCGTCCTCCGACCTTTTCATACCCCCACTATCCACGTCGGCGTGGAGTTGAGAATAGAATAGTGTGGCGAGCGCAGCGAGCCACCGAGCCCGAAGCGTGGCGAGCGCACGCGGATACCTTCACAGGTAAACGCGTCCCTTCGCGGGCTTCACAGGTGTCCGCGTCGCCATGGACACCTGGGAAGCCCGAGAGGGGACGCGTATAACTGTGAAGGTATCTGCGTCCCCTCGCGGGGCACGCTGCGCTCGCCACGCTTCGGGCTCGGTGGCTCGCTACGCTCGCCACACTATTCTATTCTCAACTCCACGCCGACGTGGATAGTGGGGGTATGAAAAGGTCGGAGGACGCATACCGCCGCCGCTCGCCACGCTTCGGGTTCACGTTGATCGCGGGGTGACGTCTAGTACTTTTGGGGGGACGTTTTAATGTTCAGGGGTGTTTTTGGGCCATTTACCATTGTTCCCTATGATAATTTGGGTAAATTGATCCATTTCACATTGTTTCCTATGGGAAATCGGGGTCATCGCGGGTAAATTGAGGCATTTAACATTGTTCTCTATGGGGAAATCACAGGCATCGCGTCTGGCCCATCGCACCCGATTTTTTTGCGCATGCGATGCCCGCGATGGCCCCGATTTTACCCCCGATGACCGCGATTATGATCGTTGTGGCCGTGCTAGGAAACAAGTACCGAACTGTGTCCTGTGCTTCTTCGGGTACTGCCATGGGGCCAGATTCCATATCATTATGTTTTATAGGGGTACACTAATAATAGACTTGTAACTGAGCACTTGACCACGTTGTAAAGTGTATAAATATATCAGCTGGGATACTCAATGTTTCTCAGATTATGGATTGACACAACCCTATGAGACATTGGTTGTCCCCGGCTGAATTTTATGTGCAAGTGAATAAAATTTGTGATACTAAGGAAAAAGTTTTTTTTTATAAATTTCTTATGCATAATAAAAACATTTGGCAAAATATTTACATATATTTACACTCACTGATGGGGTGCCTAGAATCATATCATAAACCTTCTAAATAGAGAGGTATCCTTTTTGTGTAATCATACATAGGGGTACTTGGAGAATAAAAGAGTATACAGCTCACTAATTGATTCCCCTGGTGGTCCTTTTAAACTCAGCCATGTGTCCAAGGACAGTGAACGGGTCTGTGAGGTTTGCCACCAATATTGGGGTCACTATGTAGTGAGTGAAGAAAGAAGTGGGGATCTGATGTTGCTAACAGAGCCCAGTGGCACTCCTGTTGGTTACCCAGTGCAGGGGTACACCCTCTGGGACTGGCAGCAATGAGAGTCCCCTAAATTATGAGAGAAAAGGGACAGCAATATATTAATTGACGTATAACTTGGATTTCATGTCCTCCATTTCGCCCCAAACAAACCAAGGCTTGTTCACCCACCTTACAATATATGTCAGAGATGGCACTTTGCACACCAAAACCTACCGTAAGCCAACGGTTACAAATATCTATATCCGGACAGCGAACACCTTAAATGATGGACGAACCCAAAAAGTCAGTTCCTTCGAGTTAGACGGAACTGTACCGAAGATAATGTGTGCCAAGATCAGATGGAGAATATGATGACAAACTTTAGAGCCAGAGACTATGAGGAGTCTGAATTAAAAGAAATTAAAAAAACCACACAGGAGATGGAAAGGAATCCATTATTGGAAAAACAGAAAAAAGTAAAAAACACAGTGAACAAATATGCTTTCCTCACAACCTATGGCTCACATCACAGAAAATTGGAATCTATATTTAAGATACATTGGCATATACTCCAAAATGACTCCATCTTAGCTAGAGAACTACCAGCAAAACCTCAGTTTATTTACAAAAAGCCTTTTAGTCGGATCGTAAAAACCGGAAGTGACGGCCCTGCACTTCTGGTCATGGAAAAACGGGTGCCATTTCCGGACATAAAAACCGGCTCGGTAGAGGTGTCAGTCACTGTGCCCAAGAAGAAGAGCACTAGATGCTCGAAACGCATTGGCGGCAGTGACTGACTGGACTCTGGTTGGATCTACCCAGTGCTAAGTTATTTGGGGCCACAGCAAGGTGCACTTCTGGACTGCATCCCTGCTACATACCATCCTTGCTGGCTACCCTTAGGGGAATTCATCCCATACCTTTTTTGATGCTTTTATATTCTATTTTATATTTGTCAATAAATGTTACTATTTTATTCTCTGGCCACTGGTAATTATCACACCTACTGACTCCAGACTTTTATTTACGTCTGTGTTTGCCGAAGAGAGGGCGGGCACTGACATCATGCAACTTGTTCCCAGGGGAATGACCAGCATATTCATGGGGATGTCCATAAAATGTTGTAAGTTCCCCTGATGCCCCCCCTCCTACCCATGCGAACGCCTCGCTGACTTTGATAGTCGCCGAAGGCATTCATACAGCGACCCTGCATGCACATGCGCAAATATGCGCATGTGCATAGATGCACCATTATCCTGAATCAGGACCCATGTTCAATCCTGGGTGTTAAATTCAGCCAAAACTATTGATGGACCATATTAACACCAAACCTCCACTAACCTCCACCACCAATACAGAACAACAGGACTGTCCTGTAACTACCCGGTGAACTGTAATGTCATACTTAATATAAGAAGTGGCCTTATCAGGGATTTATTTAATCACACCTTGAAAATCTGTGTATATTAATGCGACTTCCAAAAACATGTTGTTTTCTTATTGTTTTGTATAATACTAATAGATAGTGTCTCTCTCTCTCCCTCTCCCTCTCCCTTTCACTCTCCCTCTCCCTCTCTCTCTCTCTCCTCTCTCTCTCTCCCCCTCCCTAACTCTCTCTCTCCCTCTCTCTCTCCCTCTCTCCCCCCCTCTCCCCTTCTCCCCGTATGCTCAAGCATAAATATGCAGAATGAATATATTATTTGTGGTTCCTGCTGACCCTGGAGTTCAGTAACTCCTTCTCTAATATTACTACTGCTCATTCTCCTGTTCTAGTCTCACACACATTAATAACACATACTGTGAATCCTCTGTTAATTATAATGTGCTAGTCGGGTGTTATCATGTAAAAACACACCCGCAGGCTTCAGAGTCAGATAATTACACTGTACTTTTACTACACATTACTATTGTCTGAATGTATTCTTCACTCAAAGGAGAGATTTATTTCATGATTATTTACATTAAATCCATAATGAATCAGACTACTTTATAAAAT
The DNA here is from genome assembly GCF_055691185.1 of Crinia signifera. Taxonomy (NCBI): domain Eukaryota; kingdom Metazoa; phylum Chordata; class Amphibia; order Anura; family Myobatrachidae; genus Crinia; species Crinia signifera. The sequence continues at coordinate 110,014,900 of NC_139224.1, forward strand.
TCCTATAATGTGTTCAATGCGAGAAGGAGCTTTCTGGTGGCTTTTCCCCCTTGAACATAAGAGACCATTACATTTTAAAGAGTATTCAGGTATTTTATCTCAAACTGTATGATACGCAAACACAAGCTTTAAAAATCACCAACCATATTTTAAAGAAAGGACTCACATGATTCCAGGCACTAAAGGCCCCCATACATTATGTGACTTCTCCGGGGGGAGAAGTCACATCCAATTTCCCCCTATGAGCCACCAGGCAGCTCCTGGGAGGCTCACATGTCATTTGGCACTTCATGTGCCATTTTTACATGTGATAAAACACATGTGATTTATCGCATGTAAAACTCCTGGGAATAAAGCTACCTAGAGTAGTGAAACGCGCCAGTGAGCTGTTTGGATTCCCACTCTATCACTAAGAATCCCAGATTGCAGTCTGAACCAACCCCATGAACATATAACTACTTGAATCTTTGCAGGATATTGTAAATACGCTACCAGTACCATCCCTAGTGAGGTGCAAACCACTTTGGCAGATGCAGCACATACCTTATCAACCTATAGATTGCTCCATGATTAACATTTCCGGTGGAACTTGGTTCATTATTCCAGCTTTGGGCCGACCACACAACATTTGTGTACATTTCAATTTACAAACTCCAGGATGGTAACTATTCTTTGATTCCATAATTTCCATTGCTCAGGGGTATACATAGGAACGGACTCTCCGGGACTTACCAACTTGTGGGTATACTTGATTTTATTTGCTTTCCATACTTTATGTCAATTTTATTATATTAAATATTGTAAAAGATCATCCAGTCAATTTATACATTTTTTGTACATGCGCTGCATTTCCTTTGTTGCGTTTAAAACTCCTGGGGAGCTGCAAACGTGGGGGCAAGAGTGTTAAAAATAAATAAAAATAAACATTAAAAAGAATGGGAGGCTGCTGAGTGGCTGAGAGAGAGTACTCTCAGCCAATCAGTGGCCGCCCATTCTTTTGTATGGGTTTTTAGTAAATACTTCTGCCCGCTGCCTGACTTTCAACACCGGTGTCTTTGGGAGAGGGGTTTACGGGAAGGTTGCGCTATGGACAATCAGAGGGTCTTCCTGCTGCAAAGTGTTAAGGTATACTACTAGTACCTTTGGGATAAGTTCAATGTGGGTGGGGTTACACCTTGCGGTGTCACTTTGCGCTGGAATACACCTATATGTATTATTGGGCAGTGTTTTTATCTTTGCAATATGATTTGTCAAATACAAATGAAATTGAACAAATTAGGGTAAAATATATATATATGTGGTATTTATTTTTACTGATGCAAATCACAGTACAATGTGTGACTTTCAACACTGCCCAGTTGGGAGAGCACCTCTCCTGCCCTGAGCTTCCCACTCTTCATATAGGATGCAATACATCACTGACTGCGGCACGTACGACATATCTTATGTGGTCACAGCCAGACTCCCAAAGCAGTCGCTGGCTGAGCTCTTGCTACAACGGTGGTGGAGATGAGCGGGATATGTGAAGCGGCAGCTCTTACCTCTGTGGAGAAGGGGGCTGCTGCAATGCGCCCACCCCCCTCTGCTGCCGGCGCTGCTGGACTCCACTGCAGGTGCCCAACTGGTCCCACCCCCCGGTGTCTGCTGGTCCCCGCTGCCAGTCCTGACCCCCATCACGGTTGCATTACCAGCACATGCGCAGTAGTTTCTTCAGTACTGCACATGCGCTGGCCCCTAGCCTCTATGTGCTGCTTCGGCAGCAGTCCATAGCAGCATATTCTCGGCCCCGGGTCTGGCGCATGCACAGTATTGTCCTCTTTTCTGTGACAAGCACAAAGTATGGTGTCTGGCCATGGCTGTTATCTATATACAACTGGAGAAGAACCTTTCTGAACACCAGACTAGACTAGTTTGCTTTCATTCTCTTCTATGGCATTGTCAGGACCTCCGCCGTTCATTAGGAACTGTTCAGTATGTCCTAAGAAGTCTATATAGGGCTTGAGGAATGTCTTATTGCATGTTTACATCACCTATTTATCTTCTTTAATATGATCTATTTGGCACAATAGTTTAGATTTGCCGGTAGGGTGAAGTTCATTGTATATTAACAATGTTACTGTTGTGTACAAGGGTGGTTCAATAAATAAGGTAATAACACCTCTCAATTTGTAAAATTATTCAACTCATACCCAATGGTCTTGGTACCTTTTTATATAAGAATTTTGACCATTGAGATAGGTAGGCAGACAGATAGACAGATAATATGGATGGTATAAGGGTTAGCATTAATGCTTCCCAGCACTGAGATCATGGGTTCAATTCCCGCTATGGCCCTCACTGTGTGGAATTTGTATATTCTCCCTGTGCTTGCGTTGGTTTCCTCTGGGTACTCCGATTTCCTCTCGCAATCCAAAAATATACTGGTATATGAATTGTCTCCCAATACAAATGAAACCATGGCCCTTATTCTGGTTCACTGGCAAAGTCCTTCTCGAATAGACAGAACTATGTGCACTGCAGGTGGGGCAGATGTAACTTTGTGCAGATAGAATTAGATTTGGTGGGGTTTTGATTCAAAGATCTAAATTGCAGTGTAAAAATAAAGCAGTCAGTATTTTCCCTGCACAGAAACAAAATAACTTGCTCAAATCTAATTCTCTCTGCACGTTACATCTGCCCCACCTGCAGTGCACATGGTTCTGTCCTTTTGAACAAGGGAAAATAGTGTGTAAGTGTGTGCGTGTTTTAGAGCCAAGTGGTTCTCATCTTCTATCGAACTCTATGGGGGAAATTTCTCCCATACCCCTTCCCTGGAACAGACCTCTGCAGACCTCTGCGTGAACACACACAGGCACAGTGCAGCCTGCAGAGCGCCGAGCTCTGTGTCCTAGGCTCCGCGCTCTGCAGGCTGCACTGTGTATCGTGCATGCCTGACTGGGGCAGCTGCTCGGGCCCCTCCAGAGGCCGGGGCCCGGGACAGTTGTACCCATAGCACCCCCCTGTCGGTGGCCCTGGGCAGATGTATGAAGCCTTAACAAAAGATAAATACAAGGGTGATAAAGAGAGATAAATGTCCAGCCAATCAGCTCCTTACTGACTTTTTTAAAACACAGCCTGTAACATGGCAGTGAGGATGTGATTGGCTGGACATTCATCTCTCTTTATTACCCTTGCATTTATCTCTTGTTAAGGCTTAATACATCTGCCCCACTAATAGGTATGGAAATATATTCCCTTGTGCAACAATTGAAATTGGTATTTTATTTTGTTGTAATTTTTTTGGTCAGATTTGGTTTCTTTCTTCTATGTCTGTCTTTGTTTGTTTGTCTTTCTTCAGTGCAAAGTGTCTCTGGATCCTCTTCTTGATGATGTTGCAGCAGATGTACTTAAGCGTTTATCACCCAGTTATAAGGTAGTTATTAATACCTTTCATGTTTCCCTTACTTACATACAAATAAAATGTTTCTCAACCTAATTCTTGACCACCTACCACCAGCCTTCATCCTTTGTCATAATTTTTCCTTTAGCATCCTCATTTTTATTATCAAAGTGTACGCCTGTCCCCATGCTCTATAATATATATATATATATATATATATATATATATATATATATATATATATATATATATATATATATATATATAGCATAGCTTGCTCAGCTCCCCAGCTACTGTATTATTTCTCATAATTAATCCATTCTGGTCTCATTGGCCAGACCTGACCGTTTCTTCAATTTCTGAGAGTACACATTTATATAACAAATAAATACACAATCAAGCAAAATCCATTTTAAAATAAATGTATTAAAGATTAAATGTTTCAAAGTATAATTAAACTCTGCATTATACTGTAAATTAGAAAATTAGACCAAGACTGGCCGGCGGCTCTTCCAAGCGTGTCCTATAGAAGGACCAAGCTGGTGGTAGCCTCCTGACTCACAAAGAGTCATCCTTTAGCACTCAGGAGAGGAAAAAACCCCTGTGGGGGAAACCTCTGGGGACCCGTTGCTGAAGGACTACCTGTTCCTCTGGGCATTAGGAGGCTATGCAGAGTTACTGTACATTAACAAACTTAAATGAAATAGTGTATGAACATTGCAGATTGAAATATGCACAATAGGTAACATTGGCTGATGTCATTAATATCGCTCCTGTCCACGTCTCCTGATATTACCCAATTCACATTCCTCACAAAGCTGCACAATTTTAGAAAGAGGATGCTCATCCCCTATTGAGAAACCCTGAATATTCCCAAATGGCAACGATGTCACCAAAGCTGCGATTTTCTTTCTGCTAGAACCTCAAATGGTGTTAAACAAGTTCAAGGTCATTATTTTTATTTTTTTAGGGTAGTCAAGCTCCAAGTCTGCAGGCACATCCAAGTTATACACGTGTCTGTGACAAGATACTTACCTCCCGTGGGGATCTCTCCCCAAGAAGGCTGGGTATATATGAGGAAACATCAGGTTGCAGAAGACGTATCTGGAGGATGGTAATGACAGCAATGGTTATACTGTGTCCATGTACTGTGTAGATGAGAGAGGCAGCAACAGCAAAGCATTGGTATACAGTAGGCAGTCACCATTATGACATCACTGCACAACCTCATTCGTGTTCTTCAGTCCTTAAAGAAGAAATAATCTCTAGTGATGTTTCTATTCTATTTCTATAATACCACCACTTCTGATTATACACCTATCATGTAATATGCCTCTGTCTTTTTGCCATCCCTATATTTGCCAAAGTGCATTCAGTACGCTTCTATCTCCTCTTTTGTTATTTCATTAATCTGCTGATTCTGTCTACGTTTTTTTTCAGGACTGCTAGTAGGGTAAAGTTTAAAATAATACCAAAACACGGTTTCTACTTCTGGGTGGTATACGATCATTGCGTTGACACGCGAAAAGTTGACATGCATTGGGTGAACCACTGAAAGTCGACCCGGCTTAGGTTGACACCTGAAATAGGTTGACATGCTTAATGTCGGCACGGTTGGAAGGTCGATACAAGCACTTTTTCAAAAACCCATATTCAACCTTTTGACTGTTGACCTAGACACTGTCAACCTAATGCTTCTGTCGACTTTCCATCCATGTTGACCTTAAGCATGATGACTTATATGTGGTGTCGACCTGAGCCATGTTGACCTTTGGTGGGTCGATCCAATGACCAATACCCTTCTGGATATCCAGCACATCAGTGTGGTACTGATGGAGACTTCCTGTTAATGGATTCCCCCACAGAGAGAGACACACACACACACACGGCCTGATTCTGGTTCACTCTCAAAACCAAATTATCTCTCTAATGGACAAAACCATGTGCACTGCAGGTGGGGCAGATGTAACATGTGCAGAGAGAGTTATGTAGGGTACACACCAGAACGACCATGATCATGCGATGAGTTCCTTGATATCATATGATGGTCGCACGATCTGTTGGACCACACGATCTGTACCCAATCTAATGTACGTGAATCTTTATTGCAGCAGGTAAAATCTCCTAAGCGTCCAAATGACTGGCGGGGAGGTGCATCGGAACGGAATCACATTGAAAACCTGCCCAATTCTGCTTTTACATACAATCAGTCGAAATCGCATCAAAATTGGGGGAATTGAGCGCAAATTGTTTTGTTGTTTACACAGCATTAAATTTGGGTTATTTTGTTTCTGTGCAGAGTAAATAGTGCCTGCTTTATTTTTACACAGATGTCCGTTTGAAAAGAACTCCACCCGAATCGAATTCTCTCCGTTACATCTGCCCCACCTGCAGTCACATGGTTTTGCCCATTAGAGAGAGAATTTGCTTTTGCGAGTGAACCAGAATCAGGCCCACAGTCTCTGTGCTCAGGAGAATGTCCCGAGAAGCCTAGATGCATCCTTTACTATCCATCTTATTAGCACTCCCAATCACCAGATGTATAACCCACCTTTGTTACCCTTCCTGACATGCATTCTGTTCTTGCTGTGTATGAAAGGACATCATGCTGCTGCTGCTGCTGCTGCTGCTGCCTATATTTTTTCCTTCCTGATATAACTGTGGGGCCGGTTCAGACCCATTCGTTTGGGTCTAAATTCGGGGCAGCAGGGAAACGGAGAGTGTTTTATGGGCTTCCCCCATAAAAATTCTGGACATTTCCCTGAGAATGCAGGCGTGGTGATGTCACATTACGTCAGCGCCCACCCCCAATTCAGCGGATAGCGGGCATCTGAAAAGTAAGTATGGACTTACTTTTCAGAGCAAAGGCTGGAAGGTCAGCGACCATCGAATGATATCATCTCCATTTGGCTGCATGCGGGAGGATGTGTTCAGGTACACATCAGTGAGGGGATTCGGGTGTTGGGGGGGCATTCGGCCGGGCAACCTTTACCTGTTCTCTAGGCTGCAATTACACACAGCCAAGCAAACAGGTCTGAATTAGGCCCTATGTTCTTTCTTCTACACTAGCAGAGAAGGAAGACCTTATGCATAATGTGCAAGGCTGGAACACTACATCGGTAGACTCCATAGAAAAGCTGGGTGCACACTAGGTGACATTCTAAATGATATTGCCGATAACTATCAATTTCCTTATATTGTCCATTGTGTATGCACTATATGGCTAATGATGCACACTCCCATGGGTCGCTAGCAGTGCCAGATTAAGCCTTCAGGGGGCCCGGGGCACTTTAGACAGGGGGGATCCACAATTAGAGATCCCCAATCTGACCAAGCCTGCAACTTTGTATTATTGATATTCATGTGTTTCACAGCCAAAGATAGTAGATCATTTCATTACATTGGGGAATCGCTAATTGATATTGTTCTAACGTGTTTTTTGAATCGAGTGGCAATAATTATGCATTGAATCTGCCTATACTGCATCCATGTAGTTGGTGGTAATTAGGTTACACTTTTTCATCTCATTAGTAAGCTTACACTTCATTTACATACACACAAGATGCTTTTCAGATCCATTTGAAACACTGAGAGCCCAGGCCTGGTGCAGATTGCTTGCATGCAGAATGACAGCAGCTATATCTATATAAAATAAACTCCATTGCCCTACTGTACATACTGGTTAGATGTCAGGTGTGCTATGAATTTCTTACCTATACCATAGAAATATCAAGTGAGCAGCATTCTCTGTCCGGCACACAAATAGTTACGGTCTCTCACATCTCTCTCAGACATGGAGCCATTTGTTTGTCAGTGTTAAACAGATAAAACAGCTGCCCTCATCTAAAAGCCACTCACTGCTGCCAAGCGATAAATTGCTGCTATTATATGCAAATACCCGACAATCTGCACCCACAGAAGCAACAGCCTTCTGAATGCATAATTGTACTGAGACAGATTCACCACACATACCAAGATAGGAGAAGGAGAGAGAGAGTAGCGGAGGGGGTGAGGCGCTGAGGTGTCAGAACAACTGATGAGTTGAGTACAGTATCTGAAGAGAGAGCAGTGCAGAGATTAAGAGATAAAACAGGAAATGTAGGAAGAGGTGTCAGTGAGGGAGGAGATACAGGTTGAGAGTTGAAGAGAGGACTAATAGCAGGGAGAGCTACACTTGGCAACTGTGTAAGTAAACTCAGCCGCACATTGTGGGATTTGTTATGCGGCAATATGAACTCACATAATTGTTTTTTTTTATTTGCGGGGATGACGATCAGAAGAGAGGAACTAAGTACATCAAATTTGTATGTAAAGGCACTGGGCATAGCAGGATTGATATTTCTGGTTGAGGAAACTGATTTGTCAGCAATCCATCATCATTTGGCTGTTTCTCTTAAACCATAGTTGCCTACCCTCCTGCATTCTGCAGGAGACTCCCTGAAATAACAGTAATCTCCCTCTCTCCCTCATAAATCTAATAATCTCCCTCATTTCACCCTTTGGGTGGAGCATGACAAGCCCCCTAATGGGGCGCTGCGTTAAATTCTACTGGCAACTATAATCTCCCTGAAACTAGTTTTCAAAAGTAGACAATTTTGTCTTAAACAGATATTTCCTACCTTACTTAGCCTTGCTGAACTTGCCCCAAGTACCCCTTGCTCTTGTGCTGGATACAGCTGGGCACTATGTAATAAGCTTTTTTCCAACTTTCAATGCACATCACAGCCACAAGGTGGCCAGTGTACCACTGTGCTCAGTCTGTGTACCGCTATGCTCAGTCTGGGTACTGCTGTGCTTAGTCTGTGGCATACTTGCCTACTTTTGAAAAATAGTTTCAGGGAGATTATAGTTGGTAGTACAATTTTACTCAGCACCCCATTGAAGAGGCGTGTCATGCTCCACCCAAAGGGCATGGCTATACCCATATATATTCTATAGATTGTTAGCTTGCGAGCAGGGCCCTCATACCTTTTGACTGTCTGTAAATACCCAGCTTGTTGTATCACGGTCTCCTATTGTAAAGCGCAATGGAATATGCTGTGCCATATAAGAAACTGTTAAGAAATAAATAAATAAATATATGGTGAGATTGTGAAAAGAGATTGTGAACATGGCACCTAGAATCGTGTATGTGTACTGCTATATCTGAGAGGAATGTTTTAAAATTACTTACAGTATATACAAATATAAATGAGCCCCAAAAAAGGTTAGTAAAAGTTAGTATACTTGGTAAAGAAAAGTCACTGATACGTTTCAGGGATTGTTCCATATAAATAGCCACAAGAAATGTATGTAGCCTTCATTGTGGGATCATTGTGTTTTATCACCAATGCTGGGAATGGTGCTAATGATTCAATATAAATGTATCTATCTCTCATTCCTTTCTTTCCCAAAAATGTAACCGCTACATAATGTGGGCTAGGTGAAATAATGCTGTGTACACACGGGGGCAATAGGGGCTATAATCGCTGGGAATATGGAATTATTGGTGATAAATCGCCGGGTGTGCGCTCCCGTTTTCTGCCCCATTGTAACCGCTGGTCGCAGGAGCTTGCTCCTGCGACCAGCTGATTACCTCTGCGGCTCCCCCAGCAGAGGTTCCTTTTCATCAGCGACCATCTCTGGTCGCTGATGCAAAGGAGACACTGGGCAATATATTGCACAGCAATATATTGCTAGCAATATATTGCTGAGCAATATATCTCCCCCCGTGTGTACGGGGCTTAAGGGAGATTTCTATACTAATCAGGGAGAGAGGTAGATGGTTGCTATTTCAGGGAGTCTAAAAAAAAATAATACTTGAATAAATTACCATTCCCACTCGTGGACTGTAAAGTATGAAAAAAATACAAAATAAATCATGTTGACCTTGTGTCGACCATTGAAATGTTGGACATTTTACCATGTTAACCATTTGTCTATTTTGATGATATCAAGCTATTGGCTGCTGACCTAGAGCCTGTCAACCTATCATTTGGCTACCCCTATCGACCCCTCTGTTTTCTTGTACTCTCTCCAGTGTCTCCCTATAGCCAAAAATAGCTTATCGGGCGCTGGGCAGATTCTATGGATGTGTGAGCACAGTGCACCTCCGGCCCCGGCAAATATTGCAAACAGTATTTTGGATGGAATACTATTGAAAATGTCCCTCTCATAGTAGCGGGATGCGGTCATTTGGTCTACAGCATGATGGTCAACAGTCATTAGGTCGACACCATTAGGTCAACATGGGAAAAGGTCGACATGTGTCTAGGTCAATATGGGAAAAGGTCGACATGGTTCTGGGTAAAAGGGTCATTAGTTCGAAAGGTCAGTAGTTTCGACAATTCATTAGTTCGACATTGTCTAGGTCGACTGTCAAAAGGTTGACATGGGGTTTTTTGAGCCGACATGTGCCGACAGGCAGTATTCCATGCCCTTCCATCCAATAGGGCGTGGTGGAAGAATAAAATAGTGGGTACTCTTTATCTAGCACGGCGGGCATCGCGGGTACATTTATGTCTGGCCGCGACGCGACCGACGCGATGCCCGCGATTTCCCATTGAAAACCATGTTAAACATGGAAATCGGGTCGGTCGCGTCGCGGCCGGCCATAAATGTACCCGCGATGCCCGCGACGCGATGCTCCCGATTTGCCATAGAAATCAATGTTAAAAGGCCCGATGGACACGATTTTACTGTTAAATGCCTCAATGCCCGCGATTTCCACATAGGAGTCAATGTTAAATGGGCTACAGAGCCCAAATAGGCAGAATTAACCCTGAAATGTCCCCCCAAATTTTTTAACGCCACCCCACGATCCACGCCAACCCGAAGCGTGGCGAGCGCAGCGAGCCCGCGAGGGGCGGCGGTACGCGTCCTCCGACCTTTTCATGCCCTACTATCCACGTCGGCGTGGAGTTGAGAATAGAATAGTGTGGCGAGCGCAGCGAGCCACCGAGCCCGAAGCGTGGCGAGCGCAGCGAGCCCCGCGAGGGGACGCGGATACCTTCACAGTTATACTCGTCCCCTCGCGGGCTTCACAGGTGTCCGTGGCGACGCGGACACCTGTGAAGCCCGCGAGGGGACGCGTTTACCTGTGAAGGTATCCGCGTCCCCTCGCGGGGCTCGCTGCGCTCGCCACGCTTCGGGCTCGGTGGCTCGCTGCGCTCGCCACACTATTCTATTCTCAACTCCACGCCGACGTGGATAGTAGGGCATGAAAAGGTCGGAGGACGCGTACCGCCGCCCCTCGCGGGCTCGCTGCGCTCGCCACGCTTCGGGTTGGCGTGGATCGTGGGGTGGCGTTAAAAAATTTGGGGGGACATTTAAGGGTTAATTCAGCCTATTTGAGCTCTGTAGCCCATTTAACATTGACTCCTATGTGGAAATCGCGGGCATTGAGGCATTTGACATAAAAATCGCGGTCAATCTGCCTTTTTAACATTGTTCCCTATGGGAAAATCGCGGTCATCGCGGGCACCCGATTTTGATGTACCCGCGATTTACCCGCGATGCCCGCGATTTTACCCCCGACGCCCGCGATTCTAATCGTGGGCGCCGTTCTAGGTAAAGAGTACCAAGTAGTGTGCTGTTGGTAGCGAGGCTCCGTGCCTGACGCATAGCGAGCAGATGCGGTGCACTTTAAACTGTGTCCATGTCGACTGTGTTGACATCCAGGTGAAAAACAGTGAAAAACCCCATGTCGACATTTTCTGTCGACCTAGACATTGTTGAACTAATGACCTGTCAAACTAATGACTTGTTGAACTAATGAACTTTCGACCTAGAACCATGTCGATCTTTTCCCATGTCGACCTAATGCTGTAGACCAAATGATCCCAATCCATAGTAGCTGCTGCCTCAGAGGAGACAGTTTATAAAGATGCTAGATCAGGGTTGCCGACTTTATAATTCTCCTCCCCGGGAGAAGCCCAGAGAGGAGAGTTACAGCAGCCTCTCAGGGGGCGGGGCTTAAGTGTGACGTCACTAAGCATCGCCCCCATGATGACACGGATCTCTGTGGAGGGTGCGGGGCTAAAATGACGCGATTGTGTCATTTTAGCTCCGCTCCCTCCTCTGAGACCCGAGGATTGCGGCATTTTAATGCCGCGATCCGGGGCGCAGGGGGGGTCCCCTCTGAATCCGGGAGGGTTGCCCACCCTTCCAGGGGGCCGGGAGGGGGTCCTGATTTTCGGGAGACTCCCGGCCATTCCGGGAGAGTCGGCAACCCTGTGCTAGATAAGACTTGGCCATTTTTGGCACTTTTAATAGTGGCACACAGTAGAAGGCAAGTAGACCATTGAATCTGCCGCTGGGGGGATGGGGGGGGGGACACAACAAGCAGGTACTGTGGCAGTAAACCCCCCTTAACATGAGCAGGCATTGCAGCGAAATAACCTCCTGACAGCAATCGGGTACTGTGGTAACGTGGTATAATTAGTAAGGAGCAGTATACCTGTGTGGGGCATAATATGTGTATAGGAGCATAACTGGAGTGGCATAATAAAGTGTCAGAGCCATGGAGAATTACTGTGTGGGTCATAGTATGGTGCAAGGAGCATTACTGTTGGGGCATAAATACACTGCAAGGGGAAATGGTGTGGGGCCATAATATGGTGCAATGGACATAAATCCGATGGGAATTACTATGTGGAGGCCAATATGTTTAATGACATGCATTGGATAATTCAATCGGAAAAAAACAGACAATTTCTAAGTAGTTTTTTATGAGCTGACGAATAGAGAAAATATTCTGCAGTACTCAAAAGCCTAAATAGACCTCAAATTCATTATTGTAGTACTAGTCACAGAGTACAAAATTCCTAAAAGCCTGAGATGACTGACAGCTGGGTGTACAGTACATTAGTAAAGGATCTGCCTATGATACAGGGAATTTCCCATCATTATTTTTATTACTTTAAATAAAATATAATTTTTTCAAATATCTCTTAAGCTGAGTACAAACTTGAGCAAAGGGGATTGGTTGCGACATTGGAATTAATTTCTGTCAGCTTAAAAAAAAATGGAATGATTTAGGTTCCATCCTTCATCAGCATGCAGTATGGTGCTAGAGGTATTGGCCCTTATTCTGATTGAGTTGGATGGCTGCGTGTGCGGACGGCCGGCCGATGTTTTGTGTGTGCGCATGTGCAGAGTCGCTTCTGTGCATATCCGAACACGGCGTGAATTCCGTGCGAAAAACGATCGTACGGAACCATCCGAGTAGGGGGTGAGGAGCTGCGTATGCCCCGAGTTTCATGGGCGTTCCCATGAAAACGCTGGGCGTGTGTAAGGAAATCCGGCCGTGACGCACGTGTGTAGGGCGGACAGCTGACATAGCCGGATGTCAGCTGCCCGGCCATATCCCTGCTTTCACATGGATAACTGTCCGAGTGGTCTGGAGCACTCGCCGCTGCCTGATCGCTCGGTCCATCATTCTATGGTCGGTGACCATTGGAGGAAGGAGAAGGTTCCCACAGGTCAGCGAGTGGGTGTTCACATGAAACATCCACTCTCGGTCCATTCGCTTGGTGTCCTACCGTATTCAGACGGTGTGCGTGATCCGTACGATAGGCGGGGTTAAGAACACTCGGTGCCCGTCCGAAATACGTAACCGTCCGACTCAATCAGAATAAGGCCCACTGTCAGGTATGATATTGAGCACAGCTCAGTCTGCAGGTCACCCATATTGCTGGAACACACTGAGCAATGGAAGCCATATGTCAGTCTGATCAACAATGTTGGAGCTTCTTTCCTTGTCGTATGGTTAATTAATCTTCTTTATTTTTTTACATAAAAAAACATAAGTCGTTATTAAAAATGTGAGGCAGAAGGTCTGCAGTGAACATTATGGATAATTTACATAGCATACCTGTATACCAGACCTAATGTATGTTAATCTAGCAACCATATCCCCTGTGGAACTACAAATACCAGCATGTCCTGCCACAGTTTTTCTCCCTCAAATTCTACAGGCAAATTCTAAAATGATCTAAAATGGTCTAAAATGATCTTGTTCATATTATGGGACATAATATTATTAGTAATTATTCGTAAGGACACTAGATGGGTTAGCAAAAAAACAGTGTATCAACCACACCTACCTGCGGGGGCTCACAATATTTGGGGTAGTCCCCCACACCTCTGGAAGACTGGGCACCCCTCCTATATTCTTCCTAGTGAAGTGAGCAGATGGCAGACCTAACCTGCTGTCTGGCGGAGGGGATGGGGCCTAATGATTAAATTCCATGCTAATTGCCTCATTTTAGTTCCACCTCTATGCAAATTTGGCCCATTCTCAGCATTTTCCCTGCACTGGGGTGCACTTCAATACAGTGTGGAGGGGCGGGGCTAAATGGGATTGGCATAATTTAGCCCAGATGACGGGCAGGTCCGTCCTCATTCCATATGTGATGAATGATAAAGCTTTTCTCTGGGCATCTCCCGGAGAGGAGGAATTTAAAGTAGGTAAGTATGAAGTATTGTTATAACATACTGAGATGATGATGGCAATAGGACAGGCATGTCCAAACTATGGTCCTCCAGCTGTTGTGAAACTACAGGTCCCATCATGCCTTGCCACAGTTTTGCTTCTAGGGAATTCTAAAACTATGGCAAGGCATTCTAGGATGTGTAGTTTCAGAACAGCTGGAGGGCCACAGTTTGGACATGCCTGCAATAGGAGGACAGTGTGCCATACTTCCCTGTGCAAAGCATCAGTAGAGCTTGTAAAGGGGGTTTCTGGGTACTTAGAAACCTCTCTTAGTAGACCAGGCACAATATTACTAATCCCCAAAAACTGCTGTGATTTGTGGGTCAATGGGGGATTGGGCGGAGCCAATATGACACAGTACCATAAGAAATATTTCATTTTTGGCACTGTGGGGCTTAGAAAGATTGTGCGTACTCCCCTCCCAATCTACAACAGTCAGAGTGGTTACAGGGAGTGGTATCAAAAACACAGGTGTGTTGTGACAATTTTTTGGCCTGTGATTGCTTCAACGTCTTGCTTCCGGCGTCCATGCGCTCCAATCATAGGGCTACACAGAAGTTTAAGAATTCACTGATCTGTGTCCAGCACGGCATTTTTGTATGTAGGCCCTAGGACCCACAAATCCACCAGTGGGCATCTCGATATAAATCCAGGCACCTGCGTTATGTGCATCATATTTACCAATATTTTGGCTGCTACTACAGTGGGGGGTGCAACACAGAAGGCATTTGCAGCATTGAGGGCAGAGCAGGGGGTGTGACCACATGATCAAGTCATTGTGGCCCCAGGGCTGCTTGCAAGGCCACGCTGAATTGTTTTATTGCAAATTTTGTAGTCATACCTGCTCCATTGCAGGTAGATGGCATCTGGCCGAGAGCCTATCCCAATCTTCCGAGAGCTTTCTGGCCATTCTGGAAGAGTAAGCAAGTATGATTTGCATCCCGAGGTTGGCCCTTATCATCTATCAGAGCACACAGATAACATATGTGGTAAATGTCTGCCATTGGTAACATGTCTGGCCAATGGCATCATTTGTGCAGTTGGTACACAAATTGTTCCCACATCTGGTCAGTCCTCAATCTGTGTATGGTCAGTCATCAATATGTGTATGGTTAGTCATCAATCTGTGCATGGTCAGTTATCAATCTGTGCATGGTCAGTCATCAAACTGTGTATGGGCAGGCATCAATCTATGTATGTTCAGTCATCAATCTGTATATGGTCAGATATCAATCAATGTATGGTCAGTTATCAATCTGTGCATGGTCAGTCATCAAACTGTGTATGGGCAGTAATCAATCTGTGTATGGTCAGTCATCAATCTGTGTATGGTCAGATATCAATCTGTGTATGGTCAGTCATCAATCTGTGTATGGTTAGTCATCAATCTGTGTATCATCAGTCATCAATCTGTGTATCATCAGTCATCAATCTGTGTATGGTCAGTCAGAGCTGCCGAGTAGCAAAGCATATATCTGAATGGCAGACATGTCTATTGATTTAGTAACAAGCTATATTTTAGTTACAGTATATTTCCCCTCAATAGCCAAAGCATTACTCTCAAAGACACTATTTTGGGGTTTTCAAATGAACTTCCAGGTATGCAGAGAGCTATTTCTGTACACTGTCTGAGAAGGGAATGAGATTGCTTTGGATAATGCATTGCTATAGACATCCCCGTGTTTCCTTCTGCAAATGTGAGCACTGTATATCTAAAGCAAAATCAGTGGTACAGAAATGTAATATAATCAACGTTATATAGACTGTCACCAAGCAGACCCATGAATATGCAGAGATGAGCACTGCAAGTCCTATTTGAAGTATAAATATGTGTGCCAGTGTAGGAATTGGAATTAGCATTCACATCAATGTAAAAGATTCTGTGCGTGTGACATTGCTCAATTTTGAATAAACCTTTTTAGTTCTAGTTTTCCTAGTTTTTATATTCATTAAGTCATCTCATTTGTTATACAAAACCATTTTTTTATTTATTTATTTTACAGTAGTTTCTTTTTTATACCATATTCATTCTATTTCTAAAAGTATTTACACTACTTCAGTGTATTTAATTCTACACCCCCCACCCCCGCACTTTCCCATTTATTCTGTTTCTTCTAACAACTCTCTCCGCCCCTCACGTTTGTCTGCTATTTTTATTTCCTTTTGCATTTCTCATCTAGCTTTTGTCTTCCCAATAAACCCCCTCATTTCCTCGCCCTCCTCCTTAACTCTGCTCTTCCCTGCCTTAACCCCCCCTTAACTACCTCATTTTCCTCCCCTCGCCCTTTGGCCACTGTTATCTACTGGAACTCTGTCTGTGTGAATTATCTTCAGCCTGGTCCTATGTTCGTTGGTGGCTAAATATAGGCAGCAGAACATGTCTGCCGGGCACAGCAGCCTTCACATGGTCATCGCCCAATGTCCCTACAGTAGAAATGAAGTGCCACATTGAGCTGGCCGTGTGGCCAGAGGCGTAAGACATCCCAAACACATAGAGCGGAGACACACTTGTGATTCGCCCAGGGATATAACCAGACAGCACCTTATCAGTGCCGCTCTTATGGCTGTGTATCACTATCTATATAATCAGATACATATACATACTCCACACATTCTCTCTGTGTCTCATGGGCTTGTTCTCACAACTAATGCTCCAGGATGTGTTTTTCATTAAATGGGAAGGTTAATGATTTCAATTATGTAAAAGAAAGGCAGCTAAATGCCTCGAAATAAACCCTTATTCAGGAGGGAGGCAAGAGCATGCAGATGTCACATACATAGACTTTCTAACAAATGCCAATGTCAGTCCTAAATGTAACGCAAGAAATGTAGTAACCAGTTCCTATTGTCCACAGCATGTATTACATGATATTAGAATATGGACAATACACCCAAAAAAGTGGTTGCACTTCAACATCTATTTATTTTATTGGTCACTGAATTATAATGGTCACATGGGCCATTTCCTGGTGATGAGCAACATGTTTAATTGGCTAAATTGGAAATGCAGCACTTTAGCAGGAGCACCATATTAATGTTTCTGTTACTGGTGTTCTATATATCAGTGTAGGTATCACGGTGGTTGGGAGATGACACTGAGCCAACTGATTGCAAGCAACTTGTTATTGACCTTGTTTTAAGGACACACATTTTGCAATAGAAAGCCAATTTTCTGATATTGGCTGTGATACTTGACTCACTGCAACTTAGGCTTACAGTATGTGACTATTGAAAGTTAGGTTGGGCACTAAACCTTAGGCACGAAGGGGGAGGGCTAGGCCATAAGGGGGGGGGGGTGTTGGGAACTAACTGGGACGGCTAGGGTTAGGCTGTGGGGGGGGGGGGGTAGTTAGGGTTATGGGGAGATGGTAAATATACTTATCCAACCCCTGATGTGATTCTGATTATCGGGATGCCACTGTCGGTCTTCTGACTTCTGGCATCACATATGAATTCCACTTGTTTGGTGTTGCACAGTGTCCATCAACATCTTATGAAATTATAAATAATATAAATGGGGGTTGCAAGTTGTTTACATGAGGGATGTAGACGAGGGCATAACTGCCATAGGTGCTGTGGGGCCCAGAGCTGAGGGTGGCCCACCTTTTCTGTCAAAGTAACATGTGCTGCATACCCTCCAACATGACCCATTCCATTAGGTACAAAATGCTCAGTTCCTGGACTTCCCTGCCAGTGGCAGTTACAGAGGTTGGGGTCCAGCACAGTCCAGAATTCAAAGATGGGGTCACATCAACTGTCCAGGACAGTGATGTTTGGTGTGGCAGTAGGTGTTTCTCCCCTTTTTGAATATTGGACTGCACTGCAGGCTCACATCTGCAACTGCCACTGGCAAGGAAGTCCAGCAACAGAGCATTTTGTACCTAAAGGAATGGGTCATGTTGGAGGGTATGGTGCTATATACATTTTTCACCTCATATGATTGGTACCTATATAAATTAAATTACACAGTACAAATGTCTCTCTAAAGTACGGGTGTGGTATGTGACTCCGACAGTTGGGATCCCGACAGTCATTATCCCGACGTCGGGATCCAGACTGTCCGGAGTCAGACAGCATGGCGAGCGCAAATAAGCCCCTTGCGGGCTCGCTGCGCTTGCCACGCTGAGGGCACGGTGGCTCGCTACGCGAGCCACCTATTCTATTCTCCCTCTATGGGGGTCGTGGACCCCCACGAGGGAAAATAGCAGGAAGCCGTCGGGCACCCGGCTGTCAGCGTTTTGACTGTCGGGAACCCGTCCGGCACCCCTAAAGTACAACCTACAGCATGTACAGAGCAACCACTTTTTAATGTCATCTTGATTCATTTATCTCCTTTTGCTTGGAACTTCACTAGTGTTAGTCAGGGGTGCCGACAGTGTCACCAGGCCCCAGTAAAAAAGGGGATGTGGCCACATCCCTGTTTAAAAAAAAAAAAAAAATACCTTAGCAGGGGTTCGGTTGTGGGAAACCTGCTCAGGGAGAGAGAGGACAGGCTGCACCTGCCTCTCTCCCTCACTCAGCATACACAGTGCCATCTTTTTTATTGGGCTAATGGAGAGTCTCCCAGGGGCTGAAGGATTCTAGGGGCCCACCCTAATGGGGAAGACGGCACTGCCCTGTGGAGCTGCTGAGGCTGCGTCGGCGGGTGGCAGGCGGCGGGGTCCGGGCAGCGGCAGCTGGGAGCTTGAAACTTTACTTGCCGGGCGGCGGGTGGGAAGTGCTTCTGAATTCGAAAAGACTGGCCAAACGCTGATTGGCTGAGAGAATTCAGCTAATACGAGTCCAGCCAGTCTTTCAAATTCAGCAGCGCTTCCTTTCTGCCCCGCCGCCCTGCTACAAGCTCCCAGCCCACGCTGCCTGTACGCCGCTGCCTGCATGTAGGTGAGGGGGGAGAGAGGGGGGCCCCAGTGAATTATGTTGCCGAGGTGCCCGGGCTAATGTTAAGATGGCCTGAGCACACAATACTGAGCAGCGAGTGCTGGGCTAGGGAGAGAGGCTGTACAGCAGCCTTTCCTCTCTACTCACACTTCCCAGGTCCTTGCAATGCAGGAGGGGGGAGTGGGTCCCGAACCTCTCCATCTGACCGCCCCCCCTTCCTCGGCGTCACTGGTGTTGGTAGAAAGGCATCTGAATATGGATATTTTTCTTTGGTAAACTAGTTAAACAACTACAGTACCACAGAAACATGGGTCCATTTAAATCAATGATTTAAAAAAAAAAAATCAAATGACTAAGCATAGTTTATCAGTGGTATCTAGGTTAGTGCAAGCATCATTTACACATTAGTCCAGGGGTGGACTTAACAGTGTGTTATAGCTTATGCTGATTCCTGAAATCTCCTGTTGGACACTGGTGAATTAATTAGAATCTCAGTCATTTAGATGTGCTCAGCCATGGATATCCTTAAAACCTGGACTGTTCAATACACACACTGAGATTACCTATGGCTGGTTTGAATGAAAATCTAATAATGTATAAGAGCAAATGAAAATCACCCATTTCCTGGAAAATCTGCAAAAAACGTTCATATAAATTGTTCGAATTTAACAGAATGACCATTTTTGTCGGTTTTCAAGTGTTTGGGAGTTAAATGGTCGATTGTCATTTGCTCCAATACATAATTAGATTTTAGATCTAACCACAAGAAAAATGGCAGCGCTGTAATAACATTTTTTAATTTTAAAATTTTATAAAATTAAACATATGAGTTTGCCTGTAGTTGTCCTTGGAAGTAAGCCGGGGGGGGGGGGGGGGGGGGAGTACAGTGGCCCACTGTACCCCCCCCCCCCCCCCCCTGGCGTACTTCAAAGGACAATATGATCCTTCTCTCTTCATTGGCAAACCCCAGAGAAATTGTTCCAATTCATCTGGCAATGCTGTCATACATCTGAGAAAGACAATCTATCTGGATACCACAAACTGGGAAGCTCCACAAGGTTCTTGACCATCCTCCAGCTGTTGTACCATGCATCTATTCAACAATTCCGCAGATATAGTGAGGACCACGGACCCAAGCCCGGAAAAAATCCCAAGTTTCAAGTGGTGAGATCCAATCCACTCATTTCTTACAAACTTTTACCCTGCTTATCGCCCAACTTCTTTCAAGGAGGACTGTCCCCATAAATACGCCAGACATTAGGGGAGGGTACAATGCACTTTCAATTTAAAATATAATTTTTAATGTGTATAATGTGTAATAATAAATAATGAAACTACAGGCAAACTCGTCTGTTTAATTTTATTACAGCGCTGCCATTTTTGTTGTTGTTGTGCTAAATAATTCAGTGGTTCACTCTTAACCACTAACTGGCAGCTGCTTTCTTTTTATACCAATCAAAACACCTCTCATCAGCGCCCGGTTCATTTACTGGCTTTGGTAAATACTCCTTTTAGTTCCAACCAGCCTGATTGGACAGATTATTTTAAAGTGTGTACCCAGCTTTAGTGTTTAAGTACTGTGTTTGGAAACCAATGCTACAGAACAGCGGTTCCCAACCTTTTTTCTCTCCCATACCCATTTTATTAGGCTTTTCATTTATTTAATTTAATTGATTTATTTATGTATTATTTCATTTATCATTTCATATATTAGGGTTTCCCTTTTAATATTTCCGCTCAATTTTAAATATATCCACAGTACTTACAAGTGGAGTGGAAGTGAACGGTAAGCATGTCCTTCATATTAAGGAGAAGTGAAGGAGTGATATGCAGTCCAGAATCGGGTCCTTCTGTGTCTGTCTCTGCGGTTCTAGCTAACGCCTGTAGGAATAATGTTATAAACAAATATTTGCTATATTTATATTATATATATATATATATATATATATATATATATATATATTTTAAAATAATAACAGTGGGCAAAGTTTATAAACATTTCCAGTATCCGGACTTTAGGTCAACCACTGTTTGCCGACATCCATTAGGTTGACAGTGTAATGTCGACAAAGCTTATGGTGGACATTAGTTTTTCACTATTTTTTTTTTTTTACTTTTTAATACTTTTACATCCAGGTAGACTAGGATTGGGAATGGTAACATGTGCAGCAACAGTGGAATGAGACACCTTTCATGAAACATAGCGAACAAAGCGCTAGACACTCATTGGCCGTTCATTTGCTAAAAGATAGAAATTGACACCCCATAAAACTCATGTTTTCATGCGTTGTCTGTTTTTCATGTCAACATTTTCCTTGTGTCGAGAGTTTTCCATGTTGACCTTTTGGGATTGACCCGGACACTGTCGACCTAATAAACCAAACCCATGTCTTTCATTCAGATGGAGCCGCTGCCATCGAGGGCCCACTGAGACGACCTGACTTGGTATGCCATTCACTGAGACAAGGACGCGCGAGCACGTCCGTTGCTGAGAATGGGGCACGCAGCCATTTCATGTGTAAGCTCTCCTCATACGCACAATGGCATGCCAAGGAGCCGCTCAGATGAGACCAGCTCCATCTGTATATAATGAAGCGTGTTAAACACATTTACATATAATAAATGCCAACATTTATATATTTATTGTTGCATTTGTAATTTTCATAGTAATATTGATCCATCTAGACCAGGGGTTCCCAATCTTTTTCTAATCACGGCACCCTAGAGTATCAGAATTTTTCCACGGCACCCCTAGGCCCCAAAAAATATATATCAAATCAAGTAGATTGTGTTTATATGTGCATCTTAGGTTCAGTTATGTGGTAAAGGGCAGGATTTGGTTCTGATTGTACAAATTTTATGATTGGCAGCCACCAGCACTGGTTTTGTCCAAAAATAATTGATCATAAATAATTTGAATTGGTCCTGGACAACCAACCCGAGGTTGCCTAGGGGCACAGTTTGGGAACCACTGATCTAGACAATAAAACATCAAATACAACTATTAATATAATTTAGAACATTATTTAACTTATTTATGACCAAAAATTCAAAAATATGTCTGTACACAAAACTATGCCCATTAAGGTGTTCAGTGTGTTTATTCAAATGTAGTCAATGGTGCTGTAATAAAATGGTAATATTTTTAATTAGTCAACCTCCGTTTCTTTCTTTCTTAATTGAACAAATTCACCTCAGCTGGGAATGTGGTTCTTCTTCACTAAATGAAAATAAAAAGAACACGTTTTCCTTTAAACCACTACATATAGTATAACACCATTTTGCCAGGCGTTCAAAACAGTTATATTTATATTGCATCTTCTATGGAATTTACATTACAATATAACATAACAAGCACACAGCTGAGAAAATAAAAGGAAATTAGTTTAGTGCTTTTTACCACTGCTTTATATTTTTCACAGTTTTCCATTTTTATTTCACATAAGATAACACATAAGCTGCAATTTAGGCTCCCAATACATAAACATATGGGCTATTATCACTAACATTAACACAAATTATCACTCCCTACAACAAAAGACAGGTTTATCCTATTCATAAAATGCATTACTGAAAAATATAGGCCAGATACACACAGGGCGAGGTGAGCCTATAATTAGGCAGCCGTATGCAGCTGTTCAGGTTCAGAGGCAAAGGGGGAATGGGATGAAAGGATGAAGCGAGTTATTTACAAATCCCATTTAAGTGATGGCAAAGTCTAACGTTGCAGTATATACTTCTTTGGTATTGCTTTAGAATTAAACTACTTAGAATTATCTGTATTCACCCGCATATTAAAGTGAACAGATATTTGTATTTATTATCCTTAAGGCCAACATATTGCAGAGAGAATGTTCCATCACCAGCATCAGGCATACACATTTGTGTCGGTTAGTAGAAGGGCTGGGGAGAATGTCATTTTAGCTGGTGCCTCAGGCAGCAGACTGGCTAGGCACTCCCCTTGAGAATAATGTTATTAATGGAAACTTAATAGGATGAGAGTAAATGAATAAAGCAAGCACTATTAATTTCTGCTGAGAAATAAAATAAATGCTTGTAATTCTGCAAAAACAGAACATGCTCTTAAATTGAGTATTTTTATAGAATTTCTAGAATTTGTAATATAAGGATTCATCTGTACAACAGAAATACAGGTGACTACTTTCACAGGAGGTAGGTTCTCTTTAATTTTTCCATGTACAATTGCTTGACACAGCTGCTGGGCTAAATTATGCTAATGAAACAGGAGGTGTCTTGTGTAAATACACACCTCCTGGTTGATTCTGTGGCACCAGGAATGTAGCGTCTGAATAGCTCCAGTGGGGGGAGCTGAGGGGCCGGCTGCTGGCGGGAGAAGCTGAACAGCCCCACAGCGGAGTGCTACTTAAGCAGAGGCAGAGCATCACGTGTGGACCTGATTGGATCCTTACTGGCCTGCCTGCTGTGCGACAATGCAAGTGAGTGGCCTGCTCTTGTCTAGTCCTGCCTCCTGCCCCTACCCCTGCACCCAGCCTCCAGCAAGCAATAGCTAATGGGCATAATGTATTGTGTCATATTCTGTAATGGGCATTACTGTGTGTGCCACAATGTGTAATGGGCATTACGGTGTGTTCCATAAGGTGTAATGCCTCCTTTTTTTGATGCCACCCCCCTTTTCATGAGGTCACCCCCTATTCACTGTGCGGCTTCGCAGTGCAAGGTCCCACCTGCTTCAGGTGGGCCTGTGTGTTCAAAATGCCAGGGCTGATTTCTGGTCCCAATCTGGCCCTGCTCCAATAAAACAGAGGTGAACCACTCCCGCCCAATCCCCCAATAGCTGCTAACTATCGCTCAACTGAAGACTACAGCCATATTGTGTGTGAGGACGCATGCCCTGAACCTCTCCTGCATACTACAGGTTCTGCATAGTTTTCTAAACATTTTCAAATTGCAAGAACGGCGATCTTGCTTCCTTCCGTAAATCAGGCCCAATAAATGTATCATACAGACTCCAATTTGTCACTAATTTGATGCTTTGCCTGAAGATTAAATATTTCTATTTGGTTATTTGATCTGTTTAGAGGTTTTTACACTGGGGGTAGATGTATGAAGCAGTGATAAGGGAGGAGAAGTGATAAAATGCCTGTTACTTTATCACCGGCCAATCAGCTCCTGACTGTTCCTTATTAAACCCAGCCTGTAACTTAACAGTCAGGAGCTGATTGGCCGGTGATAAAGTACCATGCATTTTATCACTTCTCCTCCCTTATCACCACTTCATATATCTACCACTGGATTACAAATGTATTCCTTTTACTGTAGTTTAAAAAAAAATAGATAATTTTCTATTTTTTTATTTAATGGTGTTATTTAATGTTTTTCATATTTGATATAAAATCCCTTTTAGTGGTGTTTTGTTCATTAATAATGTTCACCTTCTCCATATGCTGTAAGCGGGGGCACACTCCACAAGGAAACCCCTTCCCCATTATCTGAAGTAGAGAGCTAGATAGTTATATAATCATACCCAAGTTTGATACTGGACTGTGAACACCCTGCCATTCATCTTCAATACAACTTTATGGTCCTTGTACAGCTATAGATGAAATGGATCCTTCAGCACAGCCCTCAGAGGGAGCAGGCTCTCAACTTTGCATAATGGGAAAAGAGTGTTTGTTTGGGGAGGTATTTGATTATTAAAATCTCCAATAAAGAAGCAGTTGTCCTCTAAAATGTGTTTTAGAAAATGGTTAATGCCATACAATACTTCCAATATATGGCTTTTTTTTTTAGTGAAAAGTAATATAACAATCTGTAATCTGGTTTATAAAGCAGACTGCCATTCTTACAATTCACAAACCACAATCATTTTTGCTCCATTAACTCCCTCTAGTGGTAGAATATAAATGTTTAACAATATCTACGACATGAGCACACTGGTACCTCATACTTGCCTACTTTAGTTTCAGGGAGATTATACTTAGTAGTAGAATTTTGCACAGCATCTCATTGAGGGGGAGTGTCATGCTCCTCCCAAACGGCATGTCTAGTTCCGGAATGGGATCATTCGTCAGACTGCATTTAGGTCTACAAGCATTAGGTCTACACCATTAGGTCGACTTGCATTTAGGTCGACCTGACTGAAGGTCGACATGGGTTAGGTCGACAGCGTCATTAGGTCGACAAGGTCATTAGGTCGACATGTGTTAGGTCGACAGGTGTTAGGTCGACAGGGTCATTAGGTTGAAAGGTATAAGGTCGACAGGGTCATTAGGTCGACAGTGAAAAAGTCGACATTTTTTTTCAAAAGATTTTTTTTTCATTTTTTCAAGCGTCGACAGAGTCAATGTAGCACCGCGTCCCCTCACATGGCTCGCTGCGCTCACCATGCTTCGGGCACGGTGCCTCCCCCCATGCCCTAGTGGATGGTAGGGCATGAAATACCACCTGTCGGCACATGTCGAGTCATAAAACAGTCACATGACCCCATGTCGACCTTTTGCCTGTCGACCTTCCCAATGTCGACCTAATGACCCTGCCGACCTTATAAAAGTCGACCTAATGACCATGTCGACTTAATGACCCTGTCGACCTGTCATGTCGACCTAAATGCAGGTTGACCTAGTGGTGTAGACCTAATGCTTGTAGACCTAAATGCTGTAGACAATATGACCGTATCCCCTAGTTCCATATATGGAGAGATTGTGAAAAGAGATTATGACTGTGGCACCTAGAAGCGTGGGTGTGTAATTTAAAATTACTTATATACCAATGTAGATAAGTCCCAAAGCAGTTAGAAAGAGCTACTATACTTGCTAAAGTGCTGGGAAATGGTGCTAAGGATTCAATGTAAATGTATCTACAGTATCTCTTGTTCCTTTCTTCCCCAAAAATGTAACAGTAATGTGGGCTAGGAGAAATGAGGGAGATTGCTAGACTAATGAGGGATAGAGGGAGATTGCTGCTATTTCAGGGAGTCTCCTGCAGAATGCAGGAGGGTAGGCAACTTTGTGGTACCTATGTGTGTAGTAGGACTGTAGACTGTATTCAATTCTTTATTGTGGTCTGTTTTCTTAAATGTTGTGGCTTCACTGTACTTCACTCTTTGAACTATCTTTTAAGAATATTAAAAATTTAACCAAAGCTTTTGTTCCATTCTGAATTTGTTTATAAAAGAATAAAGGGTACTTATGTATTATCTGGGCTCCCATGTTAAATGCACCCCATTTTTTCATACCCCTACTATCCAACTACGCATGGAGTTGATTTTATATAGTGTGGCGAGCGTAGCGAGCCACCGTGCCCGAAGCGTGGCGAGCGCAGCGAGCCCCGCGAGGGGACGCGGTCTCATAAGAAAAACGGGAGTCCAGATATTACATAAGTACCGAATAAAGTGCCATGGCCATAACTATGGATGTGCCCACATGATGGCACAGGTTTAAGGGACAGGTCCAGCACATGCGCACTGGGGCCCTGTAATAGTGCTGTAAAGTACAATGTAGCAAGGGAGGTTTGGAGTGGGAAACATACAGATAACTGGATGATGGCGGTCAGAATACGGATGCTGGCATCCCACTGGAGGGAATTCCAATAGGAGTCTTTTAGTATGCTTCCCTATCTCTGCTCCCCTAACCCACCTTCCTAGCAGCCTGAGCCTAAACCCCCCATTCCCTCAGCCTGACCTTAACTGTCCTAGCTAGCGCCTAACAGTAACCCAGTAACAGTTTCTTAGCTAACTTTTGCGGTCATCCAAGTAATTAGAATTTTGCACCAGGAAGACGGCCCTCTAAACCCCCATACACACTATACAACTGCAGCCGCTATAGTTAACCATATTGGCTGCGGCCTATATTGCCAATACACATTTAAAGGTATTAGTCACCATGCCGTGGTTATATTGCCAAATTGACCTGCATGTTCAGTATATATCACTCATTCTTAATGACGCACGTTAGCGCATATTGTTAACAATAGCGTCTACACTAGATGATATTGTGAACAAAATCATTCAGAAGCCCCTGTAAGCCTAGTATGTATGGAGCTTTAAGCAGTATCACTCAGAAAGGGGCTTCTGAGCAATATTGTTAAGAATATTGTCTAGTGTGGACCCTCTATTGTTAACGATGCACACTGCCGTGCATTGTTAACAATGAGTGATATCTACTAAACATTCAGGTCAATTGACAATACAGCCAAATGACCTGCTTGTTCAATGGGTCCCAATGACGTCACTGAATGGTATTAGTGGCCAATACTGTTGAGTGTATATGGGCAATATATCCCCCCCCCCCCCCCCCATGGCTGATATGGATAACTATATTGGCTAAGGCCGTGTAGTGTGTATGGGGCTTTAGTCTAGTAGAGAGGACAGAAACCTGAAAATTTGGACTTTAGAGAACTTTATTTGAGAGAAGAGGGTATAATTTCCTTCTGGGACCTGACTGACAATTTTATCAGGCTCAGGTCAGTATACTGCCTGCAAAAAAAAGGTACTCTAAGGGCGGGATGTATTAATATACATCAACGCCCTTCGCCGGGTGTCTGCCGCGATGCTGCCGCATATGTACTAACATATGCGGCTGGCATCGCGGTGCGGTAACAGAGACCCCCCGCGATACCTGTACTGTGGTCTGCGGGGGGTCTCCGTCTCCTCCCTGCCGGCTCCTGATGCCTACACGCCAGGGACAGCTAAGCAGGCTGTCCCCGGCGCCTGCTCCTCCCCCCTGCAGCCGGAAGGACGTCCGGCTGCGTTGATAGGGGGAGGAAGGGCTTACCTCCCAGGGTCCTGGAGGACCTGCAAGAAAGTAAGCCCAAGGGAGGGGGAAAGGGGGGGTCGGCGAGGCGGCGGGGTTGCGGCAACGCGTCGAAAAGAAGCCCATAGGCTTCTATAGGGTATTGCCACCCTCCGGGTGGTGATACCCTGCCTGGCGAAAACCGGGCGGACAGGTAATAGTACATAGGAAAATGCGGTAAAACCCCCATTTTACCGCATTTTCCCTTTAGTACATCCCGCCCTAAATCTTAATAATTACTTTTGCACATTATTCACTACTAAAAGAAAGGGGGAGGGGCCACAGTTAAGTTGCAGGGTTATTAAAAAAATGAAACATTTACAGAGGAGAAGGTCCTTACAGAACTCTCAAAACTAAAAGTGGATAAATCAAAGGGGGACAGATGGGATACATCCAAGGATACTAAAATAGCATAAAGGGGTGCTGGTAGCACCATTAACAGAATAATTAAATCAGTCACTAGCTACAGAAGTAATTTCAGAGGACTGGAAAAGCGTGAACATTATACCACTGCTCAAAAGGGGAAGCAAGGAAGATGCAAACAACTACCAACCAGTGAGCCTTACATCAGTAGTAGGAAAATTGATGGAAAAACTCTTAAAATAAAGAGTTGTACGTTGTCTTTAAATTTGCAAGATCCCAAAAACCATTGATTTAATCAGGGGATGTCATGTCAAACAAACCTTATTTAATTGTTTGATTTAGTGACTAAAGTAATAGATAAAGGAGAGGCCGTCTATATAGCCTACAGTATCTACACTTTTGTGCTTTTGACACTGTCCCATATTGCAGACTGCTAAACAAACTTGAAAGCAAGGGATTGAATACTAAGATAGTTAAATTGATAAGTTATTGGTTGCAGGTTAGAAAACAGAGAGTCATAGTAAATGGAATGCATTCACAGAAGGGTAATGTTACCAATGTTGTACCTCAGGGATCTGTACTTGGACCAGTGCTTTTTTAATATCTTTATTGGTTACATTGCAAATGGTATTGATAAGAAAGTATACCTTTTTGCAGAGGATACAAAGGTATGCATCAGGGTAAACACACCAGGCGGGGTCAAACAAATGGGTTATGATCTAAGTAGAGTAGAGAGCAAGAGCATAGCAATGACAGTTTGCTAGAAACTTTCAAATATATCAAGGGTTTTATCCTGAAATGAAGAGAAGTATTAGAACACAAGGACATGCACTGAAACTGAAGTGAGGTAGGTTAAGGGGAAATCCGAGGAAATATTTCTTAACAGAAAGGGAAGTGGACAAGTGGAATAGCCTCCCATTAGATGTATTAGATATATGGATAGAGTTTGAGGTAACAATAGGGTCAAAAAAGGGGCAGACTATAATATGGGCCAAATAGTTCTTATCTGCTGTCAAATTCTACTGTATGTTTCTAATCTTATTTGTTTGTTTTTTGTTCTTGTAGAGAGTGGGTTGTGTCATTGGGTTCAGACTTATAGATATTATAGAGCACAGGTCTTCAACCTGTGGCCCTCCAGATGTTGTGAAACTACATGTCACAGCATGCCCTGACAGCTTTGGCATTCTCTTATAGGAAAAAATGTGGCAATGCATGCTGGGACATGTAGTTTCACAACATCTGGAGGGCCATAGGTTGAAGACCCATGTTATAGAGCTTTCCAAACCCCCCCCCCCCCCCCCTGTGCCCTTGTCGTTTGAAGTAACATAATGATTTAGGGTACAGAAAGAGACTTGTAGTATAAGCTCATGCAGTCACCATGTCCAGTTGATATGAATTGGGTTCGCGATGTAGAGCATAGGATAAACTGGGACAGAGCTTAAAAAAAGCCTTTTTATGTAGGTGGTGGTACCTGTGTCCTATAAAAGGTTGTCAGAAATAGAATACTGTATTGTCTGAATGAGGGCAGGCCTTAACAGTATAGTCTCTGATGCTAGGGTTAAAAAGAATGTAGGCACCAGCCAGCTTGTGCTCATGATGCATCTCATCTACCTCATATCACATTGCAAGAATCTTGCTCTGCCCATGGAAGAATTCAAAAGTGGGTCAATAATCTAATTAAATTTACAATTCCCCACTGATACTTTGTAGACACATATACAATTCAGTTAAATGTCTGATAGTTACACATTGGAAGCAACCTGACTCACCCTTCCTCATCATAATTTAATCTTACTGGATGTAAGCTAAGTTTCTCTACATCATTTATGCATTGGACTGTTTTTTGGGGGATAGAGCCCTCTGTTGCATCCTCTTCTTATATACAAACAATACTCTTGGAACATTGTTGCCTTTCAAGTTCTTTTTTTTTGCTATAATTTGATTCTTTACCAGATGGTCATTTTGGATACTTTACCTTTATACAAAGTTTAATGTACATGTGATTTTGGGGGATCAGAGACCTTTCCAGAAGAGGTCCTTGGAGCAGCTGGGGACTGTGGATCCCCACAGATTACCAGCTGAGAAACTACCTAGACACCAGCTGAGAAATGGAGTCAGCCTTGGACCTGGTGGTCATGGCACCATTGATGCAGTACCCTCTTGTACATGCATCACATGATATCCAGGCTGGCAGAACGTATTGTCCCATTGGCAATTTAGCATGATTGTCAGCTCATTTGAAAGGAGTAACTCACCCAGTCTTTGCTCACTGATACATCCTAAAAGCAACATGCAACCAGAAGACAACAGCAAAACACTACTAGAAAAATGTAAGCGTGAACTTAAAGGACAAACTACAAAGCTCAGTAAATCTGAGGGAATGAACAATCAGAATTAAACCATCCTCCAAAGCAGGCAAGGTACAGAATGGGGGTGCTGGCACTGCCAAAATAGCTTCTGCTACTAGCATGCCAAGGAAGAGTTGTACGGGGATTGTCCTTCCCTGTAACTGTCACCTGCCCTAACTTGTACTACATTAGTGTTTGTACCCCTAAGGCATGGGTCTTCAAACTGTGGCCCTCCAGATGTTGTGAAACTACATGTCCCAGCATGTATTGCCACATTTTTTCCTATAAGAGCATGATAAAACTGTCATGGCATGCTGGGAAATGTAGTTTCACAACATCTGGAGGGCCACAGTTTGAAAAACTATGCCCTAAGGAATACATACCACTAGAATTCCCCCACTTTCCCAACTAAAAATAGAAGCAAGCCCTCTTCCTTACAGTTTAATCCCTAAACTGGCAGTGCCTGTGTTCTTCGGCAATGACGTTGCTCTCCGAGAAGGATGCAGCTTTGTGAGTGAGGGCTCAACAATGAAGTTACCGCTTTGTTTCCTACATGGCAAGTTTAAAGTAGAAAAAAAGGTACTCTTTACCTAGCACGGCGCCCACGATGTCCATCGCGGTCATCGGGTGTAAAAAATCGCGATTTCCCATAGGGATCAATGTTAAATTTTTCAATGGACGCGATTTTTCAGTTCAATGACTCAATGCCCGCGATTTTGCCATAGGAAACAATGTTAAATGGGCCACAAAGCCCAAATAGCCACCCTTAGCAGTGAAATGTCCCCCACAATTGTTAACGACACCCCACAATCCACGCGAACCCGAAGCGTGGCGAGCGCAGCGAGGCCGCGAGGGGCGGCGGTACGCGTCCTCCGACCTTTTCATACCCCCACTATCCACGTCGGCGTGGAGTTGAGAATAGAATAGTGTGGCGAGCGCAGCGAGCCACCGAGCCCGAAGCGTGGCGAGCGGACGCGGATTCCTTCACAGGTAACCGCGGCCCTACGCGGGCTTCACAGGTATCCGCGTCCCCTCGCGGGGCTTGCTGCGCTCGCCACGCTTCGGGCTCGGTGGCTCGCTGCGCTCGCCACACTATTCTATTCTCAACTCCATGCCGACGTGGATAGTGGGGGTATGAAAAGGTCGGAGGACGTGTACCGCCGCCCCTCGCGGGCTCGCTGCGCTCGCCACGCTTTGGGTTCGCGTGGATCGTGGGGTGTCGTTAACAATTTTGGGGGACATTTCACTGTGGAGTGTAAGCGGGGATTGCGGGTGTCACTCACGGCTGCCTGTGTAGTGGTCTAGGGCGGCAGCGCCAGCGGCTTCCAGAGTGGCAGGCAGCAGCAGCAGCTTGTTGTCTCGGTCGCCACCGGTGCATACAGGAATGGATGCAGCAGCAGCACCCTGGTCTACTGCGGTAGCCAATCGCAAGGCTGCCTGTTGCTGCTCTGACTCCGAGCAGATACAGGAAGTTATTCTGCTCTGAGGCTGAGCATGCAGGCAGAGCGGAGGAGCGACAGCACCAGGACCAGGCACCCGGACTCTAGGTAAGTACAATTAAGGGGGGGCTGGGGTCCGCACACATTATCAAAACGGGGGCTTGGGGCCGCACAGCTGATGCTGAGCACACATGATAAAAAAAGGGGCTGGGGGACACTGAGCACACATGATAAAAATGGGCTGGGGGACGCTGAGCACATGATAAAAACGGGGGCTGGGGGAAAAAATAGTTAATAAAACCAAAAGCTGTACATTTCTGTTAAAATATATATATATGTACCAGGCCAGGGTCTACAAACACTGGCTGAGGGGGTGACAGGCCGCATCCACTCATGTATATGTATATACATATATACACAGTGGATGCGGCCTGTCACCCCCTCAGCCAGTGTCTATAGGCCCTGGCCTGGTGCATATATATATATATATATATATATATATATATATATATATTATTTTTCACAGAAATGTACAGGGAATGGTTTCATTTATTAATATAAATATATAACTATTTTTCTGTGTCCTAACTGATATTTTTACCATATTGAAAAACTATTGTTCGGGGGGGCCCAAAGCATTTTTTGCACCTGGGCCCATGGCTCGCTAGTTCCGCTACTGATTCCAGTGGATGTGCAATGGATCTCCACAGCACTATACTGGCTGACATAGCAATAGGAAATTCTGACCCAACCCCCTGAGTAGACTTTGTGGAATCAGAGAGGATCTGCCAGCCAGGTATATAAGGAGAACAGTTTCTCAATTGAGAGCATTCTATCCTGGTGGATCCTGTATACCAGACATCAGAGGAGATCTATCAGGGCAGGGTCTGTGTGAACCCGTACTTCGGCTCAGAGACACAGGACTAACTAAATAATGGTAGGGGTAAGGCTGTGGATTGCAATTACATTGTGCAAACTGCAAAAGGCTGCTGGAGGATCTATGATACTAATTACTCTGTACCATGTGAGTATGTTATGGTGTTATGATGCCGTCACAATAAAGACTTATTTTTTATATAGTCTGGTCTGACCGAGTGAATTTAATTCCACCAATGGTAACCCCAATCCTTTTTAATGATGGTTTCCTCACAATTATTATGGGCTAAAAAGTACGTACAGTTAGTAAGGTTTGTGCTGCACTCTGCCCTTGTGATGTACGGATGATATGAACAATATAAACACTGTATACAAATCTCAAAGCTTTACTAAGTTAAGTCAAATAATGATCCATGTACATCATAAATGAAACAATAATTGTTGTGCATGCAGTTGAACTTCCTGCATGTGTGGAACAAAAACACAAATAGCTAAACTCGCCATTCATGAAACATTTAAAATACAAAAGGAATAAATAATAAGTGAATGTGCTTGCGGCACAGGGATAGTCAATGCCACTGTCTTTGTGTTCCTAGTTAACGGTGTCCCATTACTCCTTGATGTTTCTTCAGGTACCTTCTTATCTTTACTGCTAGTCCACAAATTTTGGGCGATTCTCCAGAGTCAAGTGTCCCGGACTTTGTAGCCTCATGATAGGTTCACTCGCACCGGGATCGCGTGAAAGACACACAGATCCCTGTGCTGTGGTTACCCGGTCCATGCGGCTTTCCTGTCTGGCGGCGGAGCTTGTGACGCCCCCTTCGGGTTTCGGATAACCTGTTGGAGTTAAAAGTACATGAAGCTGGGCCACTAGTCAGTAGAAGAAGGTTCTTTTAATAGAAAAAACTAGAGATGTGCAGACTCTGATTTAATCTGATTTCAAAGCAGGATCTTATTGGCTATCAACTGTCAACAACTGTGATGTGATTTGGGATAGCCAATAAGATACTGCTTTGAAATCAGAGTAAATCAGAGTAAATCAGAGCATGCACATTTCTAGAAAAAACTAACTTTGGGGTGTTTGGGTCCAAGTGGCGCAAGTTCATTTGTAGTGTGATTGTTATTAGCAAGCACGTGCTTCCTGCTTGCATTCAGGCCACAGTCAAGCATTGAGGAGATTCCATTATGGTCTGGTGATGATTCGGTTGGTGACTTCATACATATCGAAGGTATCATGGACCCAAACAGTACCACAACATCCTGGTGCACCATTTAGGGTAAGACTGGTCGGTACTTGTTTCCTAGAATGGCCACAATCGGTACACGATGCCCGCGATGGACCCGATTATGTTTGAAATCATGTCCATTTTGCCGTGAAAGGCAAAATCGGGGCCATCGCGTTGGTCTCGGCCATTAACATGGCCCCCAACGCGACCGACGCGATGTCCGCAATTTTGCCAAAGGCTTCAATGTTAAAATATTTTTTAACATTGAAATCGGGAGCATCGCGTCGGTCTTGTGCCATTATAATGGCACAAGATGAGATGGACTTGATTAAGTCCATCTCACATAGGAAACTATGTGAAATGGGCCAATATGACCCATTTCACATTGTATATGGCCCCGTTGTCACCCCACGATTGATGCCAACCCGAAGCGTGGCGAGCGCAGCGAGCCCGCGAGGGGCGGCGGTGCGCGTCCTCCGACCTTTTCATACCCCTACTATCCACGTTGGCATGGAGTTGAGAATATAAAGTGTGGCGAGCGCAGCGAGCCACCGAGCCCGAAGCGAGGGGACGCGTATACCTGTGAAAAATCGCGTCGGTCGCATCGCATGCGACCAAATCACATGCGATCCGACCGACGCGTTCGACCCGATTTTTACATTGAATCAAATGTGATTGGATTCAATGTAAAATATTCCCCAGACCCCCAATTTTACCCCCTCAACGCCGCCACCCCACGATTGACGCCAACCCAAAGCGTGACGAGCGCAGCAAGCCCGCGATGCGCGTCCTCCGACCTTTTCATACCCCTACTATCCATATCTGCGTGGAGATGAGAATATAAAGTGTGGCGAGCGCAGCGAGCAACCGCGCCCAAAGCGTCTGGGGAATATTTTACATTGAATCCAATCACATTTGATTCAATGTAAAAATCGGGTCGATCGCATCGGTCAGATCGCATGCGATGTGACCGACGTGATTTTTCTGACACGACCACCCCGATGATCGGGGTGGCCGTGCTAGGAAACAAGTACCGACTGGTCCATAGGCCCGCCCCCCCCCCCCCCCCCCCCTCTACTCTTCTGGAGATCAGGTGTATTATACTACACAGAGCTATGGTGTATTTTCTACTGTGCATGTCTAGTACATGCATGTACTAGCAGTATGTACTATATACATTTATCAGGGGCCCAGACCATGCACTTACTAATGGTTAGCCAAGCCCCTGTGGCAGCTGGCCACATCCCCTATAGAGGATGGCCTCACTCCTAGGCATGGACCCCTACCACTGCATTCCCCTTCTGGGTCCTTCATGCCCCTGGCCGACACTGGCGCCATGCCATCCCTTCCGGCATCTGCCTTTTTGGCTGTGGCTTTACACTACAGCAAGATAACATCCACAAACATGCTTCCAGACTTTGTATGTTCAGTCAAAGAGCGGTATTCAATCCGGGATTCCTACTGTCGGAACGCTTCAACAGTCCAAATCCCATTTTTGCTACACTCAACAGATGCTCGACAGGTGGAATTGAATGTTCCACCTGACAAGTATCAAAAAGTGGGCATGTTGGTGAAAACGGCTGCTGACAAAAAAAGTCTGCAAATTTGACAATCCGAGGCTATATCCGGCAAAACAGATCCGACTTGCTTAAAAGTTAAATATGTTTTGTCAGAATCCGCCTTCAATGGTGTCAGAAATGGCAACTTTGAATAGGCGACAAAAACACAGGTGGTGTGTGTTGCGCAGTCAATAGCTGCTGGCACAGGGTTTGTCAGAACCCTAAATTTATAGAGAAAAAAGAAGGATGTGTGCCAGCGCTAGCTGTTTCAATAATTACACGGTTCTCTGATTTAAATATTTAATATAAAATTAACATATAAAATACATACATTACATTTAATAAAGAAAATAAAAAGAAATATAAAAATACGGATAATCCGATATTAGTGAATCATTTAAGACTTGTATCACTTTGGAGTAAGATCTCATAAAGATGATCCTTTAATAGGGGAATGTTCAGAGCTGACAACGTAATAAAGTATTACCATCCAATTTTTCAGGTAGTGTTGTGTCCAGATATCTGTGACAGTGGTAGTTCTAAGGTGCCTTATAATTTCAAAGGCTCAAGCCTCCCACTCGACGATCTTCCTTCTCTCTTGGATTGAATTAGGGAAAATGCTGTAACCCACAAGATTGTATCCAGATGTTCAAAAGGGACGTCAGAGGGATGATGAACTGGTCACTTTAAAGGATGCAGTCAGCAATTTTAGATGTGCTCAACGCATTTCCCCAGAATATGTACCTCCGGCTTCCTCAGGAGCAAGTGTGTCAGCCTCCGTCGCCTATTCAAAAAAGAAGGATATTTCCTCTGTCTGAAATAGTGGTCAAGATTTAATACCGACCATAATGTTTACAACAGGTGCTAAAGAAAATGGGTTAGATTACAAAGGATCCTGATTGCAATCCAGTAGAACTCTTTAGGGATCATCTGGATAGATTGGTGTGTTCGAGATGTGCAAGTAACAAGCCAAAATCACCTTGGGAGTTGCAAAAAGACAAGTGGGCTGCAATTGGAACTGTTTATATGCCAAAATAAATATATATTCATCACAAACTAGTAGGTATGTGCACCAGCCACTTTTCGCGTTTTGGGTTCTGATTACCTTCAGGTTTTGGGTTCTAATGGGTTTTAACAAAATACCCCTCTAAACATTTTGGGTTCTGATTTTTTTTAAAAAAGCATAAAAACTGCTAAAATTGCATAATTTTGGGGCATTTTTTATTATTATTAACCTCAATAACATTAATTTCCACTCATTTCCAGTCTACTCTGAACACCTCACACCTCTCAATATTATTTTTAGGCCAAAAGGTTGCACCGAGGTAGCTGGATATCTATGCTAAGCCACACAAGTGTGCTGCACAAACACTAGACTGATATGGCACACTTAGCATCATCCCTGGACTGATACTGAACACTTAGGATCACCCCATAACTGATACGGAACACTTAGCATCACCGCTGGACTGATACAGAACTCTTAGCATCACCCCTGGACTAATACAGCACACTTGGCAGCGCCCCATGAATTATACGGCAGACTTGGCTCACCCCTGGAATTATACGGTACACATGCGGGCACCTTTGGACTGATACGGGACACATGGGGGTACCCATGGAATTACACCGCACACATGCAGGCACCCCTGGACTGATACGGCACACATGGCGGCAGACATGGAATTATACATGGCAATATTCCTGCAGTAAAAAAAAAGAAAAACTTTTATTCTTTTAATTTAAAAAAAAGAGCAGCACACCTGGAATTATACTTCAGACTTAGCAACACCCCTTGAATTATATGGCACTCTAGGCTCACCCCTGGACTGATAAAGCACATTTAATAGACCTTGTAGTAAAAATTAAGAAAAAAAAACACTTTTTTAATTTTTATAAAAAAAAAGGGCAGCTGATATTATAATAATAATTATATTGCAATAGGTACTGGTTGGCAGGGCACCAGCAACCTGGAATTAATTACAGTTACAGCACTGCAGGACAGGTATTATTTATTAATTAAATATATCAGCCTAGGTAGAAACTACTAGGTAGGCAAAAGTACTGGCAGTGGGCAACAGACGGTAGATACGGCAGTACCAGTCACCAGACAGGTAGATACGGCAGTACTAGAGACAAGACAGGTAAATACGGCAGTAGTAGGCAACAGCAGAATGATATTATAATAATAATTATATTGCAGTAGGTACTGGTTGGCAGGGCACCAGCAGCCTGGAATTAATTACAGTTACAGCACTGCAGGACAGGTATTACTTATTAATTAAATATAATAGCCTAGTACAGTAGGTAGGTACTACTAGGTAGGCAGTAGCACTGGCAGTGGCACCAGTGGACTGAGTAGGTACTGGCAGCCTCTATTCAGCACTAGCAGGCAGCACCAGTGGGATATATATATATATATATATATATATATATATATATATATATATATATATATATATATATATATATATATATATATATATATATATATATATATATATATATATATATATAGCAAAATGATAGCTCGCACAACACCTTCTGAAGTAAATAAATATCCGTGCCCGGT
Organism: Crinia signifera; assembly: GCF_055691185.1. Taxonomy (NCBI): domain Eukaryota; kingdom Metazoa; phylum Chordata; class Amphibia; order Anura; family Myobatrachidae; genus Crinia; species Crinia signifera. Next base: position 110,052,785 of record NC_139224.1, read on the forward strand.
CATGTAGAATATATGATTGCCATCCTCATTACAAGAAAGAACCAGCACTGGACCACAGGATGAACTGAAAACATCTCTTTTAGTGAAGCAATTTTGTATAGGATTGTAGCATCATAATCCAAGCTTCCAGAAATACAATTCCAGCCACTGACACGGTTATAACACAGCTCCAAATGTGACAATAGCATGGGACCAAAAGGCTTCCCCACCCTCAGGCATACACATTGAATACGTTACTGTGACCGGATCTCAGTAGCAGTCTGTCAGTAGGTCCCGACGGACCGTTTCGGTGCCCTGCACACCTTCCTCAAAGGGACAAAGGACTGACACTGGATGCACTCTAGACACTGCTTAAATAGGGCAAAAAAACGGCAAATCACCTGTACTCACCTGCGCTCCGTCTCCTGCTCCATTCCTCCACGTGCGCGCGTCTTCCGGTTTCCAGGAGTGACGTCAGACGCCAGCCGGCTACCCGCGCCCGGCAATGACGCGACTCACTGGTCCCCGTCACGCAGCTTGCATCGCGGGGAAGAAACAAAGGTTCCTAAGCGCAAGCCATACAAACGTTACCATGGTTACTCTCGTGCATTACCCAGCGCAATCCTTCATACCCCTGTCAAAAAAGGGGAGCGGGGCGCACCTTATAAATACATCATGAACACTATATAAAGAGACTACCACACATATGACCACACAATACTAAAGCACAAATAACGTATGCTATCAAATATATGCAAAACCACATATGTATACAAAACATATATGCACAAAATACCTAGAAAATAAAAAATACAAGAAAAAATACATCAAAAATGAATGAAAAATACCTGAAAAGAAATGCAAGGATCATATATCACATCACTAGTGGTCCTATTAGATAAATACCTAAAGCCCAAAGATATATTGTATTATACTATATCTACCTCTGCTGTAGCCTCTTGATGAAAAATCATGGCACATTGCATCTAGGGTCTCTTCTAGTTTTGTAGGATCCGAGGTGTTTCGTGCTGCCCGTACAAGCTGGGAATAGGGCAGACCCTTTTTAAGGGGCTGAGGATGAAAACTATTTAAGAAACCAACAGACAGAAACACTCTTTTGTTGGCAGAAAGTTTTCATCCTCAGCCCCTTAAAAAGGGTCTGCCCTATTCCCAGCTTGTACGGGCAGCACGAAACACCTCGGATCCTACAAAACTAGAAGAGACCCTAGATGCAATGTGCCATGATTTTTCATCAAGAGGCTACAGCAGAGGGGAGCTAACAGAAGCAAAAGCACGGGCCAAGAGCCTCAGCAGACAGGTTCTTTTAAATCCCAGTGAGAAAAAAGCTCATGATTCCAGAATTATGTTTTCCAGCACATATTCAATTGCGTCAAAAGAGATACGCAAGTCAATAACCAAACACTGGCACATAATCCAGACGGACCCGGTATTGGGAGCCAGTTGCGGAACTTTGCCATTGTTCTGTTACAAGCGCAGTAGAAACCTTAAACAAAGGATATTATACACGGATGTGAGTCCTTGTGTAGGACCCAAACAAAGTTGGCTACAGAGAGCTGTGGGATCCTTCCGGTGCACTGGATGTGCAAACTGCGGATTCATCAAAGTAACAGACAATTTTAAACACCCTAAAACAGGCAAACAATACACATTGAAAACAAGAATGAATTGTGAAACCCGCTATGTAATATATATGATTATGTGCCCCTGCAACAAAATCTATGTGGGGAAAACAATCAGAATGCTAAAGGAGAGAATCTCCATGCATCGGAGCTCAATTAAGAAAGCTGGGATCAAGCTAGAACCTGGAACTCCCCCAGTAGCCAGACATTTTATCAATTGTGGCCACAGGATCAGTGACTTTAAGTTTATGCCACTTGAATATGTGGCACCTATGAGAAGAGGTGGGGATAGACATGGCAAATTAATGCAGAGAGAGTGTTTCTGGATCTACGAACTTGACTGCATGAGCCCTAATGGGCTTAATGAGGAATTTTCCTTTGCACCGTTCTTATAAGATATAGTATAATACAATATATCTTTGGGCTTTAGGTATTTATCTAATAGGACCACTAGTGATGTGATATATGATCCTTGCATTTCTTTTCAGGTATTTTTCATTCATTTTTGATGTATTTTTTCTTGTATTTTTTATTTTCTAGGTATTTTGTGCATATATGTTTTGTATACATATGTGGTTTTGCATATATTTGATAGCATACGTTATTTGTGCTTTAGTATTGTGTGGTCATATGTGTGGTAGTCTCTTTATATAGTGTTCATGATGTATTTATAAGGTGCGCCCCGCTCCCCTTTTTTGACAGGGGTATGAAGGATTGCGCTGGGTAATGCACGAGAGTAACCATGGTAACGTTTGTATGGCTTGCGCTTAGGAACCTTTGTTTCTTCCCCGCGATGCAAGCTGCGTGACGGGGACCAGTGAGTCGCGTCATTGCCGGGCGCGGGTAAGCCGGCTGGCGTCTGACGTCACTCCTGGAAACCGGAAGACGCGCGCACGTGGAGGAATGGAGCAGGAGACGGAGCGCAGGTGAGTACAGGTGATTTGCCGTTTTTTTGCCCTATTTAAGCAGTGTCTAGAGTGCATCCAGTGTCAGTCCTTTGTCCCTTTGAGGAAGGTGTGCAGGGCACCGAAACGGTCCGTCGGGACCTACTGACAGACTGCTACTGAGATCCGGTCACAGTAACGTATTCAATGTGTATGCCTGAGGGTGGGGAAGCCTTTTGGTCCCATGCTATTGTCACATTTGGAGCTGTGTTATAACCGTGTCAGTGGCTGGAATTGTATTTCTGGAAGCTTGGATTATGATGCTACAATCCTATACAAAATTGCTTCACTAAAAGAGATGTTTTCAGTTCATCCTGTGGTCCAGTGCTGGTTCTTTCTTGTAATGAGGATGGCAATCATATATATATATATATATATATATATATATATATATAGCAGTACAATGTCCGGCACTCCCCGCCTCTTGTTAGAATCCTGTGCCCGGGTGCCTTCCCTTTGTGGTGCACTCACCACCGATATAGTATGGGAATAATGGGCGTCACTCCGGGACTTGGTGAAGAAAAGGTGAAAATTTATTTCTCTGTGCGGTCTACGCCGTTTCGGGACAAACCCTTCGTCAGGACCAGAAATATGGAACAAGTGCAAACAACCATGTTTGCACTTGTTCCATATTTCTGGTCCTGACGAAGGGTTTGTCCCGAAACGGCGTAGACCGCACAGAGAAATAAATTTTCACCTTTTCTTCACCAAGTCCCGGAGTGACGCCCATTATTCCCATACTATATATATATATATATATATATATATATATATATATATATATATGTATATAACATATAATATTATTATATGTACAACACAGCACCAGAGGTAGGCCCCAGCACAGAGGAGCCAGTAGTACTACAAGTACACAGTTACACACACAGCAGAATCAGTTATTATTATCACTGTTACACAGCTGATTGTCCTTGCTGGGGTGATCCCACCCTAAGCAGAGAGGAGGACAAAGTACACAGCAGCACTGAGGGAGACAGGCCCCGCAGACAGCCCCAGCGACAAATTCAGTTCAAGCCCCAGCAGCAGCACCAACACACCTTCTCCCAATTCGTTCCTAGACTGGAGTGAAGATGGCGGGCGCGGGAGCCGCTATATAAAGCCTTGCGATATCTGGCACCGGGTGATGATGTTTTTCCCACGCGACCGGATCCGAGTCAGGCGGGAATCTCCGAGCGCTGCTCGGAACCGGTCTCGGGTTGATGGGGTTCATGGGGGCTCAGATCTCCGGAATCCGAGTCCGCACTTCTCTACAAACTAGCTTTTTTTAAGTCCTAACTTTCCAAACAATTTCCGGTTTGGGTGGTGTATTGAAATTTAGTTGTATTGTACTAACAGCTTCAGCTTATATTGTATGTTACCACAATAATAACAAAACTTCTGTTCTGTACCTTTATGAGACTCCTGCATCACATAGTTGGACAAGGGACAGCACAACAGGATCAGGTCAGTTACATTAACTAGGGATGGTCATCAACCATTTAGTCTCCATCACTGGTTGTTTTTGGGGGTTATTCTGAATCACTCTCTAATACCCCTTTCACATTGCAAAAACCTGCTTTCAACCCGTTTTTCTAAACGTGTCTTAAAAACTGGTCAAAAGCCAGTTAAACCCCTTTCATATTGCATGATGTAAAGGTATATTGCAGTTTAAATACCATTTTGTACCTTTCAGATTCAACCCGTTTCACCCATAGAAAGCCATACAATGTAATTTTAAATGTTTTTTTCCTGCTTGTGGGCGGGGATCAAGTGTAGTTATCATTTGTAGCAAATACCGTTTCTGAGCTGTTCAGACTGCAGGGAAAACGGCTCAGAAACGTGTAGGATCCTGCTTTTAACACGTGTCAAAATACCGGTTTTTTGTAACCGGTAAATTGACAATGTAGCTTTCACATTGCAGCTGGAACCGTTTTAAAGCACTAAAAAAACGGCAATATACCGTTTTACAGCTGCAATGTGAAAGGGGTATAATGGACAAAACCGTGTGCATTGCAGGTGGGGCGGATGTAACATGTGCAGAGAGATTTAGATTTCAGTGTTTTATTGTTTCTGTGCAGGGTAAATACTGGTTGCTTTATTTTTACACTGTAATATAGATATCAGTTTAAAGTACACCCCCCACCCAAATCTAACTCTCTCTGCACATGTTACATCAGTACCTCCTGCTAGCTTTTACAAAACTGGCATCAGCATTGCACCATAAATAACAGCACTGGGTCTAATTTAACCCCACCTAAGATGTCCATAATAGGGATAACCTACATTGCTCTATGTATGCATGCCTACCCTCCCGGAATGGCCGGGAGCCTCCCGGAAATTTGGGTCCTTCTGCCGCCCCCCCCTCCCCCCCGGGAAGGTGGGCAAGTCTTCCGCATTCTGCTAATTGCCCCCGATCTTCCTTGCCCGTTGGTGTAATTATCTGAAATTGCGGGTCTGCGGAGAGAGGGTGGGGGTGAGGAGAGAGGGTGGGGGTGAGGAGAGGGGGTGGGGGTGAGGAGAGGGGGTGGGGCCCGCCCCCTCTCCATGGCCCAGCCCGCAAGGGGTGGGGCCCGTCCCCTCTCCACGTCCGCCATTGGGGGGGGGGGGGGGGTAAATGATGTCAGACATGCTCCCGCCCCCCTGACGTGTTGCCTCTCCGGGCTTCTCTGGTAGAGGAGAAATTAAAAGTAGGCAAGTATGAACTTATGTCTTTAATACGCCAATACATACAGTTAAAAGAGTAAGTTGCCTTCTGAGTGTCATAATTTTCTTAAAAATGTCCCACTGTTAATAGTTTTTGCTTCAGTTTAGCTCTCTGTTATTGTGTGTTTTACTGTTTGTTTGCACTGAGATATCAAATCTAGAATATCATTATTTGCAGGGTATGGAGTGTACAAATTGTATGTCAAATTGCAGTTTTCATGTTGGCCACAAGATGGAGCATTTACAGAAAAATCTCTGCTGACAAGTGTTTTACTTATTGTGTACTCTATGTTTTTTACAATTTGCAATAGAAAAGTAACTGCAGAAAACTTGGTTAAACAGCACTATCTTAACCTGGAGATAAAGTATTTCCCACAGGTGTTTGTGACTAAGTTGAATGCAGATTAAAGCTTATGGTGTGTCCACAAGGTATGATTTGCATTATAGATTTTAACTATATACAGGGCCGGCGCCACCACTAGGCAAATCTAGGCATTTGCCTAGGGCGCCAGCCACTGGAGGGCGGCACTTCGCCCCTCGCCTGGAGGCTGCAGGGGTGTCCGTGCCGGGTACCTGCAGCACTGTGTGATCTGGCAGCGGGGTCCCTGCAGTGATGCGCGCTATCCGGCAGCCAGGCGGCAGCGCAGGAAGCGCTGCTGGGTTTGAAAACATTCTGCATGCTGATTGGCTGAGATTCAGCCAATCAGCGTGCGGCGAGTTTTCAAACCCATCAGCGCTTCCCACGCCGCCGCCTGGCTGCCGGATAGCGTGCATCACTGCAGGGACCCTGCCGCCAGATCACACAGCGCCGCAGGTACCCCCCCCCCCCCCTGTAGGCACCAGGGCGTCCCACCCCCCCTCGCCTGGGGCGCTCCGGTGCCTTGCACCGGCCCTGACTATATAGTCAAAATCGCATAGCACATAGAGCAAATCACACTGTACTTAGCAGCAACATCGGGAGGGAAAGAAGAAATAGGCTGTTCAGCATAGTCTTTTTCTACTATGTCCGAACGAGAGCCATGCTGCTCAATGCAGCATGGCCACCACTCCCCCTGCTGTGCCGTCCCCCCCTCCATGACGATGCCGGCACCCCAACGGCAACCGATATTGAATAGATATTGATGGCCTCAGTATTAGTCCGTGTGGACACATAATTAGATCACACTGTGATTGCCAGAAATTGTGAGCTGCCTTTATTGTTCCAACATTGTCATTTACTCCCAGTGATGGACAACCAAAGTTGCCACAGCCAACACCTGCATTCAGTACACCAAAAATGTTTTTCTTATGACATCCTTAATTTTGTGATAGGCAAACCTGGTGGCGCACCCCCAGGTCATAGCGCTGTAGGCAGTTGGTTAATAGTAAAGCTGGCCCTGCACAGGATACATCTGCAGTGAAATGACTCCTCTTGTCATCTCAGATCCAGTGCTGTGCTCGAATATATTGCAACCATCATTCACAGCATTGGCCAAAGTGTTATATAAATAACATTAATATTATATCATACCACCAACTGCACAGTGTATTCAAATATCCCTTCACTTATATTTTCCACTCCCATCACTTATCCCACCAGAGTGTGACAATGAGGTCACAAGATTTATTTATTTATTATTTATTACCAATTATTTATATAGAGCACACATAAGGGGTTATTCAAGTTCATTATTCAAGTTCATGTTGCGCGTTTCTTCCCATGTGCAGACGTAGGGTGCGTACACCCACGGCAAACTTTCGGTTTGCTGGGTGCACGCACCCATGTTGGTGTGCACGCACCCATGATGGTGTGCGGGGGGCGCCGGGCTACCCCATTACCATATGGGAACACCCAGCGTTCCATGGGCGTTCCCATGAGAACGCTGAGCATTCTCATCCCCTTCTTCCGCAGCGCTTTACATAGAATATTTGAACATTCACATCAGTCCCTGCCCCAGTGGACCTTACAATCTATATTCCCTGCCACATGTGTGTACACATACACACACACACACACACACACACATTATAGGGTTATTTTTTGTTGGGAGCCAATTAACATATGGGGAGACTATACAAACTCCACACAGTTAGGGTCATGGTGGGAATCAAACCCATGACCTCAGTGCTGTGAGACAGTAAGGCTAACCATTACACTATCAATACTGATGAAATCTTGTAGCCACAACTTCACTTATCCAAATAATTATGAATTGAATTATCGCAGTCAGACAAACAGATGTCCTCATTTATAAAATGGATAGATAGATAGATAGATAGATAGATAGATAGATAGATAGATAGATAGATGGATAGATATGTACTGTAGTTTAGTGGATGTTACATAGTAGTTAAGGCTGCATAAAGACTTACAGATTATGGTATAAAACATCTACAGTGTCTAGGTCTACAATCATATGGTCGACCACTAATGGTCGACAGTCACAAGGTCAACAGGGTCAAAAGGTCAACATTGAAAAGGTTGACAGTCAAAAGGTTGACAGGGTCAAAAGGTTGACAGGTAAAATGTTGACATGGTCAAAAGATCAATATCCAAAAGGTCGACATGAAAAAGGTTGACATGATTTTATAATGTTTTTAGGATGTCTATGTTGACATAGGTCAACATGGACACTGTCTAAGTGTACCGCATGGCTTGCTGCACTCGCCATGCTATGGGCTCGTGCCTCGCTGCGCTCGTCACACTATTTTCTTCTCCCTCCACGCCCTAGTGTATTGTAGAGCATGAAATACCGCCTGTCGGCACATGCTGACTGAAAAGTAAGAAAAAAATGCATGTTGACCTTTTGACCTAGTGGTCGACCATATGACTGACTATCATGAGTCAGTCTATGATCAGTCCGGATACCAGACTTACAGTAGGTTCATCAAGTTCAATCTTCGATTAGAGGGTATGGTCTCTTTGTTATATCCCTATATATATAAATTGTGAATTCTAATTTAATTTTGGACAATTTCTGATTATGGGTTGCACCCCTAGATGTTTCTCCAATCTTATTTGAAATGTATTTACTGTGTCTGCCGACACCACCTCTCCAGGAAGAGAGTTTCATAATTTAACTGCCCTGACCTTTTCCTTCCAAGTTTTTCCGTCCAAGAGTTCAAAAACGTATCTCCTGTAGTATAAGTGCCCGACAGTTATATTGGCGCCTGATATATTTGTACATTTTAAGCATGTCTCCCTTTTTAAATGTCTTTTTTTCCAGCGTGAACAATCCTAATTTGTCCAATCTGTCTTCATAACTTAAATTCTCCATCCCTTTTATTAGCTTGGTTGCTCTTCTCTGGACTTTTTCTTGTTCTATGATGTTCTCTTTGTACTGCGGACCAGAATTGCATGGCAAATTCCAGATGTGATCTAACCAATGCCTTGTAAAGTGGCATAATTACATCTAATAGAGGGTACACAAGGTGAGATATGCTGTACTTTTTATTTGATTTTGCTTAAAAAAGCAAAATCGAATAGAAAATTGAATGGGCATCAAATGGTTTTTGTACATTCAATCCCAATGCGCACTCCTGTGTAGTGTAGTGTAGTGTAGTGTAGTGTCAAAATCAAATATAAATAAAAAAAAACACTGTAACCAACCCAGATCGAGACATAGACCCAGATCGAATAGGGGTCGAATCGTAAATGAAATCTCACCGTGTGTACGCACCTTAAGTCCTCCGTGCCCATTTTTACACAGGTTAGTATCCTGTTGGCCTTATTTGCTGCTGCATGACATTGAGCACTGCACCCCAGTTTTTTGTCAATTTGGACTCCTTTTCCAATTCTGATTTACCCCATGCCACCCTGCTTAGATTATAACTCGCACACTGGTTGTGTCTCCCAAGGTGCATAACCTTGCATTTATCGACATTAAACCTAATTTTCTAATGTTTTGCCCACTCATCTAGTTTGTTTAGATGATTTTGAAGCATGGAGACATCCTTTTCTGTTCCAATCACCCTGCTCAGTTTTGTGTCATACTGTATGTAAAGATGGAAACTTTGCTGAGTATACCTACCCCAATATCGTTAATGAATACTGTATGTTAAATAAAAATGGCCCTAGTACCGAACCCTGTGGCACTCCACTTAGTACTGTTATCCATCCTGAAACTGCACCATTTACAACCACTCTCTGTTCTCTATCCTGTAGACAGTTTCTTACCCATCTACAATTTTTTTCACCTAGTCCCAATTCCTTTTTTTACAATCCCATGTTAGTTATTACTGATTATACTATGCAACTCTAAATGTTTTTGGATACCATTTCTTAAAATTCCCTCAAAAAATTTCCCCACTACTGATCTTAAGCTCACTGTTTCAAATTTTCTGGGTCATCATTTTTACCTTTTCTTGAATATTGGTACTATTTTCCAGTCCTTTGGAACCGTACCTGATGAAAATAATTTGTTAAACATGTAAAACAGAGGCTTTGTTAATTACTCCCTTAATTGCATCAGAACCCTAGGAGGAATCCCATCCAGACCTGGTGATTTGTTAGTTTTGATACTGCGGAACCTCTTTTTAATCTCATCTGTGGTGCTTGTGGGCAGGGCCGACAACAGAAATCTTGGGGCCCTGTACACTACCATAATGCACATTACACATTATGCCACACATGTAATGTCCATTATATATTATGCCCCCAGTAATGTCCCTTACACATAATTCCCCCAGTAGTACCTCTTAAACATTGTCCACATTAGTGCCCCTTACAGAATTCTCATATTAGTGCCATACTGGCCCTGTTTGGTGTGCGCTCAGCTCCTATGCTGCTGAGCGGCTCATACCATTGTGAGCTCTGATAGGCTGGCGGCAGGAGCCATATTACAAATGTCTGTCGGCGCTGGTGATCATGCCGCTGATGAAAAAAAACAGAAACGGTGCAGACGGCAACAGGCCTCACCGTCTGCACCACCAGTAGTTCCGCCCCTGGGATGAACACAGCCAGGCTGGTAGCGGGGTTAACACAGACGGGCCCTGGCCGGGCTCTGGGGCCCTTCAGATCGCCAGGGCCTATCACACATATGTCCCCCCCCCCCCCCATCGCCGGCCCTGCTTGTAGGTTCCACTGTGTGCTCCTCCTTAGTAAAGACTGATGAGAAAAATGTATTTAACAGTTCTTCTTTGTCCTTATCCTCAGTAAACCTATTGCCATTGATATTGTTTAATGGGCCTATCTTCTCTTTTATTATTCTTTTGCTATTTATGTATTTATGTATTTGAAAAACTTTTTGGGATTGCTTTTGCTTTAACTGCCTATGCACTCCTCATTTTCCCTTTTAGCTACTTTGATTATCCTTTTACAAATGTTATTCAATTATTTTTACTTATCGAAAGCCTCCTCATCCCCGTTAAAACGTGTAAATTTGAAATGATCTTATCTTCTTATCTTCTTGGTTATTGCTAGTCTTACTTTTTTTTGTCCAACCCTGGTGGCTTATTCATGTTCATTTTTCCCAAATTTTCTTTTGGGATACATTTAATTGTTTCGAGTATATTTTTGAAGGTTTCCCACATTTCCTCGCATGTTTCCCCTCAAATAACTAATCCCACTCAATTTTAAATGCTAAATGAACACATCCTAAGACATTAAATGTTATTTATAAATACAGGTCGAGTATCCCGTATCCGAATATCCATTATCCAAATTATTCCGAAAACCAGACATTCCAGAAAGTGAAAAATTGTTTTTTTTTTGCTAAAAACTCACTGGGGACATTTGTAACAGCATCACTGGGGACATGATATGTAACTGGCACTATATATGTGCAAGACAATGATTGCTTGGCATTCAAATTCAATGCTGAGATAGTACACACATTTTGTTTCACGTTTTGAAACCTTGTTTTTTGAACAAATAAAATATATTTGTGTGTATTTTATGTGGTAATAAAATATATTTGTGTGTAAATTATGTGTTTATACAGCATAAATGCAAGATACTTCAAAATACATCATTGAAATATTAAAATATTCCGAAATACGGAATAATCCGTTATCCAAAATTCTCCTGGTCCCGAGCATTTTGGATAAGGGATACTCAACCTGTACTATGTACAGTACAAATATATCCATCTTTAGTTCATTTAAAACACTTAGATTTATTTGTGTATATTATCGTAGCTACCAAAGCTGTAATATTCTTATCATATCCATGCTTATAATAAGTAAAAACAAGCATACTAAATAGCTGTGGAAAACAGAAGCAGAAACTAAAAGTGTAAAATACGGCAATCAGAGAATTGATTGAAAACAAAATGTCAAGTGCATAAAAAGAATAAGTACATTTGGTGTAAAATGGATCCCAGAATTAAAATGTATTAGGTTTTATTGTTATTAAATAAAGAAGATAATCCATTCACTTAATACAGATAATGTCCTTTTATATATGAGTTTCCAATTTACCTTGTAGCAGGCCATTAACCACCAGGGGGCAGCATAGCACAAGTAACTGTGGTAAGCTGTGTTTACTGTACAATCCACTTCTGTACAGCGTTTTATACTTTGTAATTATATGAAGCAGAAGCTACAGTAGTATCATATGGAAACAATGCAAACATCTACTAGTGAAAACTACTATTGTGAGATTGAATAATGGGCCTGATTCAGACCTGTAAGAAAGGTGACCTGATTTGCACATAGCCAAAACCATGTTGCCTTACAGGTGCAGCAAATGTGACATGTGCAGATAGAATTGAGGTGCCCACACACTACACCGATTTTTGGGTACGGACGATTTTACTGCAAAATGATCGTGATCCATTGCGCACTTCCATGGATCTTTAGCTGCATCTTCTGATTTTGCTTAATGTTAATACATTTTTATTAAAAACTAGCGGACCCCCCCGGCGTTGCCAGGGAAAACCTTGGGGGTTTTTTATTTCTAAAATTGCTGAAAAATGTCATCTTACAGTATGCTGTGCCAAAGACCTAAGATTGTAATTTGTTATAGATTCCACCATAATATTAGAATGTGTTTGCATTGATACTCAATGACGGCAATGAAATCAGGTGTGGTGTTGTTGTTTGAAACACAACGCTCCTGAGTTGATAACTTGTATGTGTTGATGAATTCCACATCCACTCCTGAGATTTAGCACCTACTGTATGACATATCCTCCAACATCTGAGGGTCAGAAATCGGTACAAAATCAGAAAGGGACGTGGCCACACCTCCATTTCTATACTTTCAATGGTACAGTTTCTAGGGTGTGTAATTACAGGCGCTGAGAGCGTGGAGACCGGGGTGGACGTTACTTTCCGCGCCATAATTAATTAAAAATTCACCGCTCCCTGCCACTGCCACTCCCCTCACCGAACCTGCCTGCATCAGTCTCTGAGGTCTGGAGATCTGCAAAGCGCATGCACCGAGCATCTCTACCAAACAGTGGGGCAGCCCCTGAGTGTGGGAGCAGGTCCGCGGGCCTGGCCACATGACGTCATGACGCAACGCACGCTACCCGCACCACTGCAATGCACCACTGGGAACGGGTGCAATGGGCCAAATTCTTCCCTACACCCGCTGGGCCAATCCACCGATCCAGCCATCGTAATCATAAATGGGTGCATTGATAAGGTTTGGAGTGTAAGTAGTTGAAGAATAAGACTGAGATAAAGATTTGCCATGTTAAAGTGTACAATTTACGCAATAAATAGTGAAAAAAATGTACATAGAAGTATAATCAAGAAATGAAAGTAGGATTAAAAAATAAGTTCTGATTCAAACTGATAATTGTTTGGATGGGGGTGGGTTTCGAAACAAATCTATAGGTGGGGGGGTATGGATATTGTGGGAACAATTGGTGTTTGGTACACATACAGGGGGTCCTCAAATTATGGGATTTTCACTACAGTGTCAGTATTAAACCACCAATATGTGCACATAAAATGGCAATTATCACCTACTGAACTTCTATTAACCGGTTATAACAAAGGAAAATTGATCTAACTGCAGGTTGCTATTAACCCACTAACATTGATACTAAAGAGGAGTTACTAAAAGTGAAAAATAGCTTTTTAATATATGTGTTTAAGTCTTGTCTGTCCCAATGTTGGCCACATTGTTTAATGTATGAATTATATATACACCTAATACTATTTATTTTTAATATAAATTAATTAATATTAAGCACAGCGCTGTATCATCCTGTTTTTTCGTGTTCCCTATCTTTTAAGGGGTTTTGGTAATCCCCCTTAGGTAACAGCTGCAGTGTTTGATATTACTATATCAGCGCTCGATATCATTCTTTTTTTTTTGGATCTTCTAATTTTACCTGCTGCAGGGAAGATCAGAAAATGCAGCTAATGATCTGTCGGACTCCTGTATTCAGGTGCTTGGGTGTTCGGATGTTCGCGCATTCGGTCGGTCAGGTATTTGGGAGTTTTAGTGCTTTGGCTCACTCGGGCGCATTTGGGCACTCAGGTATTCTGGTGCTCAGGTATTCAGGTGTTTGCAGGTATTGTACGCATTTTGGAGTTGGGCACAGTTGGGTTCTCAGGTTTTGGGCTCTCGGGTATTTGAGAGTCGGGGGCACTCGGCATGTTCTGGTGTTCGGGCGTGCTCGGGTTTTTGGGGCACACCTGAGTATTGGGGTGCTCAGGCACGTTTGAGTGTTTAGGCTACCAGTTGTTTGGGCTACCAGTTGATTGGTGTGGGTAGTAGTGGCGCAGGGGGAGGGGGCGTGTAGTTGACCGTTTGAGCAAAGTGTATGTGGGAGCGACAACAGCGCACACCTACATGCCAGTGGCATGCACGGAAATCTTCTGGGGGAGCCCGTGCAGCTTAGTCTGGCATACCATTGGCATACCATTGAATAGGGTTCACATTTTCCTGAAATCTTTGTCAAAATGTACTGTATGCACTAATGTCTTGTAGAGATGAGCGGGTCCGGATCTTTGAGATCCGAACCCGCCCGAACATTGCGATCCGAGTCCGGATCCGAGCTGACTCGGGAGCTCCCGCCCGATTCCGGAACTAAAACGTCATCATCGCTCTGTCGGATTCTCACTGGATCTGGATTTTATATAAGATACTCCGCCGCCCCGCCATCTTCACTCCATTATAGGAGAGGGAAGAGGGTGGTTGGGATCTGTGCTCTGTGCTGTGTGCTTTTGTTTGGTGCTGCAGTGCTCACTCAATTAGGGTCTGCACGCAGGGGCTGCTGACTGTACACAAGTCCAGTGTACAGGGGCTGTGTTCAGCGTAACAGGGCCTGTGTCCAGTGTGACAGGGGCTGTGTCCAGTGTACAGGGGTTGTATCCAGTCTACAGGGGCTGTGTACAGGGGTTGTGTCCAGTGTACAGGGGTTGTGTCCAGTGTACAGGGGCTGTGTCCAGTGTACAGGGGCTGTGTACAGGGGTTGTATCCAGTCTACAGGGGCTGTGTACAGGGGTTGTGTCCAGTGTACAGGGGTTGTGTCCAGTGTACAGGGGTTGTGTCCAGTGTACAGGGGCTGTGTCCAGTGTACAGAGGCTGTGTACAGGGGTTGTGTCCAGTGTCCAGGGGCTGTGTCCAGGGGCAGTGTCCAGTGTGACGGCTGTGTCCAGTGTACAGGAGCTGTGTCCCGGGGTGGTGTCCAGAGGCTGTAGCTGCCCAGGGGCTGTGTCCAGGGTGACGGGCTGTGTCCATTGTCCAGGGGCTGTGTCCAGGGTAACGGGCTGTGTCCAATGTACAGGGGCTGTGTCCAGGGGCAGTGTCCAGGGGCTGTGTCCAGTGTGACAGGCTGTGTCCAGTGTAAAGTAAGAGAAATAAATAAAAGTAATAAATAAAATAAAAACAATTTTTTGAGGATGATGGAGGAGGAAATAGTGGGAGATCAGCAACCTGATAGAAGTGCTGAAGCTGCTACCACCAGTCATGACAAGGCCGATGGTCAAAGGCCTAGAGGCCATGTGAAATCAAAGCAGAAATGTCATTTTACAAAGGTCCATAAAAAATCCAAACAGGTAAAGTTACCTACAGAGAAGCATAAAATTGGCAATATGCCATTCACCACACGCAGTGGGAAGGAAAGGCTAAGGCCTTGGCCTTTGTTTCTGACTGATGGTACAGCATATCAGAATGATGGTAGCCCTTCTGGTAGTACAATCAAACATAGGACACAAGGACAATTTCATCTTGCACCTCTTTGTTTTTGTTGCTCTTTGGATCATTTCTCTTTTTTGGGGGTAGTTTATTAAACTGCCACCCTGTCTGCCCCTGCAGTGCCGCTCTGCTTCCAAGATGTGCCAGGTTGGAAGTGTAAGGTCCACATGTATGTGATGCCCACTGCTGTCGCTTAGCTTAGTCATCCTGCTACCTCCGTATAACCTTTTGGCCCAACTACAGTAAATGAAAAAATTTTGTGAGCTGTGAAGTGATCAAAATGGACTAGAAATGAGTGGAAACTAATGTTATTGAGGTTAATAATACTTTAGGGGCAAAAGCAGGCCCAAATTATGTTATTTTAGCCATTTTTAGCCTTTTTTCAAAAAAATCCAGATCCAAAACCAAAACCCGAAAGGGTGGTTTTGCCAAAACCAATCCAGATCCAAAACACGAAGGGAGATCCAGATCCAAAACCAAAACCTGAAAAAGTGGCCGCCGCACATCTCTAATGTTTTGTCCAGGACTGACAGGGAGTTCACAGTAAATCTTAAGATAAATCTTAATTAATATCACATATCTTTGTATTGTGTGGGCACCTTTAGAAGCCTGAATATATACGGTTGTGTCTAGATCCACTTCTGTTTTGTGGATAGGATGTGACGTTACGTGAGGGCAAAACTTTGCCCTCACAAGGTTTTCTATTGTATCTGTAATTTACTTAGGTGTAGGTTATTTTCTTTTATTTAAGCTGGATTGTACCCTAACAGGCTAGCTTTGCTTGCCACACTTTGGACACAGTGGCTCGCTTGGTTTATATTTCCCCTCCAGGTGTATGTGGACCCAGTGCATGATGAGTAAATTAAAAAACAGAAGGGGATCAAGCCACAATGGATTATTATACCCCAGGGTCCATACAGGATTAATTGAGAAATGTCAGGTGATACAGAATGCTCAGATAGGCTAGTGGATAAGGCAGGTGATTGGACAGCAATGCTCTGGATCTGGAGTGTGAACTACTGCTTAACAGGCCTGAAACAACAGAGATTGTGTTTCTTAGGGAAGACAGTTAGCAATATTCAATGCTCTTCGCTTTTCCATTGAGCAGGGCCATTATTGGCGAGATGGCGAATTATTTCACCGGAAATGGTGTTCGCTGTATTCAAGGCTCACTGTTTGCCAAAATTGAACAGCGAGTGTATTCCTGTTCGCCGTTTTATAGTCGCCGTTATTCGCTGTTGTTTTTCTATTTGGAATTTAGGGTAGTTCGCCAAAAGTGTATTCAATGCTAAAATGGTGAATGGCGTTCGCTCTTTTTTTTTTGGTACAGTTCGCTGTTTTGCTCTCAACATCTTTTTTAGGTGAAATATTTACTTCTAAAATAAAAAAAAATGTATTAATTTTTTTGGGGTCTACAAATCATTTTTTTTTTATTATTTGAAGGATCTTGATTATTTTATTTCTTTACAAGAGCCACATTAACCCCTTCACGACATTTGACGTATATATACGTCATGGTCGGGAAGTACTTCCCGACACATGACGTATATATACGTCATGACTTCTAACTGTCACTGCGTCTAGAGACGCAGTGACAGTTAGGTGATGTCTGCTGTCCCTGACAGCAGACATCCCCCCTCGCCGCCCAGGGGGGGCAGGGGTGCCCCCCCCGGTCGGCGATCGCTGTGATTGGCTGTTCAAATCTGAACAGCCATTCACAGTGTTTCCTGTGTTACCGGCGGCTAAGCCGCTCGGTAACACAGGGATTCACTGGTGATCGGTGCTGTCAAGTACAGCACCGATCACCACCGATGTGCAGCCCCCCCTCGAACCCGCCGGGCACTCACCCGGCAGCAGCAGCGGCTCCCCCGGCTCCCCCGGAGCGTCTGGAGCGCACGCAGCGCTGCCCTCCTCCCCCCTCCCCCCCCGCAGCAGCAGCAGCAGCATCAAGCTGCAGAAAAAGTAAAAAAATAAACATATGCACTGAAAAATATATTTATATATATATATATATATATATATATATATATATACACACACATATATATATATATATATATATATGTGTGTGTATATATATATATGTATATATATATATATATTTGCTCACAGAGCATAGCAGTATAAACAAAGGTCGAATTGATACACTACAATGTATAAAATGACATAAACACAATTCAGGTCAACAGTCGAAATGCGCCCAATAGGCCCAACGCGTTTCGTCGTGAGCACGACTTCCTCAGGGGCACAATACAACAGTAGGCAACGATGGTCACACAGTCAATGGTTTAGGGTTTGGACACCAACCAAATATAGAAATTTCACAAAGAGGAGATGTCCTTAGGTGATTATAACATAATGTCCACCAGCTTGTTTACAGATGGATAAACAAATAGAGAAACCATTCAAAGTTATACGGCTATAATGACCACTTTCAATTGTAGATAGATAAGGGGAATTAGTAGCCCAATGGAAAGATGTGTACTGCTCAGCTCCAAAAGTGAGAGTCACTTTTGGAGCTGAGCAGTACACATCTTTCCATTGGGCTACTAATTCCCCTTATCTATCTACAATTGAAAGTGGTCATTATAGCCGTATAACTTTGAATGGTTTCTCTATTTGTTTATCCATCTGTAAACAAGCTGGTGGACATTATGTTATAATCACCTAAGGACATCTCCTCTTTGTGAAATTTCTATATTTGGTTGGTGTCCAAACCCTAAACCATTGACTGTGTGACCATCGTTGCCTACTGTTGTATTGTGCCCCTGAGGAAGTCGTGCTCACGACGAAACGCGTTGGGCCTATTGGGCGCATTTCGACTGTTGACCTGAATTGTGTTTATGTCATTTTATACATTGTAGTGTATCAATTCGACCTTTGTTTATACTGCTATGCTCTGTGAGCAAATGTTTATTAAATTTTTCCTATTTTAAACCATACTGTCTTAAATAATTGAAAGGTCCTAGCGCACCCTGAAAACCCCTTTTCTCTCTATTTCTATACTGGGTCCTATCTAACAGGGGACCCCCTCAGGGTTGCTGCTTAACTAAATTCACTGAGCGCATTGTGTGGCCTTCTTTTTCTCGATATATATATATATATATATATACACACATATATATATATATATGTGTGTGTGTGTGTGTGTGTGTATATATACCGCACCGATTACCACCGATCGCCAGCCCCCCCCCCCTCCCACCCGGCAGCCCCCCTCCCTCCCACCCACCCGGCTGCCGCAGCGCCAGCACCCCTCCCACCCCCAAGCCAGCCGCAGCGCCAGCCCCCCTCCCAAAGCTGGTGACTAAAATGGGGTCACTTGTGGGGGGGTTCCACTGTATTGGTGCTTCGGGGGTCTTGCTAATGCGACATAGCACCCACCATTCATTCCACCACCAAAAATCACTCCTTCCCTTCTGAGTCCTGCCATGCACCCAACTGGTATTTTTTGGTCACACGTGAGGCATTGCCGTACTCGGGAGAAATTGGGGCACAGATTTTGGGGTGCTTTGTCTCCTTCATTCCTTGTGAAAATAAAAAATTTTGAGCCAGAACTGCATTTTTCTGTAAAAAATTACATTTTTTTACACAAAAATGCAGATCTGGCTCAAAATTTTTCATTTTCACAAGGAATGAAGGAGACAAAGCACCCCAAAATCTGTGCCCCAATTTCTCCCGAGTACGGCAATGCCTCACGTGTGACCAAAAAATACCAGTTGGGTGCATGGCAGGACTCAGAAGGGAAGGAGTGATTTTTGGATTTTGCAGCACAGATTCTGGTTGAATGACCCCCGAAACACCCATACAGTGGAACCCCCCCACAAGTGACCCCATTTTGCAAACTGCACCCTTCAGGGAATTCATCAAGGGGTATAGTGTACATTTCAAACCCCCCGGGGTTTCACCAATTTTGATACAACTGAGCTGTGAAAATGAAAAATTATTTTTTTTCATTTTCACTGCCCAGT
The DNA here is from genome assembly GCF_055691185.1 of Crinia signifera. Classification (NCBI taxonomy): domain Eukaryota; kingdom Metazoa; phylum Chordata; class Amphibia; order Anura; family Myobatrachidae; genus Crinia; species Crinia signifera. The sequence continues at coordinate 110,072,097 of NC_139224.1, forward strand.
TGTACCACAATTGGTGAAACCCCTGGGGGTTTGAAATGTACACTATACCCCTAGATGAATTCCCTGAAGGGTGTAGTTTGCAAAATGGGGTCACTTGTGGGGGGTACCTAACTTTTAGCATCTTATGGTGCCTAGAAACCTACATGGTGCCTAAAAAATAATCTCATAAAAAGGAGGCTCCAAAATCAAGTAGGTGCTCCTTCTATTATGAAGCCTGTGGTTTGGTCACCGTGCACACTAGGGCCACATATAGGATATTTATGAAAACCAAAGAATTGGGGGAATCAATTTTTAGTCACATTTCTCTAGTAAAATCTACTGTGTTCCTTAGAAAAATGTATTAAAATTGCAAATCTGCAAAAAAAATGAAATTTGGAAATTTCACCTACACTTTCTTTTAATTCCTGTGAAACACCTAAAGGGTTAACAAACTTCCAAAATGCTGTTTTGAATACTGTGAGGGGTGCAGTTTTTGAAATGGCATCATTTATGGGGGTGTCTCACATACAAGTCACATCATAACTGACCTGGTCCCTAAAAAAATCAGAGTTTGAAATTTTCTTGAAAATTTGAGAATTTGCTATTCATATTTGAAGCCTCCTAGTGTCCAAAAAAATGAAAATGAGGTTGAAATAATGATGGCAACATAAAGTAGACATATGGTCTATGTTAGTTATTCACTATTTTGAGTGGTAAGATTATTTGTCTCACAAGCAGAAAATTTAACATTTTGCAAATCGCAAAATTTTCCATTTTTTTACGACATTTTGGTATTTTTCACAAAAAAACACAGACTGTATCGACGAAAATTTACCACTAACTTGAAGTACAATGTGTCACGAGAAAACAATCTCAAAATCACTGGGATAAGTAAAAGCAAAAAAAAGTTATCCCCACTTAAGTGATACATGCCAGATTTGAAAAAAAGGGCTCTGTCAGGAAGGCAAAAACTGGCTCTGTCATGAAGGGGTTATTAATATGTTTTTATTTTTTTTGTTGGAATTTTTTTCCCTCCATGATGCATGTGATAAAGGCAGGGGCTTCATATTGGTTTAATCAGGGTTGCCTACCCTCCCAGAATGGCCGGGAGGGTCCATAAAATCGGGTCCCACTCCCGGCCCCCTGGAAAGGTGGGCAACCCCCACGAATTCTGGGGGACCCCTGCTCCCCCTCCTGTTTGCGGATTATTTTCATAATTGAATAGGGTGAGAGGGAGGGCCGGCGGGGGACACGGAGGATAGTGCAAGCACGGCAAGTGCACAGCATGAGCAAAACTGCGTACGCTGAACTGCCATGCAGTTGAATACTGCCCAGTGGATGCATGCCACTGCTTAGAGAGTGACGGGTTAATGTACAGTATGAAGCTGGGAGAAGTGGTATTTATCCCCAAAAACATTGACAGTTAGGAGCTTATTGGTTGGAGCATTATCACCTTACACATAAGGGGTGAGATGTAATAGAGTGCGAATTTTAGACTTTTGGGAATTTTTTGCAAAAAATTGATGAATTTGCATTTTCTGAAAATCGCACATTCAACCGCACATTTTGACCTATAGTTTTTTTTTTTCCTCACACTTCAATTTGCATACAGATGTTTTCCCATTATAAAGTACAGTACTTGCAAATGTAACAGGGTGCGATTTTTGGTAAACATTACCAAAAATCGCAAAAAAAAAAAATAGACCAGGTTCTGACTGCCGATTTTGACCGAATTTGACAGAACCATGCACAGATCACTGAGATCTCAAAAAAGGGCTTCCCCCATCCAGGGCTGAAGCCAGGGGCTGTCCCCAGCGTCTCTAGGCAGTGGACGCAGGGCTGATATGTGTAAAATGAAATAAAAAAACCCTTCTTTTTACAGATGAACTACAAGTCGCAGCAGGCCTGCCCCACATGCTGAGACTTGGCAAAACTCAAGTCCCAGCATGCGGGGCATTAATGGGCCCCCTTGGACTTGAAGTTCACCTGTAAAAAGAATGTTCAAGTCTAAGGGGGCCCATTAAATGCCTTGTAGTTTGCCAGTCCCCCAGCATGCGGGGGACCCCCAGTTTTTTGTCCCCTGTATTTTTGGAACCAGGACCAGTCCAAGAATCCGAGGGTGGTTTCAGTAATAGGGGTGACCCCTACGCTTTTTGTCCCCTGGATTTTTGGAACCAGGTCCGGCTCAATGAACCCAGAGCTTGTTATTTTTTTTTTACTAACTACCGCACACTTTCATGTCTAAACAATCGCACTTATTCCTTACTAAAATATCGCACTAAATCACAAGCGAAATTCGACTTTGTCTAAAAAATTGCACCCTATTACATTTCCGAGTTTTTAAAAAAATATGTGCGATTTTTTTTTGCATGCGATTTAGTGCAATATTAAAACATGACTAAAAATCGCACCCTAATATGTACAGATGGAGCAGGTCCCATCCTGGCAGGTGATGGCGCTGGCGACGCCAGCCGCCATCCCCCGCCAGCGCCATATCCATGGTGAGTCGTGCGCGCGCGTCCCCTTCCGACGGCGCTTCCATCCGCTCCCCCGGGTCCCCGCCGGCTTGTCGGCAGTAACCCGGGGTCCCCGCCGCCTGCCCGCACCCCCCCTAACCCTGTCCGTCTCCCTGAGGCGGAGACAGACAGGGTTTCCGTCGCCCCGCCGACGGAGACTGAGACGCGCGTGCGCGTCTCAGTCTGATAAACAGCGAGGCTGCTGGCGGATCGCCAGCGGGGACGTTCTGGCGATCCGCCAGCCAGGATGTAGCCTGCCCCATCTGTACATCCCCTACAATGTTCTTTATAGGGGTAGATACCACCTCTCCAAGCTTTATACATTTACCCCGGAGTGCAACACATCTGGGTTGTGACAGTCAGCATTCTCTGGTCGACATTACACTTCTGACATTGTGACTGTTCATGAATCAATCTAGTACAGACAATCTACAGAGATGGTACAGATCCCGAAACACTGGTTCAGAATGGATTTCTGCAGCAGTCTTAGCCACTGTGGAGATAGTACAGCGCCTACTCATCCATTTGAGGGGGTGTACCTTACAATGGGCTTATATAAAGGCAGGAGACGATGGAGAGGTACAGGGAGGGAATGATTACAGCCTTTCCATATAATTCAGGGATTTACTATAAAACCGGAACTGGCTATATGTAGAGGCGTTTTAAGAGAGCTGTGTGCAGCCTCCTCTGACAAGGCCCCCTCCTCTCTGCCTGCACCAGTGCTCAGACCCTACAGCACTTGCGCAGATCTTCAGAAATATGTGTGGCTGACATTTTTTCCATTGACCTCCATATTGGCACCAGCGCAGCACTGTAGGGTCTGAGCCCTAGATTACTCAGACCCTACTGAGCATGCACAGATCACCGGAAAAACAATGCCGTTATTTTTCTGGGGACTTTGGCAGCTCTGAGGCAGGCATCGTGGGTGCATGTGCAGTGTGGACCCCCTGGGACTCAAGGGCCCATGTGCACCCTATATAACTATGTCACTGCATACAAGGAGACTGTAATCTCTTTTTCCCTGTTGTGCCGATGACTGCGGTTACAATGGGACACAGAAAGATGATGACAGATAGTGAAGTGCTCAAGTATCTCCAGGTTCTGGGCTGTTCCTGTTTTTACCCAATCTATTGTCTTACCTCCTGAGGAAGCTGGGGATAGAAGCTGCCACCTGACAGTACAGACGTATCCATCTCAGATAGGACCACTTCCAATATTGCATTCAGTGGTCGGAGAGGTTCGTTTGGAAGATTGCAAGCTGGATCCCTGTTGTTTGTCCGGATGCCCACTTAAGTATTGGCTTATTTGAATGTGCACATTTGAAATGAATTAAGGATTGTGATTTGCAAAAGCTACCGGTATAAACAGAGGGATAATCCTACTAACTTTATGCTATTACTAACCCTCCATCATTGCTACTAAATTGCATGCTGCTACTAATTACCCCTAAAAGTTCAATTACAAGGGGTCCACCTGAGGGGAGCTTTTTATTACATGTTTGTTAGTCTTGTTTGTCCCAATGTTGGCCACATTGAATAGTAACTATTTTTAAATTGTTTATTTAATTTATGAAATTATTTTTAATAAATTTACAAACATTTATTAAGCACAGCGCTGTACCACTCTGTTTTTTCTTGTCCACAATCATTAGGGGTATGGTAAATCCCCTTTGGTTTTAGCTGCAGTGCTTATTATCAATCAGCGCTAAGTATCACACTCTTTTTTCTGTCTTAAATAAACTGTTTAGCCATTTTACAATAACTTTGATTTTGGTGGTCGAGGTACCAACCTGTAGCCAATGAGATTATTTGAATGTATACAATATAACCAGAGCCGGCCCTAGTCTAAATGACGCCCTAGGCAAGATTTTGGCTGGTGCCCCCTAGCACCGCCACTAGTTCCGCCTCTGACCCTGCTCCCCTTTCCCAGCACCATCAACCCTCATCAAGGCAGTCATCAGTTTGGTGCTCCTACCCGCAATATTTTAAACAGAAACAGTGCACACATTCGGTGCCCGGCCCAAACAGGGGTGTGTTCCTGCTTGGAAGGGCCATCGCCACACAATAGTACCCCCGATTCAAATTATGCCACGCAGTAGTGCAACTTTATTCACATTATATCATGCGATGGTGTCCCTTATTCACGTTACATCACACAGTAGTACCACTTTACTTTATAGAAATTACTCCTCACATTATTCACATTATACCCTTAGAAAAAAATCCTGAGAAAATATTGTATTTTAAGCACCTCCATGGCCACACTGCAACCCAGCACAAATCAGTGTGAGCTGGGCAGAGGAGAAGAGCTGCAGCTGCTGCTGTCACTTAAAGGAAGGGGGCCCGGGGCCCCCACTGGGCCCTTCTATCAGACTTTGGCCTGGGTAATTTGTACCTCCTACCCCTTTCTCTCAGCACCCCTGATAATACCACACAGTAATGCCCCTTACACATGACACACATTATTAATGTCCTTATAACCATAATGCCAGTTACACATTATGCCAACCTTTATTAATGCCCTTCATACACATAATAACACACATAATGTCCCTCACACATACTGTATGTTGCCTATTATTAATGCCCTTATACACATGACACACATAATGCCCATTACACATATGTTGCACATTATTAATGCCCTTATACACATGACACACATAATGCCCATTACATATATGTTGCACATTATTAATGCCATTATACACATGACACACATAATGCCCATTACACATATGTTGCACATTATTAATGCCCTTATACACATGACACACAAAATGCCTGTAACACATATGTCGCACATTATTAATGCCCTTATACACATGACACACATAATGCCTTTTACACATGTTGCACATTATTAATGCATTTATACATGACACACATAATGCCCCTTACACATATGCCGAACACTATTGCACAACCAACCCACCCACAGACAGCACTCGCACAGCCGCTAACACTGTGACCTCTGCTTGGATACAGATGTTTCCTCATACATCTTGCCTCAATAGGCAATGCAGCTCCTGGCCAGTTCTGCTAACGTTGGGTGCCTTTTTTGCTGAAAATTCCTCTTCTATGCATTGGTATGTGACCAGGACACACAAGGAGCTTCCGATGATTAAAATGATATGCGGCATGGCTCTATTCTGTGTGTGACTGTGGCTGTATCTTCATACTGAATGCTATTTTACAGTGATTTCCATTAATACACTATTTCATATGCAGATACAAACACACTCACACAAAGAATATAGGCATGCTGCATATCATTTTAATCAGCAGAAGCTGCTGGTGCCCCCAGGCATTCCAAATGCTCTAGGCATTTGCCTAGTTTACCTATGCCTAGGTCCGGCTCTGAATATAACAGTTACAAAGTCATCTTGCAACTGTAATAGAAACTGCAACAACCATGTGGAGATTGCGCTTGTACATGAAACTAGGGTGACCAACCCCGGGATCGGTGGGATACCAGGATTTGTCCAATTGCTGGGATAGGAAACTCCAATCCTGGGATTTTGGGAATAGACTGTACTCACTCAGACACTGTCTGGCTTCTCCCTTCTCTGGCTGTGTGGCTCTGCGAAATGTGATGTGGTCAGAGGTAACGCTGCACAGCCTGCCGGCCTCAATGCCGCTCCCAGAAGCATTGCCGCCCCGCTCCTGGCCACACCGCCGCTCCCACTGGCCACACTGATGCTCCCGGACGTTCTGCCTGCAAGAAATAATGTGCGGGACAGGGGCAGTTTTTTATTCTTAGAGAGGCCAATCATGGGAGACCCGGCATTGAGCATTTTGAGCATTTTTCAATCCTGATTCCCGGGATTAGCATCCCAACATGAAATATGTATTTGTTAATCATTATCCTTTCACTTTTGCTTATCAAAATTGATTAGTTTTTTATTACACCTATATAAAATCCTTATAGACTTAGCATCTAATAACCCACTTAGTTCAGGCTGCAGCTGCACACTGTCTCTGGGTTTATATTAATCTATGTTATCCTTATGCAAAGTGAGTATTGTAATCTGTATTAGAAATCCTAGCCACAAACTCTTGGGAATGTGACATCTATGCAATGGTTTTATCTCTGGAAAACGTTTTCTTCAGCACGTTTAGACCTTCACAGCTGTTATTTTCCCCTAGAGTTCTTCTGTGGAAATTACTGAACTTTGCACTTGAATGTAGTAGCAATTTGTCTTGGTTAATTGATTTGCGACCAGTTGAACATCATTGTGCTTTCTCCGGATTGTGATTAATCTGCTATTGTTGCAAACCTCCAATTCATTGCACTTCCAAATTGTATTTTTACTGTATTTCAGTTGCATAGAAAACACTTCAGGCTTTTCAGACATGTTCTGTGTAGCAGTTTCCACGATGCTAATATAACCTTCATCATGTTGTCTGCTGTTTTTTCTATATAGAAGCTTCCTGTTTTGAACCTCCAGCCATCTTCTGAGGGGGTTCCTTGGTGACTCCTCTAGCTATACTCACCACCTTGGCTCTATCACAGGTTTTATCTTACATCTTTACACATCTCTACAGTCTGGGCCCACAACTTCACATTCTGATTTATCCACCATTGCTACCCATCTGCAGGTACATAGGGGTCTGAAGGGATCTCAGAAACTGGCTGCTGTCCATCTTCTCAACCACAATGTACCAATTCTCAACCACAATGTAACACATTCAACAGATGCCAACTGCTCCTTCTACAGCACCGAGTCTGGTGCTGTATCCCTCACCTGTATTGAAAGCATCTATACCATGGACAGACTCCTATCTGATCACCAATACCTGTGGCGTAGTATTTTGGCTTGCTCTAAGCCACCTGCCTTGTACCCTACCTTTTGTGCCACTATATACCTAATCTGATGTCTCCTTTACATGCTTCTTCCTCCCCTGCATCACATTCTTAACCTCCTTTAAATCTTCCTAGCCTTCAAATAATAACTTAACCTTGGCCCCCTTAATCAACGTACTCTATCAACTCCTCTATTCTGTATTGTTTTATCTAGTTCTCATTTGAACTTATCCCTTGCTCTCTTTATCACCATTGTCTACTCCATCTAAAAATCCCAATTACTTGTCTTGTGTATAAAGCCTTAGTGCTCCACTACTTCCTACCTCTACTATGCTGATGACTTACTATGGGCCAGATCCACTAAGCTTCAAAAGTGATAAAATGGAGAGTAATAAACAACAAATCAGCTCCTACCTGCCTGTGACATGGCAGGTAGTGACTGATTGGCTGGTTATTTATCACTCTCCATTGTATCACTTTTGAAGGTTAGTGCACCTGGCCCTATGTCTCTCCACACTACTTCAGTTACATACCTGATCCATACCATAATCTAAACTGTCAAATTTAGGGCGGCATGCACTAAACAAAAAATGGTCTGGGTTTTTACAGCATTTTCATATGCAATAAAGCCCCACCGCCTGGGGTTTCGCTGCAGGGGTAGTATGCCAGCTCTACATAGAAGTCTATGGACTTCCTTTTGCATCCCGTCGCCCCCTCTCACCTCTGTCCGGGCAGCATCCTGCTGTTCTGCCCGGACCAGTGACCTCTTTCTCCCCACACCTCTTCCGGGCGCAGGGAGGAGGCAGAGCCCGGAAACCCCATGCAGCTGTCTGAGCAGGGAGCTGCTGAGCAGGAGGAGGGGGGAGAGCCATGGGGACCTGCTCCCACATCGCCGGATGCATCGTAAAGGGCAGCTCTTAACACAAGAGTTGTCCTTTGTGATAATAATCACATGCTGTATGTTAGTGCATATGCGATTATTATCTATACGGTAGCCGGTGATGTGTAAAGGGTAGGGGCAACGGATGTTTCTGCATTTCCCGCACTTAGTGAGGGAAGTGAGAGGGAAAAAGAGGACGTGAGAGAAAGAGAGAGAGATGGATGAGTGATAAAGAGAGGGCTTAATGAAAAGAGGGAATGAGAAAAAGAGACAGAGTGGTGATAGAGAGAAGGTGTCATGGGTAGAGTGAGTGTCAGAGAGAGAGACAGTGGACCACTTCAGACCTGATTGCAAAGCACCTTCTCATATGGCCAAAAACATGTGCACTGCAGGTGGGGCAGCTGTAACATGTGCAGAGAGAGTTAAATTTGGTGAGGTGTTTTCAAACTGAAATCTAAATTGCTGTGTTAAAATAAAGCAGCCAGTATTTAATCTGCACAGAAACAAAATAACTTAACCAAATCTAAATCTCTTTGCAAATGTTACATCAGCCCCACCTGAAGTGCATATGGTTTTGCCCATTTGAGAAAAAAGGTGCTTTGCAATCAGGTCTGAATTAGGCCCAGTGTCAGAAGAGAGTCAGTGAGAGAGAGACAGACAGGAAGAGAGTGAAAGAGAGTGAGACAGTGTCAGGGAGAGAAAGAAAAAGAGACCACATCAGGGAGAGAGAGAAGGAAAGACAGCGCCAGGGACATTGCCTCCCATCGGGACATTGCCACCCACGGGAGGGACACCGGGACAATCTCCAAATAGCGGGACTGTCCCAATATAATCTGGACAGTTGTGAGGTATGCTTTTGCAATGTGGAAACAATGATTAGATATAATATTTAACTATTATATTTAAAAAATTGTATATAAATGTGTTATTTAACCCTTTAATTACTCTTTGATTGTTAGACTTTATTTGCCATAGTCATGTTGATTACACTGTGAAACAATATCCAAGTTGTCCTTTCTGCAGTTACTTTATTGCTCTGGCTGTCATAATGCAGCTGGTAATGCTAAAGGGGCTGAATGACGACGGCGGCATAAGTAAGTTTGGGGGGAGGTGGCGGCGGTGGTGTATGTATATGTAATGCGTGGGGGGCTCACCTGCTGCTTCTTTCTGCTAGCCGGGTACCTGGGCGGAGGGGGGAACCAGGACCAGCCCTCCCACGGCCATTTTGGATTTGGGCAAAGTGCCGTGGCCGCTGCCCGCAGCCCAGAGGGAGCGCGGCCGGCCCGTTTTAATGAGTTTTGGGCCGGCCCACCAGGATATGGCCCGGTTTCCCGGCGGGCCAATCCGCCCCTGGTGTGATGTATGGGCCGTCACACAATACTAAAGAAATTGGAGGATTTTATTTTCATGTGATTCTATGCTTTGCTCAGGCGGCCTGGAGGTGGCAGTATTGCTTGGTTAGTGGAAGATACAGGATTTCAGTCATTGAGCTTCATGGTGACTGTAGGTGAAGAAGCTAATGCTATAGATTTTATGCCATTTCCAGTACAGCAAATCCCTCTAGGCATGTATAAATATGTATAAATGCCAAATACAGAGACAGAATATTCTCTTCACACATCTAGCTACATACATATAATTATTAGAATTTTCATATCTTTTTTTCAGTTGCAGGGGAGTTACATGTACACACTTTTTCTTATTTTATAATGTTTCCATTATCAACAATTCCATCGTCCCTCTATTTTAGGCCTCTAATTCCAGGAGAAGCATCAACAACGCTAAAAGCACTATTACTGGGCAGTGTGCAACATCTTAACACTAAGGGGATTATTCTGATTCACTCGGAAAGGCAAAATCACTCTGTAATGGACAAAACCATATGCACTGCAGGTGGGGCAGATGTAATATGAGAGAGTTAGATATGGGTGTTTTATTGTTTCTGTGCAGGGTAAATACTGTCTGCTTTATTTTTACACTGCAATATAGATATAAGTTTGAAGTACACCTCCACCCAAATCTAACTCTCTCTGCACATGTTACATCATCCCCACCTGTAGTGCATATGGTTTTGTCCATTACAGAGTGATTGTGCCTTTCCGAGTGAATCAGAATAACCCTCTAAGTCAGTGGCGTAACTATAAATTTTGCTCCCCCCTGCCCAAAAAATTGTGGTGCCCCCCCCCCCAGACTCCTCTCCAGCGTGTTTCCCCAGTGTGCGACGTGATGACGTCACATGCATAACAAAGAGGCTGAAGCAGGATAGAGGAAGAGAGACCAGCAGACACTGCTGCTTCCCTTGGCTCTGACGCATCCCAGGCCACCCTAGCACGTCCATCTGCCCGCCCATCCTGTACACAGTAGCCAATAGCCAGCTCTGTGTACAGTCAATTGAATCAGTGGAGGGATTTGTCATCTCTGCCATGGCCGCACCCGCGCTGACTAGCCTCTGGTTCTCAGCCAGTGGGCAGCGGCAGGCAGCAGCATGTCAGTGCGTCGAGTGGGTTCCGGTGCCCACACAAACCCCATTGTGGCTTGCTCCCCCAAGCAGCAGCTGGGGCTGCCTTACAGTAGTTACGCCTCTGCTCTAAGTACTGATTTTGTACCATGAGTTTGCTGCTCTATAAGTAATCAGATCATTTCTAGAATATGATTTACATTTTGGCACAGTTCTTTACAGGAAGCACATAACACAACTTGAGTGAACATTATTTATTAGGGGAATAGAACATTTGTATTATAAAGAAATAAAATACAAATTAAGGTGCCCATACACGGTCCGTTAAACGGATCCGTTTGGGTCTTAATTAGCATGCATCGTATCGGATCGCATGCCTAGTGCATGCCTAGTGCATGCAATGCGATCCGATACGATGTTTAGCTAGTACAAAAAGTATGTGCAGCACATACTTTTTGTACCGTACTATGTGATGCGCGGGAGCGCGCATCGCATAGTACAAAACGGATGGTCCGGGAACGGACCGTCTATGGGTACCTTTAGACTTATTTGTATACAATGTGAAAAAGGAGCCTTAGGGGCTGATTTATCACCGTCCTCATCCGCTGATGCAGATGTGATGAAATTGGGCAGATTCGCAATGTGATTAAATTGCATTGGATGTACCAATTACTGCATACATGGATAGAGTTTGCAAGTAACCTCTGTCCCTGTGATGTCACTCTGCAGCTATATTAGGACAAATACCCTGACCATGAGCGCTGCATTCGCTGCCGTTGCCGACATCGCCACCCCCACCACTGCTGGTCATACTTACCAAACCAGAGGATTGCTGATGTGAGCTCCTGGAGGGCTGCTGGTCACTGAGGCTTCCTGCTGCTGTGACCCACGACACTGTAAAGTGAGCTTCCGGTTTGCCGCGTCAGGGGTCAGAGGAGTAGCAGGGAGCCCCAATGACCAGCTGCCCTCACAGGATCACCAATCAGTGAACGATGGAAAGGTGAGTAGAATTTTAATAATAATAATAATAATAATAATAATAATAATAAAATAACACAGTGATAAGCTTGTGTGTCCATTGGGCACAAATAGCTGATCAAACTGGAACAGTCCCCACACTGCTTTCACAGAGAAAGCTGTGCCTAGGTAGGGAATTTGCAGTGAGCCCTGTGAAATCACCTTCTGAAGCTGATATTAATATCACAGGGGCCACTGTAGGGTTTTTTTTTTTTTTTTACTTTTTTAATTATAAGTATGGGAATGTGAGTTAAAGTGTGTGGAGCAGTTTTTCATTAAAACTGCTCAAAAAAGCCATTAAAAGCATTTGGGTGATACTAGAATCATGTTAAATTTAATTTGGTACTTATGTATTATCTGGGCGTCCGAATTTTTCATTGCATGCCACTACTTAAGGCATGCGATGCGATGTGATTTTTCATTGTAAAGACCAGATTTTTAATTGTATAGTCAACCATGGGTGATTTCATACCCCCACTATCCAACTACGCATGGAGTTGATTTTATGTAGTGTGGCGAGCGCAGCGAGCCACTGAGTCCGAAGCGTGGCGAGCACAGCGAGCCCTGCGAGGGGGGCGCGGATTACTTTACATGTATTCTGCATCTCCTCGCAGGGCGCGCTGCGCACGCCACGCTTCGGGCTCGGTGGCTCGCTACGCTCGCCACACTATATAAAGTTAACTCCATGCGTAGTTGGATAGTGGGGGTATGAAATCACCCATGGGTGACTATACAATAAAAAATCGGGTCTTTACAATGAAAAATCGCATTGCATGAATTGTATGCCACTATATTGCATGCGATGCGATGAAAAAATTGGGCACCCAGATATTACATAAGTACCTTTATTTTAATAAATCAACCCCTAAGAGTTGTCGCTTTTAGTATTTCTTAATATATCCCAGATCAATACAAATACACACTAGAATGATGTTTTTGCCGATTGGCCAATTTCCGACCGATCGGCCGATTCCTACCGCAAATCGGCCAAGCTTGATGGGATGCGCGCTCCTGCGGGTCTTTTGCTAAATTTTCTGATCTTACATGCTGCATGAAAGATCAGAAGATTCAACAAAAGATCCATAGGAACGCACATGGGATCTTAAGGGAATTCTTTGATAAAGACAAAAGATTTCAAGGCTAATTTATGCACAAATCCTAAGATCGTAGATCTTTCTAGTGTGTAAGCACCTGGTGCCTACACGTACGTACGTCGGCGCACAGATTGTGTGTGGCGTCGTTCTGTGCACTACCTCCGTGTGAGGTCTATGTTCAATACTTACCAGCGACTGAAATTGAAATGCTCTTTTCAGAGCAACGCTCTAATCTGGTGTACCCCGATGCCATTCTAAATGTGTACTCAATATATTGTCTGTTATATGCACTAGCCAGTAGCGTGTCTGTCCCGCTATACGGGGAAGCATACACACGCAGTGAGCCCTAACACTGAGACGGCTCCTTAACAACAGCAGCGTGTCTGGAGTTATCAGTATAGACTATTCACGCTATAGAAAATGAGGTTTTAACAATCTTGACCACGCACATGGTTGCGAAACATTATAGGAATAATCAAGTTGAACCTCTCACTATTGCACATTAATAGAATGTGTATAAGCCTATTACTGAATACCAATTTATACTATACTCTTTTGGCAATATAAAACCTTAAGAATAAGTGCCTCATTAAAAAGAAAATTTCCAGTAAGAACCCAACTGTTGAAGCTGTGGATATACTGGGGGTCCACTACCGAACACAATTGGTTGCAATTTGGAGAGTGATAACAATGATACAAATGTAATTTTCTCCCACTACTTGATAAAAAGGGGGAAATTTACTAAAGGAAATTTGTAAAAAATAGGTGTATTTGTATCCAGAAATACACTTATTTTTGACATTTACTATCCCGAAAATACGGCAATTCGTATTCGTATTGATGTGCTATCAATACGAATACGAATTGCCGTATTTTCAGAATAGTAAATGTCAAAAATAAGTGTATTTCTGGATACAAATACACCTATTTTTTACAAATTTCCTTTAGTAAATTTCCCCTATACTGTCTCTCCATATACATTGCAACAAATGTTGCCTGCTTGATTCAGTGGATATCTGACTATAAACACTGAAGCATACCAATAACTACAAACAAGATTGGGGAGCAACAAAGTTACATAATATCCATTAACAGCTGAGAAGCATACTGATACTGGTAATAAGTGGATATATGAATAAAACGCTGGGCATATAAATAAATAAAATGATTGATATTGTGCACAGAAACACACACACAGTCTTTTTAAACAATTAATGGTGTCCTGTTTCACTAAATGTTTGTTAGTTTGTTTTTATACTCCGCCTTTTAACACTATACCTAATAAAGATTAAACCTTTTAGTACTGATATTATTACTATTCCCTTTTGGTGCACTATAAATGTGACAAACTTCCTTTCTTATATTTCTGCCTTTACTCTTGTCCATAGTAGCACACCCTAATCATCCCCATGATAGGAAAACAAATCATGGTATAAGACAGGGGTGGGGAACCTCCGGCCCGCGGGCCGGATACGGCCCCCGCACCCAGTTTGCCCGGCCCGCCTGCCCGCTCGCCGACATGAACGCCTGCCCTGCTTGCTTACCCTCCGGTTGGAGGTAATGCGCAGGCCGCCCGCCCGCCCGGATACGAGGAGAAACCAATGCACACGCCGGCCAGCCGACCAATCACTGCGGCCGTGGGAGGTGATGTGCAGGGGCTGGCTGGCAACTTTTAGCCTAGGGGGCAAGTCCAGAGCACTGGCCCATACCACCACCGCCGCCCCCCCCCCCCCCCAACTCTCTGGAAGACGGAATGCTTGTTGTGCGCCGGCGGTACGCTGAAAAATTAGGCTTGTGACCTGTACCATGATTGTATTGTATACCTGCAGATTGCACATTGTGATGCTAATTACACATTATGCCGCACACCTTGATGCCCATTACACCCCATACTGTGATGGCAATTACCCAATGCTCCCCACACCGTAATGCCCATTACGACCCATACCATGATGCCCATTACACCACACAATGTGATGTCCACAGTGCCAGATTTGCCCCCACAGTGCCAGATATTCCGCCACAGTGCCAAATACACATATACCCCCACAGTGCCAGATATGCCCCCACAGTGCCAGAAACACATATGCCCCACAGTGCCTGAATTTTCCACCAGCAACTCACCATTGTGCTGCTGGGGGGAGGGGGGGCAGGGGAGAGCGCAGTACATGCCCCTCCTGCCCACCGGGGAGGCTACTACCGACCATACTTACCTACTTTTGAAAACTAGTTTCAGGGAGATTCCAGGTGCTAATAAAATGCAGCACCATTGAGGTGGGGGTCGCGCATGCGCGAATATGCGCATGTACAACTTCCCTGGTAAAATGCCTTCGCTGACTTTCACACTCACTGGGGCGTTCGCTCCAGTATTGGAGGACACAGGGCACTAGCGTTTTATGGGTGCGCCAATAAACACGCTGGAGGTACCCCTGTGAACGCAAGCATGTCTATGGCAGGCGGATGACATCAGCCCCCGGCCTGAATTCGGCCAGGATAAAAGTCAGCCAGTCAGTAGACTGTTTAATCAGCGATGGGGAAAATAAATCATTCGATGGGGAGCGACCATCGAATGATTTCTCTCCTGTGTGGCCACATGCGAGGGGATGTGTAAAAGTACTCATCCACTCTCATGGTAATGCGGGGATTCGCACGCAGGGGGGGGGGTATTGGCGTGATGTTGGATCGCGTCTACCTGCTCGCTAGGCTACAAATATATGCAACCTAGTGAACAGGTCTGAATCAGGCCCATAGTCTATTATACACAGCCACACCATATAACACACAGCACATTATTACATTATACACACCCCAATTTTAATTTATACACAGCAGCTCATAAACAGTCCACTCATTATTGCATTATATACAGTACACAGCCCCCTCCCCCCACACAAACACATTACACAATGCATTATATACACAGCCCCCCCTCCCCCCACACAAACATATTACACAATGTGCTTGTGTGATGCCCTCATATTACACCCCCACTCCCCAGCACACTCACCTGCCTGTGTTACTCCTTCCAGGGGAGTGCAGGGACCCTGCAGGGTGGTGGGAGCAATCTGTGTGGTGAGGGGGAAGCAGCATAGGGCAGCCGGTGACAGGAGGACATAGCAGGGAGAGCAGTAGGCTGATGCACGGAGTGTGGTGGGCTGGGCCAACCTCAGAAGCCCTGGCTGCTGCTGACTCCCCTGCTCCTCCCATCCACACACGTCCTGACTGTGGCAGCAGCTCGGCCACTACTTTCCACAACCCTGCGGTGGCAGGCTTTGATGTTACCGGCAAGCCCCCTGCGCGCGGCATCCAGAACACGGCCGCGGCTACAGGAAGATGGCCGCCGGCCTCCCGCACTGAGGACATGTACTCAGTGCAGGGGGCCGGCGGCCATTTTCCTGTAGCCGCGGAGGGCTGGAGGAGGTGGATCCAGCGCGGCCCGCCGCCAGTGACTGGGTGAACGGCCCGGGGGGCACATGGCACCCTGCCCCCCGGCCCAGCCCGCCCCTGGTGATGTGCCCGTCAATCCCTGCGGGCGGTAGGGACTCTCGCAATTATTGTGATGCGCCCGCCATGCACTGCATGGACGGGAGCATCAGCCCCAGCAGCAGCAGCAGCAACAGCCTCCATCAGCCGGAGACGAAACAGGGCAAAAAAAAGTAAATGTTGCTGCTCTTGTGCCGCTCCTCTCACCCAACTACTCCCTTCCCCAGTGACTGAGAGATCCAGGGGTTGTCATTTACCCCTGGAATCACCCCCAAACAGGTTTATGTGATTATGTCTGATTATCATAATACCACATAATCACATAAACCTGTCACTTTTTCCACACTGCCGCTGCCCATTTGTATAATGCCCACATGTATATGCCGCTGCCCGTGTGTCTGTGTGTATAATGCCCACATGTATATGCCGCTGCCTGTGTGTACAATGCCCACATGTATGTGCTGCTGCCCATGTGTATAATGCCCACATGTATATGCTGCTGCCCATGTGTATAATGTCCGCATGTATATATCGCTGCCTGTGTGTATAATGCCCACATGTATATGCCGCTGCCCATGTGTATAATGCCCACATGTATATGCCACTGCCCATGTGTATAATGCCCACATGTATATACCGCTGCCTGTGTGTATAATGCCCACATGTATATGCCGCTGCCCATTTGTATAATGCCCACATGTATATGCCGCTGCCCGTGTGTCTGTGTGTATAATGCCCACATGTATATGCCGCTGCCTGTGTGTACAATGCCCACATGTATGTGCTGCTGCCCATGTGTATAATGCCCACATGTATATGCTGCTGCCCATGTGTATAATGTCCGCATGTATATATCGCTGCCTGTGTGTATAATGCCCACATGTATATGCCGCTGCCCATGTGTATAATGCCCACATGTATATGCCACTGCCCATGTGTATAATGCCCACATGTATATACCGCTGCCTGTGTGTATAATGCCCACATGTATATGCTGCTGCCCGTGTGTATAATGCCCACATGTATATGCCGCTGCCTGTGTGTCCATATGTATAATGCCCACATGTATATGCCGCTGCCCCTGTGTATAATGCCCGCATGTATATACCGCTGCCCGTGTGTATAATGCCCACATGTATATGCCGCTGCCCATGTGTATAATGCCCGCATGTATATATTGCTGCCTGTGTGTATAATGCCCACATGTATATACCGCTGCCTGTGTGTATAATGCCCACATGTATATGCCGCTGCCCGTGTGTATAATGCCCACATGTATATGCCGCTGCCCGTGTGTATAATGCCCACATGTATGTGCCGCTGCCTGTGTGTCCATATGTATAATGCCCACATGTATATGCCGCTGCCTGTGTGTCCATATGTATAATGCCCACATGTATATGCCGCTGCCCCTGTGTATAATGCCCGCATGTATATACCGCTGCCTGTGTGTATAATGCCCACATGTGTATATACCGCTGCCCGTGTGTATAATACCCGCATGAATATATTGATCATTTTTATACGGCCCCCGAAGGATTTTATAAATATCCAAATGGCCCTTGGTAGAAAAAAGGTTCCCCACCCCTGGTATAAGAGATAAAAGAGGGGGCCACTCATGCACCCAACTAGTAGGGTACACATCGGTACTTATCCTGCCACTCTATCGTAATAACACATAGATAGATCTATATTAAATATCACAATTCATTCAGTACTGACATCTGTTGGGCGCATTCATTTTAAAAACTTTGGAGACAATGGGGGAAATTTACTAAAGGAAATTTGTAAAAAATAGGTGTATTTGTATTCAGAAATACACTCATTTTTGACATTTACTATCCCGAAAATACGGCAATTCGTATTCGTATTGATGTGCTATCAATACGAATACGAATTGCCGTATTTTCGGGATAGTAAGGGGGACATTTACCAAAATGGATTCGTAGAAAAAAGGTGTATTCGTAGGGAGAAATACACCTTTTTTTTACGAATTTGTATATTCGGGATTTACAATCCCAAAAATACAACAATTCGTATTCCTAAAGATGGAACATTCGTATTTGTATTGACAAATACGAATGTCTACACCATCGATAGAATACGACAGAAATCACCATTCAAAAGAATGGTGGTTCCTGATGTACTAAGCAGCCGTACTGATAATACGGCTGCTAAGTGGTGTAAAACACCCACGCAAATACGACAGGAAAATACACCTTGCTTTCCCTGTCGTATTTGCTTTAAGCCTGCACGGATCAGTCAGATCCGTGCAGGCTTTAGTGTAAAAAAATAGAAAAAATAAATATAAAAAAAAACAGCGTGGGGTCCCCCCACGGGATGCAGTTACCATCCCGACGCCGGAATCCCGACCGCCGAAATGCCGACACTTTCTCCCTCCGTGGGTGTCCACGACACCCCTGGAGGGAGAATAAATTAGTGTGCCGAGCGTAGCAAGGCACCGGGCCCGCAAGGGGGGGCGATCCACGTCCCCCCCTTGTCGGCATTTCGGCTGTCCGGGATTCCGGCGTCGGGATTCTGAATGCCGGGATCCCGACCGCCGGGATTCAATACTGAATCCCCCCCCACAGCTATAACCAGCACCAGGCTGAAGGAGCCGGGGCCGGTAATTAAAAATCAGGGAACCCGACAAATAGGGGTTCCCCGATTTTTAACAACCAGCCTCAGGCTCCAGGTCCGGGCTGGTTCCCAAAATACGGGGGACAAAATGACTAGGGGTCCCCCTTATTTTAAGAACCAGCCCCAGGCCAAACCAGCCAGCAGGGTAATGTCACAGCCGGGGGACACTTATTATATAAGGTCCCGCGGCCAAAACATTAACCCTACCGACCCGTCAGCCTGGCCAGGGGCCCTGGGGGAGTGGTGACCCCCCCAATGAAGGGGTCCCCCCCTCCAGGACTTACCTGACCAGGCTGAAGCCTGGTGCTGTCCTCGATGCCCCTGGGCTGTGGGCATCGAGCTGATGGTGTAAAAAAAAGATTAAACTATTGTCTAATACTGGGGCACTATGAGTCCCAGCAAGCCTCCCCGCAAGCTGGGACTTGGAGAACCACAAGTCCCAGCCTGCAGGGCATTAAAGGGCCCGCTGGGTCTTGTAGTGCCACAGTATTAAAAATAGTACAATAAAACACACTGACACACACCTAAAATAAAACTTTAATACATACAAAGCCCACACATACTAATACTTACCTATCTTCTTTCCGTAGGTAGCCCTGGTCCTGATGTCCTGCAGTCCTGTGTCGTCTTCGGGATCCATGTCGGCGATGGCGTCCCTGTCCGGATCCGACGAAATCCATGTGGGAACCTATGGAAGGAAACCATACTCACCTGTCCCGGGGCGACGTAGTCCTGGTAAGGGTCTTGGCAAAAAAACAAACCGACACCCGAAACCAGCCGGACAGCAGAGAGCCGCACGGTGTTTGTGTACATCGTGCGGCTCCGCCTCCCGAATGCCGCTATTGGCCGCCTTGCGGCCTAGCGGCTCCTGATTGGCCTTTTGGAGTGCCAGGGGGAGTGATAAAGGGCTAGACAGGGGCAGAGGGACCTGCCATCCGCAGGTAACCATACCTCAGCCGATGTTCTCAAGGCTACAGCTCCGTTGAATGTAGATCAGCGCTTGAGGTGCCTCACGTCACCCGGTGGTTTATGCAGTCGGCTTGCAATACTGTATAAGCAGCTGTCTTTAGGCCGAGATATATATGAGCTGTATCTCCAGGCTATCGCTGCATATGGGGGAGGAGTAGACAGAGCTGCAGCGTGTACTTCCGGCACTTGTATCGCTCAGCTCTCAAGCACCTCCGGCACCCAGGTGTTAGTAGACCGTACTCCCGGTCTCTGCGTCTCCCGCAGGAGCAATAAGTTCGTCCGGAGGAGTCTGCTGGCAGTTGTAAGGTCACGGTCAGACTTGGGGGCAGCTGGAGTGGCTTTAAATAGCAGTTAGGGATAAATGTCCCGCAGTGTCAGTGCTTTAGAATAGAGGCTCTTAATGCATTTCTCCGGTGTAGAAAAATACCGGTTTCCTCAGAAGATTGGAATGGATCTCACCACTTGATTTTAGGGATTGTGTCCGGGCTTGGATCCGTGGTCCTCTCTATTTCTGTGGTGATGTTTTGTTTTCTGTAATATACAGCCGCTGGAGGAATATCAAGGGCCTTGTGGAGCTTCCCAGTTGGTGTGGTCCTTAGTTTCTCTTCTCTCAGATGGAACTTTAGATTTTTGCCAATTTTGGAAATTGCCAATGATGGATGGTGTAGTACTTGGTCTTTGAATGAGTGCCAGAGGGGGTGCAGTGGCCCACCGATGTGTTTCGCTGAGAAACGCGTTGTTGGGCCACTGCACCCCCCTCTGGTACTCATTCAAAATAATGGGGCAGATGTACTAAGCCTTAACAAGAGATAAATGCAAGGGTGATAAGGAGAGATAAACGTCCAGCCAATCAGCTCCTTACTGACTTTTTTCAAACACAGCCTGTAACATGGCAGTTGGCAGGTGATTGGCTGGACATTTATCTCTCTTTAACACCCTTGCATTTATCTCTTGTTAAGGCTTAGTACATCTGCCCCAGAGAGTGATAAACAGCCATCCAATTAGCTCCTACCCACCTTGTCACAGACTGTGTTTGAAAAATGTCAGGCAGGAGCTGATTGGCTGGTTGTTTCTCACTCCCCATTTTATCACTTTTGAAGCTTAGTACATCTGGCCCTTTATGTTAAGGTTAGCTAACCTTTCCTGTTATTGTTTTTCAGCATGCAAGAGATCTGAAGAAATATACAGGTATGTTGCAATATTCTCGGATACAGTGTGTGGCAAAACTTTTAAACAATGCAACAGGTCTTTGTATACTTCCGAAATGTTAAGTGTTTCAGGATTCTATCTTGGCTAACACTGCTGGCTATGTCCCCCAGCCCCACAGGCTGCAGAATAGACACTGCCGGCCTTGGAAGGTATGCTATGGTAGTTACCCCCTTGCTGAGGGCTAATTCTGAATTGGGAGGCATCAAACAGTAAATTTGGATAAAACATATTGCACTGCAAGGGGAGCAAATACATCTATTTTATATTTCTACATGCAGGGTAAAGGCTTTGCTGCATTTGCACTTAACCCACAAACAGTAGCGTAACTATAAATTTTGTTCCCCCCTGCCAAAAAGTGTGTGGTGCCTCCCCCTCCAGGCTTCTCTCCAGCATTTTTCCCCAGCGTGTGACGTGATGACATCACACGCATAATGGAGAAACTGAAGCAGGAGAGAGGAAGAGAGACCAGCATACACTGCTGCTTTCATTGGCTCCGAAGCATCCCTGGCCGTCCAAGCACGCTCATCCGCCCGCCCATCCTGTACACAGTAGCAAATAGCCAGCTCTGTGTACAGTCAATTGAATCCGTGGGGGAATTTGTCATCTCTGCCATGGCCCAGGTGGGTCGCGTCCAGTGCTCAGTCAGTGGGCAGCGGCAGGCAGCAGTATGTCAGTACCCTGCTGCTGCTTGCTCCCCCAAGCGGCTGCTGGGGCTGCCTTACAGTAGTTTTGCCACTGCCCACAAATGCTGGCCAGCTTTATTTTTACCTAGGAAACAGGGATAACAAATCCAAATCTCTACACAGACTTTAAGGGCGGAATGTAATGCCTGAGTTTGGGCAAAATTTTTATTGAAAATTACCCCGAATCGAAGTGTGTGTACGGGGGGCATTACTCCTCTCAATGTTAAATTTGTTCTTTACATTGTTGTATAAAGCAGAATTTTGAAAATAAAATATAATTGTGTATCTATTATGCCCAGTACACACGCTTCAATTCAGGGTCATTTTCGAATCGATTTTGCTTCTAGAAGCAAAATCTAATTGAAATGTAACCGAAAATAATTCTCAATCAAAGGGCGGGATGTACTAAGGGGAAAATGCGGTAAAACCCAGGTTTTACCACATTTTCCTATGTATTAAAACCCTGCCACCACGATACCGCATAGTAGGGTATCGCCACCTTTGGGTGGCGGTACCCTATAGAAGCCTATGGGCTTTTTTTCACTGCCCGACACCTCCGCCGTAAACCCACCGACCCCCCTGTCCCCCTCTCTCTGGCTTACCTTAGTCCAGGTCCTCCTGGACCCGGAAGGTAAGCCCTTCCTCCCCCTAGTAAAGCAGCCGGACATCCTTCCGGCTGCAGGGGGGAGGAGGAGGCGCCGGGGACAGCTTGCTTAGCTGTCCCCAGCGTGAGGGTAGAAGCAGGCGGCAGGGAGATGACGGAGACCCCCCGCACACCACAGTACAGGTATCGCGGGGGGGGGGGTCTCCGTCACCGCACCACGATGCCAGCCGCATATGTTACATGCATATGCGCTGGCATCGCGGTATGTGGGCGGGCGGCGAAGGGCGGCAATGTATTTTAATACATCCGCCCAAAGAGCGTTAATTGCCTTCAATGCAGATTTGGGCCCCACGGCATCGGGATCGAAAGCAGAAATAGATTTGTCTGGCAAGTCTATTTCTGCTTTGATCTTTCAGATCAAAGGCAGTTACATGCTCCTTTATGCAGCATTTGCCCCTCCCACCCCTGCATGCCATCCTTCCCTCCCTCCCTTCTGTTTCATGCCGGCATTCGCCGGGTCCCGGCGGGTGTCGATATCAAATCGGTATCGACGGCCGCCGCATTGAACTGTCTGTATACCCCTTAACTTCTTATGTTACTTATTTGCAGAAGTGCACAGCCAGGGCACAATTTCCTTCAAATGGTTTTTATACAGATAAGTAGTAAGAGGTGCTGCAGACGTAATCTGCACATAGTTAAATTTCAATCATTTAATTATGAGATCAGTTACAGTAAATGTTTGCACAAGTGCTCATTAATACTCCCCTTTCACTGATGCAATAATCAAGGTTATTGCTGGAGTGACCTGCGGCGATCTCCACAGCGACTTACATCAGGCCGGTGAGTGTGACATCCTTCCCCAGCACAGAGAGGACAGCGAGAGACGGTAGATTGACAGTCTGCTCCCGACAGAGGCTCCAAGTCCAACAGAGCCCCGCCGGTTGTAGCGGACAAAGATTTATGCCACTTGGAAATTTATGAAATTCTTAAAGGCACTGGAACTTTTATTTATAATTGAAGCTGCTCAAAAGTTTTTTTCTTGTTGGAGGCATCTGAACCGGTTCAATAATTAAATTGATAAAAAGCTATCCATCTTAAAGGAGATTGCGATATTCAACCTTATGGTTAAGAGACAAAAAAATAGATGGATTGTGTATGCAAGGCTAGATATCAATTGTTTTTATGTGCATGGTTAATGGTTATATGTGTAATTAATTTTTAATATATTAAATTTAATAGATCAACATTGTGCGCTCTCTTTTTTTTTATTTGTTTAGTTTGTTTTGGTTGTATTTATTACTTCTAGGAGCAGCACAATTGTTTAATTGGAGCTGTGATTATCCATTTATGTATTGATTAACATATCATTTTAATTTAATTTGTTTGCCACTTTTGCGCCCGATATACCTTGTGCTTATATTGATCCATATTGCTGGGTCTACCTGGGTCATGGCTCAGTGGAAGATGATCCTTAATGTGAATCTAATACCGCTTTGATCCCGCCGCAAAAACCCGGGTCAGTGGCGGGTCAGACCTGGGTCAGCGGCGGTGTAAATGGGGTCAACCCATTTACACGGTACTCCTACCTGAACATGGCTAGGACCTGGGTAGAGGCTCCAGCACAGGTCCAGACATCTGAAGTAGGATGGAGGCGGCATCCCAGCAGCCGCTGCCCAATCAGATGACTGGGGGAGGAACTGCCAGTGACAGGCATGTGGCTGGGCGGTGCCGGGAAGGGAGAGGGGGCGATGGGGCAGCTGAATCCTGCCGGGGAGGGAGGCAGTGGCTCCTGAGTCCCCGGGAGAAGTGCTCCAGGCAAGCCCGGAGACAGTGGGTAGGGGGTGGAGGTTCAAAGGGGTCACCAAGGAATACACGCTACAGCTCCTGCTGATCACGTAAATGCTGCCACTGGGGTGGATTCCCGGCTCGGCTATCAGGAGGGAAGGTACTTTGTGTTTTAACAGGTATTAGTCTTAAACCACGACTGGTGTATAACAAACATGGAATCCACCCTGGCTACGAGCATTAAACCCCCTATGGCAACGGGCAATAATCCCCCTGGCAACTACCATGGAACCCCTGGCAACCGCAGAAAACCCAAGAATGCACACAAGGAATAGCTTTTTTCCAGTCCAAACCAGTTTGCAGTCACAAAGGGGACAAAGGGGAGTGGTGGGTGGGGACTGCTTCTGGGAAGCCTGCTCGTGGTCAGCATCTCCCAGCGTGTCTCCAGCAGATGACATCACCTTCTGGTGCCCCTGAAGAACCAATAAACGGCCTCAGAGCATTACCCGGATATAAAACCCGGGTAATGTGCATTTACACTGCGCACAGACACATGCCATTGCCGTGTTATACCCTGGTAGATACCAGGGTAGAATTCCCTGGTCTCTCTACCCATGTTTTGGAAGAAGGACCCGTTCACACTAACAAAAAACCCGTGCCGGTGCGCGTCCCCAATCAAAAACCTTCGTAGAATTTACTAGTGGAAAAGGGGTAAAATGGAGTATGAAGCTGGGTCTGACCCTGGAAATACCTATGTTCAAAGACCAGGGTCCGACCAGGGATTTTGGTATAAAAGGGGTATAACTAGGGTAGCTATCAGACAGCAATGAGTAGCACACAGTACGGAGGGTGGTGGTGTGGCTTGTTCCTCTTGTTAGTGAAACAGTTATTTAATTATAAGTCAAACATTTAGACATTATAAATCCATATATGGTAATGCTAAAATCACAAGATAATATAATATGCTAGCACATCAAATATTTTTTTTTTTTTTTAAAGACAATTTACAGGGCAATTTTACCAGCTAGACAATAACTTGAGAGGAACATCTTGCAAAATACAGAGACTGACATATAAGCATTAATTGAGAACTTCATGTGACTGTCAGTCATCTGTTTTGTTGTTTTCTATCCATCTTGCAACATCAATGGAGCAGCACCATTAACTAGATTAATGATGGATATGCATTTTACTGTAGTTAATAAAAATATTACATTCGTTGTTTGGGTTTTTTTTACCTTACGTTTTTATTTTACTTAATGTTACTGATTACTCTTGGTAAAATAATAAACAGATTTTCAAATGAAATGTTACTGATTATTACCAACACTCAGATACATCCATTTTGATTCTAGATTCAAACAGGTGCAGAATTTCAGAAGAAAAACAATGATGTGCTTTGTTTTTATACAGGACCAGAAGAATGCTCGGGACCAGAAGAATTTTGGATAACAGATTATTCCGTATTTTGGAATATTTTTATATTTGAATGAGATATCTTGAGGTATCCTGCATTTATAATGTATAAGCACATCAAACACTTGAAATACACAGAAATATATTTTATTTTTTTATTTTTTATTTAAAAAATGAAACGAAGTTTGTGTACAATCTCAGACACTGATTTTGAATGCCAAGCAATCATGTCCTTGCACATATTTAGTGCCAGTTACATGTTATTTTCCCAGTAGTTACAGATAGTACCCAGTAGGTTTTTAGCAAAAAATAAAAAATACAAGTACATTTTGGAGACTATGGTGTTCGGAATAATTTGGATAACAGATACTTGGATAAGGGATACTCAACCTGTATATCTTTATTAGGGATAAGCACTGGCCATTTTTTGGGGGTTCTGGATTTTGGGTCTGGATCTTCTTCGGGTTTTGGGTCTGGATGTGTTTTGACAAAACCACCCTTCTGGGTTTTGGGTCTGGATTTTTTGGCAGACCCTGGATTTTTTTAGCAAGAGCTGTCCCTTGCGTTACTAATTGCATATGTTAGTGCATATGTGATTAGTAAGAATGCGGTAGCCGGCAGAGGTGGGGCGGCGGATGTTAGTACATTCCACCACATTGACTATAAAATACCCTATATTGCACCAGCAAACCCCTGCTGGAAAGCCCCTAGAATTGTGCAGCCCTAGGGCAGCTGCCCAGTAATCCCATGCATTAAGATGTCCCTGCCTGGATGCTAACTTTAACCCAGAGGCTAAATCTCCATTGAGTGATTTGGAAGAGAACACTGGGTTTACCCAGTGTACGAACATCCACATCAGGGGCATCTTAAGAGAGGAGGAGGCCCATGTGCAGCCTTCTCCGGCCTGGCCCCCTCATCTCTACCAGGAGCAGTAGGGTCTGAGCATTAGAGTGCTTAGACCCTACTGTACATGCGCAAACCACCACAAAAATGGCGTGGCGGACAATTTTCTGGCAATTTTCGCAGCACTGCTCTGCGCTGTGGTGTCTTGTATTTAAAATCCGCTGCGCATGCACAGATCACTGGAAAAATGGTTGCTGCACCATTTTTAGGGGATCTTGGTAGTGTACCCGCCATCGCTGCTGGACTCCGGATGGTAAGTATTGGAAAAATGAATGCAGTGTGTGTGGGGTAGGCCCCCCTGGGACTCGGGGGCCCATGTGCACACTGTACCGTTATAGATGGGTCACTGGTCCTCATTAATATAAATAAATTACAGGTATTTCAACGTGATGCATTCTCTTCCATTTCCATTATTTTCATTTTTGCCTATCATTTATTTACCTGCCGACAGTATGATTAAAATGCCAGTTGCACCCTGCAGGTCTCACATTGTCCTCGCGTACCCTGCTCGATTATTATCATACAATAACCCTCCTCCTTTATTGCATCCTCCTGGTTTTAATCTCACCCAGAAGCAAAACTGGATAATAGATTAGATGTATATTATGTTTTCCTTACTGGTGTTGGAAATTGCTTGAATCCATTAGGACTCACATAAAATAATCATGAATCATAGATTTATGCCCTACGGGGAGCATGATCCAGAGTAGAAATTGACTGCATTGTATAAACTGGTTTGGATAAAAAATATGATAATAAAATCATGTCAGACCTTTAATGTCACCTTGCAAGCTAACAAAATGGAAGTGAAAAATAAATAACATTCAGGAAAGATTTAGAATAAAAAACACTATAGTACCCTGGTTGCATGAGGGTGTAAAACCAGGGCCGGTGCAAGGCGAGTTGGGGTGGGGGCGTCCCGGTGCCTGGTGGGGAGCGGGCAGGAGTGTCCGTCTGTGCCACGGGGTACCTGCGGCACTGTGTATAAAGCTGGCGGCGTCAGCGTCCCTGCAGTGATTAAGAAATAACTATCATGCCGGGCTATGCAGCGGCGCGGGAAGCGCTTCTGATTTTGAAAATATGGGGCCACATGCTGATTGGCTGAATATCAGCCAATCAGTGAGCGGCAAGTGTTTTGAAACCCAGCAGCGCTTCCCGCGCCGCCGCATAGCGATAGTTATTTTCTATTCACTACAGGGACCCCGCCACCGCCTGCTTTATACACAGCGCCGCAGGTATTCCCCCGGCACGGACACCCCTGCCCGCTCCAGCACCTACGCTAACCCTTCATGCTGGGGGCGAGGGGCGAACTGCCGCCCTCCAGTGGCCAGCGCCCTAGGCAAATGCCTAGAACTGCCCAGTGGTGGAGCCGGCCCTGTGTAAAACCCACATAAGGGTAAATTTGAGAGTTCTATTGAAGATGAGACTTTGCCCATATTAACCTGTCAGATACTATGTTTGCCTTTTTATTGTTTATGACATACTTCCATTTTATGTATGTCCTATTTTTCCTACTGTTTCATGCCGCAGACCACAATAGTGCCTTATAAGTTGATGATGATGATGACTATGATAATATTATCTAGTCAAAATAGATGGTAATATGCAAGTAGAGAGAGACCCATTAGCATTTTATACCTGGTGGCCAACCTCTGCCCTCGGTGAACAGGAGAAATGCAAATAATGTGTACCGCATGAACAAAAGCCATCCTGTGTATTTTCGATGCTGCTAATTTTTAGTATAATTTTGTGATTTACAATGTAATATATACCATTGGTGACCTAATTTATGGTTCATGTATCTTAACGTTAAAAACGCGGATTTGGTTGACTGTTTGTTATCACTTTTTTCTGTGTGTACGTGGTGTCAGTACAGTATGTGTTGTAACTGCCCTGTCTCTTATTGCCTTGCTGATCACTGTCTGTCGCATTGTGGTAGGACAATTGCAACATCTCAGGCTCTGGTGATAACATCAGGACGGAAGCAGCAGTCAGTAGGCACTGTGGGAAGTGGGCAGGAAGACGCTGTGATTTCCGATGACAGACTAATCCCATTGTTTACTAAAGACAGTATACAGAACACAAACCATTTACACAGCTATAAACCAAGCCTCAAATGTTCATCTATTGTCTGTCAATTTTGCATAACACACACTCCCTTTCCTTCACATAGCTCAATGTGTCCTTGTCCTGACTAAACTTTATTTATTATGTAAACCATTCCCCTGGACATTGACTTATCCTAGGGATTATAATCCCCGTATTTCGGAAATGTATAACGGATTCTATTTTTTATATTGAAGGATATTTCAGAGTGTTTATGCAGAGCTGGATTTACACCACATGGGGCCCATAACACTACAGGCCTGATTCAGACCTGTCTGCTAGGTTGCAGATACTTGCAGGGGGACCCATATTTTTGGAAGGAGGGGTCCAAGAGTCTGGTGCTGATATTTGAAATATGGGGGGGACCCCAGCACTTTTTTCCCCCGTATTTCTCCGTATTTCTCAAACCAGGGATGGATATGTTAATTCAAAACACTTTTTCTCAGTGATGCATGGTTCTGTCAAATTCACCTGCCAGAACAAGGTCTATTTTTCTTGCGATTTTTGGTAATATTTAGCAAATCGCAACCTGTTAAATTTGCGATTTTTATGTTTTCCGTGAGAAAACATTTCAATGCGATTTTGAAGTGCAATTTTTTTGGTCATAGCAAAACGAGCATTTTTTACAGCAAATTGCACATGCATTTTTTACCCTATTACATGTGTGATTTTTAATAAACATGTGATTTTGCCCATTTTTTTTACCAAAACAAAGTGAATTTTCTAAAAAAAATCCTACCTTATTATATTTCCACCAAATATTTTCATTTTTAGAAGCTTTAGTAAATTTACCCCTAGTTCTTTTGGAAGTAGATGTAATACCTGTATTAAAATAAACGGACTGCTCATATACAGTGGATGAAACCATTTTGTGTGTCCAAACTTTTTCTTTTAAAGAACATCAAAGGACTTTCAGTGTGTGGGCAGGGCCACATGATGTCATTATGTCTCACAGTACTCACGCCAGGCTCTGAAAACATTTTGGATGGCCAGGATATCTTCATGAGGCCCTTGGTACCTCCTTGTCACGTAGGTTGCCTTGTGGAAAATCCATTGTGTGCAGCGTGCCCGTCAGCTCCACTTTCCTCAGGGCACTCTGGTTTCACTCCACAAAAAATGTGTGATTAGGGAAACCCTTATTTTTGTGTAGCAAATTACAGTATCTCTAGTGTGTATTTTATATTTTATAGAGTGTAGGTTGTAAACCGTACTAGGACAGGGACAAATGAGATTTATTAAGCATTGTAAAATTCTGTAAGCACCATATGAAGACAGGGCCCTAATAAGAAATGTATAAGGAGTACAGTATATTGTAGGGATGTATATAATGTGAATACACTATTGTAATACTGTTTAATAATTACAATATTCGTAATTGCTAAATGATATACATAGAAGACATGGGATTGTATATTGTTTTAGAGGTGCAGTTGAAAAACTATGGTTCTTTAGAAAATAATACCCCCTAAATATTGCATATGTCGCTTGACGACTATGGGGGGTATGCAATCTGGGATTGCGGCTGTCGATCCCTGCCGACAGCCGTGATCCTGGCCCGTTTGTGGTCAGATCGACCTCGTAAAAACAGACGGGATTCAATGTCCCGCCTGCCGATGGGTACAAAGGGGGCGTGGCTCACGTCGGAAATAGCGGCGTCACATTGCATACCCCCTATGTTGAAATATTTTCAATTAGGCAGACATTTGAAAGTATATTGGACCTGGGATGCTGAAGTGGTTATTGTTTATGGTATGAGTAATATTGTTTACTAGAAAATAACCTTAAAGTACAGAACTGGAGGATGCATATACCGAATCATAAAGTAAGAAATGTCAGTGCAATATAATAGACGAGTCTGTGCAATATAAGCTGAAGCCATCTATCATAGTTCTGAAGTACACAAACGTTCCTGTCCTGGCTGACACATGCTCAGTCATAACACTTAACTTATCTCTCAGCATCTATATCACTAAATCTTAGCACTGCACTCCACACTCTTGACCCTTACAGCCATTGAAGGACCTTCTGTTACTTAAATGCCAAAATAATAATTTATAATGTGAGTGGCTGGTGAGAACATTGTGTACTTTTTATACCAAGAATCTGGTTTGTAGAGTACATTCATCTTTTAACTCGATTTTCTGTTTTTTATTCAGAATTTTGTGTGTGGAGAACCAGTGTAATGAAGAAAAAAAGGGCTGAGCATTATCTTTCTAGAGGACAGTTGTACCTAGTTTTCTTAAGCAGCTAAATATACAGTAGATCCACACCAGTGGCTCTCCTGTCTGGACATCAGGCCTTAATCAGTGTCTAAGCTGACCACGGCCCAAAACCACTGGTGACAACTCTGGGGTTGATAGATAGATTTGAGTATCATCCGCATACAAGTGATACTGAAATCTGAAAGAGCTGATTAGTTTGCCAAGAGAGGAAGTATAGATTGAGAAAAGCAGAGGACCTAAGACAGATCCTTGCGGAACTCCGAATGACAGAGGTAGTGAAGAGGAAGTAGAGTCTGAGAAGCGAACAGTGAAAGAGCGATCAGATAGGTAAGATGTGAACCAGGAAAGGGCTGCATCATTAAGACCTAGGGAGTGTAGTGTTTGTAGGAGAAGAGTGTGATCCACAGTGTCAAACGCAGCAGAAAGATCTAGCAGAATAATAGTGAGTAATGGCCTTTAGACTTAGCAGTTACCAGATCATTCACCACTTTAGTCAGTGCTGTCTCAGTGGAGTGTTGAGAGCGAAAGACTGACTGAAGCGGGTCTAATAGGGTGTTGGAGTTAAGAAAGTTTGTTAGGCGAGAGTAGACAAGCTTGGAGAGGCATGGGAGCTGAGAGATAGGACGATAGTTAGAGAGAGAGTTAGGGTCAGAATGTGTTTTTTCAGAATGGGAGTAATCACTGCATGTTTGAGCAGAGAAGGAAAAGTACCAGTAGCAAGAGAGAGATTGCAGATTTTAGTTAAGGTTGGAATAAGCACAGGAAATAGATTTTTAATGACTTGTGCAGATATTGGATCAAGAGGAGAGGTAGTAGAGTAGGAGGATAAGAAGAATGTGGATACTTCCTTTTTATTTGTGGGCTCAAATGAAGAGAAAATGCCAGAGCCCCCAATGCTATTTCAATCACTCTTCTGCACAGATCACTTGCTCCCATTCACTATTACAGGACTTTCATCGGGCTGCTCCCATCCTATGGAATGCCCTTCCACGCACAATAAGACTCTCCACTATTTATTTATTTTATTTATATATTAATAAATATATTATATTAATTAACAGTTTCTTATATAGCGCACACATATTCCTCAGCGCTTTAGAGAGAATATTTGAACATTCACATCAGTCCCTGCCCCAGTGGAGCTTAAAATCTATATTCCCTACCACATGTACACGCACAGACATTCTAGGGTTAATTTTTGTTGCAAGCCAATTAACCTACCTGTATATTTTTGGATCGCGGGAGGAAACCAGAGTAAACCCACGCAAGTACGGGGAGAATATACAAACTCTGCACAGTAAGAGTCATGGTGGGAATCGAACCCATGACCTCAGCGCTGTGAGGCAGTAATGCTAACCATTACACCATCCGTGCTGCCCCCAGCCTCCAAACTTTCAAGTGTTCCCTGAAAACTCACCTCTTCAGGCAAGCCTATCATATTTAAGTTCTACACGCATAACCCTCTGAGGCACTTATGTATTATTTAGCTATGCTATGCTATTACTGGTGCCTGTCCTTGTGTTTCCCTCCTATATCCCTATAGATTGTAAGCTTGTAAGCTTGCAGCTGGGCTCTCTAACCTCCAAGTCTGTTGTTTGTTACCCAGTTTGTTTTATCACTGTCTACTATTGTAAAGTGCAACGGAATCTGCTGTGCTATATAAGAAACTGTTAATAAATGAATAAATAAATTGTATTACTTGGGACTGGATGGGATCTAGGTTTATACTAGGTTTATATTAGGTTTATACACAATGAACATTATAGTATTTACAGTAAGCACTCTTTGTTTCCCCCTGCACAGTGGCCCTTATTCTGATTGAGTCAGATGGCTCCAAGTGCGGACGGACGGCCGATGGTTGGTGTTTGCGCATCTGCAGAGGCTTATCTGCGCATGTGCGAACGCCTCACACGTACGAACACGGCGTGAGGGTCGTGCAGAAAATGATCATACAGAACCATCCAGCAGGGGGTGGAGAGGGGTGTTTGGGCTTATTACCATATGCATACGCCCTGCGTTTCATGGGCGTTTCCAGGAAAACGCTGGCCATTCGTATGGTAATGCGGCCATGACGCAAGTGTGGGGGGTGGACAGCTGACATAGCAGGATGTCAGCTGCCCGCACATATCCCTGCTTTCATACAGAAAAATGTCTGAGTGGTCTGGAGCACTCGGTGCTGCCTGACCACTCGGTCCATCATTCGAAGGTCGGCGCCCATCGGAGGATGGGGGAGGTTCCCACAGATGGGGGAGGTGTTCACATGAAACATCCACTCGCAGTCTGTTCACTCAGTGTCTTACCGCATTCGGGTGGTGTGAGCGATCCGTACGGTAGGCGGGGCTAAGAACACTCGATTCCTGTCTGAAATACACATCTGTCCGAATCAACTAGAATAAGGGCCATAGTCCAAATGCTTACTTCAAAAGTAGAGCGTGTAGAGCATAATAAAGGTCTAGTTAAATAAAAAAAAAAGCACCAAATCTTTTTATATTCTAACAGAGTTTTAACGGGGCATATTATATGTCACAGGTACAAGTGTTTGAGTGGAATTAAAGTTATAGTAATGGTTGTGAGAATTTTGAAACAGACTCAAATTAAAAAAAATAGTGGAAATTGACAAAGAAACTTATTTATTTTTATTTACAGTTTTGCGTCAAAAAAGCGATGTTACAAAAGTTTATGGCTCCAAGGCTGCTCATTGCCGATCATAAAGAAAATACTGTAGAAAGTGAATTTGTACATACATTTTGGAACATTATAACCAGCATAGAAATGTTTTAAAAATGGCATATGTTAAATAGTATCAAAAAGTGTCAGAAATTATTTTGTTTCTGTTATGATTTCTTTTTACATTAGAGTTTGTTATTGTTGTCTTTACAGTTAGCAGCTCTATAACATTTATACCCATTTCACACCGCACTTGTTAAACGGTATATTGCCATTTTTTTTTCCATTGTAAAACGTTTAAGGCTGCAGTGGGAAATTTACCGGTTAATTTACCGGTTAAAGATAACCGGTATTTCAACACATTTAAAAAGCAGAGTCCTACACGTTTCATAGCCATTTTTTATGCAGTGAGAATGGCTCTGAAACGGTATTTAGTAAAAACAACAGACTACAGGCCTGTGATAGGCTGGCTGCCTTGAAACGTGTTCAGGGGATTAAACGGGTTGACTGATGTGAATGGTATTTAAAAGGTATTTAAAACGGTAATCTACTGCAATGTGAAGGCTCAGACCCGTTTTAAATACTGTTTTAAAATACCGGTTTTTAAAAACGTTTAGGCAGTGTGAAAGGGGAATTACAGTATATTCCATGTAGTTGATTTCCTATAGTATACCTTTAACCTACCACTACTGTTATATAAAGGGACTCCCTTTGTGTTTAACAGATATAGTAGTGCCCAACACTGGCCAATCTAGAAATATGGTAATGGGTGGTCCCAGATTCAACTACTTCAGCAGGCGGGGCCCTTGCTTGGTGAAGCCGCATGCCAAAAATGAGGTGTGACCTCATGGAAAGGAGGCATGACATCACAAAAGGGGGCGTGGCATTACATATTATACCACACACCGTAATGCCCATTGCAGATTTTAGCAAACTCCATAACATCCATTACACATAAAGCCACATGGCGTAATGCCAATTACACATAAGGCCACACCATATGATGCCCATTACATACTATATAACAAACCATAATGCCCATTACATATTTGACACATACAGTAAGTGCTCATTGCTAGGGGCTTCATGCTCGAAGCCAAGGTGGCTTCATGCTTGCTGCTAAGGGGGATACAAGGACAAGTTATTGCTCGTTGCCAAGGGGGACTGAAATTGCTCGTTGCCAAGTGGGACTGAAATTGCTTGTAGCCAAGGGGAGGATGAAATGCTGCTATAGAGTTGAAAATAGTGGCGGACGGACCTGCTTTGACTATACAGCCAATCATTGTACCACTCTCTCTGCCCGGCTGTCAGAGCTTTGACCTGCTTTGTGCTGACTGCTGGCAGTCTAATTGGTGGTCCGGTGCACCCCCAGACCACCCCTTAGATTCGCCTATGGTGCCCAAGTAGTTCAATAGTTTACATTATGTCACTTTAAATGGCTGCCAATTCACTTTATGCCACACAGTATATTCAATTCACATTATGACATACAGTGTCCCCAGTTCATATTATGCCGTGTTTGTATTGTGCTATGTTACAAGTGCCCTCCAGTTCAAATGATTCCTCATTGCAGTGCCCCAGTTCATATTATGTGCACTATAATGCCTTCACTTCATATTGTGCACCAGTTCTTCTTCTGTAACATTATAGTGCCCTCCACATTACAATGAGCAGATCAGATTTTGCCAGATTACAGTGCCCCTTAAACCCCGCACACACTGGCACTGTAGTCATGCCCATGGTTCTGGTTTGTTTCTATATTTATCTTTGTACTGTTTAGTCTGGCATGTACATACTGACTGTTGTTTCTGCCAATGTAATTGATTTCATCATGCATTAAATAGAATAAGGTGCTTTGTGATTAATAACAATGTCACTATTGATTTCCTTATAAATAAGGACAACAAGGTAATAAACATCTCGGCTGTCAGATGGGAAATGTGCTTCACTTATATGTAAGGTTTATTTAATTTCTTTTTTTTTCTTTTTGGGTGATCAAATAATGATTCCCCTTCAAGGTTTATGAACTCTGCAGTTTATGTTGTTTTCAATACTGTTTTAAGGCCCATACACATTTGGCGATTTTGAGCTGACAGCAGCTCAGTTTTGCAGTTTCAGCTCAAAAGCCGCCCAGTGTGTACAAAAGCCGCCCAGTGTGTACAAAAGCCGCCCAGTGTGTACGTGCCAGCGATGAGCACTGATGCGCACTTCCACATCATCGCCAGTGTCCACTGCTCATCTGCTGGTATTACCCATAGCGTCCTGCTATGGAAAATCGTCCACCCGGGACAATTGCTAAAACTGTCAAAAATCGCTCAGTGTGTATGCACTGAACGATTTTCAGCCCAGCGATTTTTCCTATCATCGCTCTGCATACACGCTGAGCAAAATTGCCTAGTGTGTACTGAACTTTAATCAATTCTCCAGTGATGAACACTGAGGGGTAAATTTACTAGGATGGGAGTTCTATTGAAGCTGGGGTGTTGCCAATAGCAACCAATCATATTGTACTTCTTATTTATTTATCACCTTCTAGAACAGGGATGGGGAACCTCCGGCCTTCCAGCTGTTGCTGAACTACACATCCCAGCATGCTTTGCAACAGTTTTAGCATGGCCAAATATCAAAACTGTAGCAGGGCACACTGGGATGTGAAGATCAACAACATCTGGAGGGCCAAAGGTTCCCCATCCCTGTTCTAGAAGATAATAGATGGAATCTTATTGTTGCTATGGGCAACATCCCATCTTCAGTAGATTTCTCATCTCAGTAAAGTTACCCCTGAGAATCATGGACATTTACTTAGAGAGAAAAACATAAAAGCATATAACAGAAACCTGTAAAATAAAATAGAAACTGTCTCAGTGTGATTTTCTGCTCTGTTACACGAGCACGACACACCAGGTAGTGAACCCTTCATTGCTGACAACATAGGCAACCCCACACTGCTGACACTGATGACACCTCTGCAGTGAGGTACTGTATAGTACAAAACATACAATGACCTCCTGCGCCACAGACTGCAATTAGAGAACACTTATGGGTAACAACCCCAATAACACAACAATAAGAAAAATAAATGTTTCCCTCAGTGCTGTCTCATCAGAAAATAAGCCTTCTCTGTTCTTTCGGACTGGGATTTAGTGATCCTCTCCTTTCCAACCAAGGTGCTCACAGAGAGAAAAAAGTTTGGATTAGTGAACTGTGTCAACTGTTTAATGGGATAAACTCATAGACACTCACCTCACAAAAGTGGGTGACATTCACATAAGAAGGTTTCTTTATGTGTTGCACCATGGTTTGGATTGGTAGGTCAAACTTATCCTTTACCACCAGATAAAAGACTAACACTCACCCAAATATGGGTCCCTATATTCCCATAAAGGTATCTTTTATAGGAGGACCCCAGCATATATCTCAAATGGAGGCTCCACAGTAATCTATACACGATTTGTTACACAAAACGATACTCACTACAATCAGCAGGTGTCACTACGGCGCATTGCTGTCCTGTACCAGCACTTAGGGCAGTATTCAATGTAAAAGATTGCGGTGTGCAGCGAATCCTGTTTAGGATTCGCTGCACACTCGCTGTGTTCCGGAGGGCTGGCTGCCACTCGCTCTCTCAGTATTCAACGTCGCAGGAGCGAGTTGCCCCTCGCGGCGAATCTTAACCCCTGCAGCGTACGAGTGTCCGCTGCAGGGAGCCGTGGGACGGTGGCAGGCAGGGAGATTGAAGGAGGGCTCCCCGGGACCCAGGCAGCACAAGCTGCCACCCCCCAGAGCCAGCAGGGGACCGGGTATATTCACTGCTCCCGATCATGCATATGTAATCGGGTGCAGTGAATATATGAATATCTAATGAGCGACTCGGCTCCCGGCCCCCTGCTGGCTGTTATGTGTAAAAAAAAAAAAATATATATATATATATATATATTTTTTTTTATTAAATATACAGGTATATTCATGTACTACCGGTATAAGCACATTAATAAAAATAGCATGCCCTTTCACAGAATAAAATTCCAGATTTTTTGACACCAAAATAAAAACAAAAAAACTTTTATTTTAATAGTTCACATTCCACTTTTCCATGAAAAGATGGAGAATTTCTACACGGAGAGACACGGCGAAAATCATTTAGAAAGATGGCGAAAAGTGCACGTTGAATAGGGTGGTTCGCTTTTTGAGACCAAAATTCTCCATCCAACGTGAAAAAAGCAGAAATTCTCCATAAAACATGGCAAATTTTCCTCATTGAATACTGCCCTTAGACTGCAGCTGCCTTTTTCTGATTCTGATTGGTTTTCTGCAGTTTAAAGGAATGTACATATCCCCTGCTGCATGCACGCATGCATTCTGTGTTTATGATTGGAGAGATTTTGGGGTACTGCTCAACAAAGACCCTGATTGATTGGGGCTTTACATGGGAACAGAGGGCAAGTAATCAGTGGCCCCAGGGCCCCAGAGGGAGGTACAGATCGAGCACTGAAATTAGGCAAGTGCCGGGGGGCATGTTCACTTGAGTGGGGGCATCCATGTCTGCTGTCTCTATTTTACGCATGGTTTAGGTTTTTTCTTTGCTGTTTGTTAAATACAGTACTACTACTTTAGAGCAATGATTTTCCACACATGATTTCTGTGTGCTATTGCTTTCTGTTGAAAGTATTTGTGAGTTGGTTTGCTTGGATATTGCTAATACATTACCAATTTGTGAAGCATTTTCAGGGGCGGATTGGGAATTAAAAGCAGCCCGGGAAATTATTTGAAGCAGCCCTAGGGGGGCCAAGGGTACCCGTTGCGCGCCAACATTTTTAGGGGGCGTAACCTAGTGACATGGGGGCGTGGCCTATTTCAATGAGGTCACGCCCCATTTTTGCCGCTGTGGGGTCATGGCTAGTAGCTCACCCACACCCACAGCCCACCCATTGACCCGCCTTATTTTTTACATTTGCTTCAATCTTTTCTTGATTTCGCACACGGTAATACCACATACACGTTACGACACACACTGATGCCCATTATACATTATGGCACACACCGTGATGCCCATTACATGTTACGCTGAAGGCACGCACCAAAAATTATATTATATTATACCACATGCCATAGTGCCTATTACACATTATGCCAGGGCTCAACAATTTTTCATAAAAGAAAGACAACAGTGACAGTGCGCACCAGAGGCCATGATGCCCATTACGAGTTATGCCAGGGCTCAACAATTTTTAAAAACCAAGGACAATAGGGAAAGTGCGCGCCGAAGGCGCGCGTCAAAAATTTACACCGTTATGCTTGCTACACGTCACACACCCAAAACATATTATACCACGTGCCATAATACCCATTACATGTTATGCAACACACCGTAATTCACACGCAACACGCTATAATGCCCATTACACGTTATACCAAACACTTTCATTCCCATTACACATTATGCCACACATCGTGATGCCCATTACACATTACTCAACACACCGTGATGCCCATTACACATTATGCCCCGCACCGTGATGCTCCATTATACATATTCCCCACACCTTGATGCTCATTATACATATGCCACACACATGATGCCCATTATATATATGCCCCACAGGTTGGAGTCAAAGGCAAATTGAACTACTGCGCACTTCACAAAGCAGATGCGCACTGCACAAATAGCCAGCACACACACGGTTTAAAAAAAAAAAAAAAGTTTACCAGATACAAGAGGCCCAATTGGACCAGCGGCGGTGACAAATGAGCACAGCATGAGGCAACGGAGAAGGTGCAAAATCTCACGATGGGGAAGTCACCTCACTCAGCAGAGAGAGGAGGTCACTGCCCCAAGTGAGGACCCGCAATGCGTCGAAGCTCAGCCAAGCTACTGCTGAACACCCGGCGAACCGGACAGGTGGTGACCCTACACACACATTGTATAATGACATGGGGCACGCTGACACACACATTGTATAATGGCATGGGGCACGCTGACACACACATTGTATAATGGCATGGGGCACGCTGACACACACATTGTATAATGGCATGGGGCACGCTGACACACACATTGTATAATGGCATGGGGCACGCTGACACACACATTGTATAATGGCATGGGGCACACTGACACACATACAGTACAGCATACAGATGTATGCAATCCCTCGCATCCCTCCTCCCCCAGGATGAATACCTTTGTGGTGTGCAGTGTGCTGCCTGTGCATGTCTTGCAGCTTTTAGTGAGCAGGATGGCCCCAAAACTTAGTGCACATTAGTGAAGGGGGGCTGGGGAGCGATGACAGCGGGCTTGCCATTTTGAAAAGTAAAGTAAAGGTGAACCGCTGATTGGCTGAGAGCCGTGACAGAGGGCTCTCTCAGCCAATCAACGGCCGCTGATTCCCCTGTCTGCCCGATGCTCCTCACTGCGGGGGGGGGGGGGGTGGCGGGGGTTGCTGTCGCCACGGCCAGGGGGGGTGGCGGGTGTGCGGACATCACTCACAGCCGCGCTTCCGTCGGCATCCTGCGTCCACTCCTCAGACAGTGCAGCATTGCCCAAAACCAATATGGCCGCCGCATATGTGCATTTAATATATGCATATATGCGACGGCCATGTTTGTTGTGGGCAATGCTGCCGTTCGTGACCAGGCTGGGCTGCGGCCGCTTCTAACAAAGGTAAGCGGCCCAGCCAGAGTGAAATCTGGTCCGGCCCACCGGGAAATGGCCTCTGCTAGTACGCCTCACAGATCAAGGCGAAACAATGACAGGCTACTTGAATCATTATACACTATTTATCCGTGATGCCAATTACACATTGTCGCACACCGTGATGACAATTACACATTGTCGCACACCGTGATGACAATTATACATTGTCGCACAACGTGATGACAATTACACATTATGTCACACACCGTGATGACAATTACACATTACGCCGCACACTGTGATGACAATTACACATTACGCCGCACACTGTGATGCCAATTACACATTACGCCGCACACTGTGATGACAATTACACATTACGCTGCACAATGTAATGAGCCCACCAATGTTCGATGCCCACCAATGTATATATTTGTATATGCCCACTGCCCAGCAATGTATATATTTGTATATGCCCACTGCCCAGCAATGTATATTTTTATATGCCCACTGATGTATATATTTTTATGCCCACTGCCCACTGCCCACCAATATTTATATGCCCACTGTCACCAATGTATATTTATTTAAACACCACTGCCCACCAATGTTTATTAATAATAGGCAGTAACATATATATTGCTGGCCTGCGCCATTAATTTATACGTTACCACCTATTGTTAATAAACATTGGTGGGCAGTGGTGTTTAAATATACATTGGTAGCAGTGGGCATATAAACATATATACATCAGTGGGCATATAAAAATATACACATTGGTGGGCAGTGGATATATAAAAATATACACAATAGTGGGCATATAAAAATATATACATTGGTGGGCAGTGGGCATATTAAAATATATACATTGGTGGGCAGAGGGCATATT
Source organism: Crinia signifera (assembly GCF_055691185.1). Lineage (NCBI taxonomy): Eukaryota > Metazoa > Chordata > Amphibia > Anura > Myobatrachidae > Crinia > Crinia signifera. The sequence continues at coordinate 110,113,057 of NC_139224.1, forward strand.
AAAATACATACATTGGTGGGCAGTGGATGTATAAATATATGCATTGGTGGGCAGTGGATGTATAAATGTATACATTGGTGGGCAGTGGATGTATAAATGTATACACATTGGTGGGCAGTGGGCACACTTCGCACCCCCCCCCTCCCTCAATTCCCTCCCCCTCCCCCCCTCAATTCCCTCCCCCTCCCCCCCTCAATTCCATCCCCTCTCCGGGCACTTTTAATTAATTACCTTAAGCCCGGGGTCAGGGTGGCTGTCAGGCAGCTCCTCTCTCCAGATAAGCAGCATGGCATGCAGCAAATCTTGCTGCGCTGCTCCTCGTTTATCGAGCGCGGCGTGACGTCATTATGTCACGCCGCACACATGGGGGATTCATGTGCAGACTGCAGAGTCCCGGCGGCCAGCTTGTTGCTGGAGCCAGGACGCAAGTGCGCAGTCGCAATGTCCCGCCGCGGCCACCGTGATCGTGATGATCTCGTCGGGCGGCAAGGGATAGGAAGGGGGGAGGCGGCGGCGACGCTAGAGAAGCTGCTGGGCGCCCCAGCTATTTATCAGAGGCGGACAAGCCGTGCGGCGCCCCGGGCTGCTGCACGGCTTGTCCGCCTCTAGAAACGGCCCTGGTGACACTGCATAATGCCCACACCATTTGCCGACAGTAGTGACACTGCATAATGCCCACACTAGTTGCCGACAGTAGTGACACTGCATAATGCCCACACTAGTTGCCGACAGTAGTGACACTGCATAATGCCCACACCAGTTGCCGACAGTAGTGACACTGCATAATGCCCACATCAGTTGCCGACAGTAGTGACACTGCAATGCAGTGTGGGCATTATGCAGTGTCACTACTGTCGGCAACTGGTGAGGGCATTATGCAGTGACTGCATAATGCCCTCATCAGTTGCCACCAGTAGTAGTGCTGCATAATGCCCGCACCAGTAGTAGTGCTGTGTAACATCAGCACCACAACTGTATTTACCTTAAAAGCTGGCTTCTTTCAAATTCTTTCATTAACTGAGTGCCCGTGTAGCTCCGCCCACTTCCACTCGTGAAGCTCCGCCCCCTTTCCAGGATCCGTTGTCATTATTGATGACATCAAGGGGGTTGGGAGCCAGGAGAGAGCTCAGTTCTGTGTGCTGCCGGCGCTGCTGCCTCAATGCAGTCAGTGTGACAGTTTACTGTCTGCCGGGCAGCCACAGAGCCTGACAGCAGCGGGGGTCTAAAGCAGCCAGCAGGTAACAGTGACAGAACCGCGGGAGCAGCTGCGTGTGGCCACACATGCGCACCAGCTCTCCCGCGGCCATTTTTACTGCTGGCTGCTTACATTTACTTTTACTTACGGCAGCCATATTTGTTTAGGGAAAACTGCTGCGGCCGCGGCCGTGCGGTCCGCGGCCCAGCCAGGGGGGTGAGCGGCCGTTTTAGGTCTATTATGGGCCGGCCCACCGGGAAATAGCCCGGTTTCCCGGCAGGCCAATCCGCCCCTGAGCATTTTTAAACAGAAACAACTGCTGTGTGTTTGTGCCACTGCTCTGTTGCTTACTTTAGCCAGCCACCATTATGCCTATGTTGGTGAACACTATTGTAAGAGGTGAGGTGGTGAAAATTCACTGGAAATGAATGTTACTGAGGTTAATAACACTCTAGTAACAAAAAAGGTCCAAATACTTGTAGTGTCTTTTTAATCTTGGAAAAAAACAAAACCAAAGTCAAAACCAGATGACAAATTAGTTACATATGTTTTATACATTTCCCCCTATTGGTAGCTATATAGGGCGTCCTTAACAAACGTTTGCCTTGTAGTCTGCAATATATCTAGGTATGTCCCTGCTCATTGTAATATGGTATAAATGAAGGAGGGACATTAATTAATGTCATAAAATATGGACTGGGGACTATAATGTAGCAAAATATAAAGTGGGGGCACTTTAATGTGGCACAATATGAACCGGGGGGCAGCACTGTAATGGGGCATTATTCATTCTATACAATAGGACATGCTTATTTTATTCTGTAGTATGGCGAGGACATATTTTCATGGGAAGGGATGGGGGGAACTGACCACTAAATCCATCTTGAAGCACTCACCTTCTTGCGGAAGGTGGATGAAACAAGTGCTGATAGACCAAAAAAGGTAAACAGAAGATCTATGTTAAGTGTTAGACAGTGAACTTCAAATTCTATTCATTATTATTCAAATGTGAATTAAAGAACATGCAAGGTCTTCACCTCTCAGAAATAATGAACAAATGATCTATATAATGGACACGGAGGACCAAGTTCGCCACAAAGCCAATGTTCCGCACGTCGCGCCTCAAAAAAGTTATGCAAGTTAATCAAATTCCTGAACCACTTTCCCAGGGCTATTATTCCCAAATACTGTACAAGCCGTCTCCACCTCTGGAACATTTATAATCCTATTTTTCTCATATATGCTTTAACATTTAAGGCATTTAACCTCATTTTTCAAACTTCTCTTTTCCTACAAATTGTGAGGTCTTTTTAACTCTTTTTTGGTTTATTATCATCTGTCTTGTTCTAATACTGTATTTGTTTCCAACTACAAAGCGATGTGGAATATGCTGGCAATATATAAATAAATGCTACTATTTATAATACTAATAATATTAGTGGTCTGATGTTGTCCAAATGAAGGTTTTCGTTTTACTATATTTGGTCATAATGTACCAGTTGTATGGGCAATGCTTTACCCACATATAGTCAATCCTCTTAGGACATATTAAAACGATGCAAACTTAAAGAATCCCAGAGATGGATTTAATTACATTTAAAAAGGTTAAAGAGAATGTTGGCAACTGACTGTTTGGAATGGTTGAAGAATCCTGTAAAACTAACCATGGCTGATTTGTGAGGACTTCAGTTCTACAAATGATGCGGCACTGGAGATATCCTTTACCAGATTGTCATAATGACATATTAAAATGTTAAAATAATAAAAATAATTAAGTGTATCCAAGAAGTCTATGCAAATGTGGGAAACGTTATTTAAGTACACCTGTAAACTACACACAGTGAAAGAAGACATTTTTATTGCTTGCTAGTAATTGTACAGGTTATCCGTTCAGCCCACAAAATGGCTGCCTTCATTGTTTATAGATGACAGGTACACACTAGTAAGACTACTTCATTGCAGTGTTAGTGGACATTTGGTGTATGTGTTGTTCCAAATCTTGTGTTTTTTTTCCATGAAAGTCAATTTTGTAGACTACATTCCATCGTGATATTTAAAACTTTTATAATCCTTGGGGAAGTGTGGCAATGATAAATCTGATAATAATGGTCAATCGCACATGAGAAGAGGGAGGGGAAGCCCTTTGGGTATGTTCTGCAATGTCTCATACATAAAAAACAGCAGATTTAAATGCTGTGTCTCAAGCTGTAGTTAATAAACAGATGGATTAAGTAGGTTAATATTGTCCTGTAATTTTGACATTATTTTCAGCCATACTTAAAAAGGGCATATCCTGTGGGATCAGGAGCAGAGATCCCAGTGTCATGCAGATGTTCTGAACACTTAGCATTAGAAATGTTGTACAGAATGTATTACAGAGCTTTATTTATTGAGCACACAAATATGCATGGAAATATGATATACTGAGTCCTGGGCCTGAATATGAGAACAGCATTCAGACTGATTATAATCCTAGATCTGTGAAAGGCAGGGAGTACCAGTGCGTTTACTGTATGTACAAATGGGCCTTGATCATTTTTTTAAAAACTATTCATTGATAGAATGAGTGATGGTAAGTTTGTGCTCTGTGTTTGATAATAATAAAATGTCTTGACATCTAGGGTGACATTCTATGGGATGAGATTTGTGTTTTTTGGCGTTAATTAGTAAACAAAATGGCAATATCGCATTTTTCCGTCAAATCGCCTATTTAATAGGATGCGCTAAGGGACTGAAATCGCATATTATGTGCGTTAAGGCATACGGACCAAAAGTGCGAGATAAATTCGCATTTATATCGCATCCAGATGTTTTCGTACAGAAAAGTATACAAATCGCTTATTTAATGCAATGCGTTTTTCTAATAATCGCACTTATTTCAGACCAGGTTCTGTTTGGCGATTTGGCCCAGAACTAATTTTGGTCAAGTGCACACATGGTTAATTTCAGCACAGGTGCCCTCATTTTCACTCACAAACACCCCTACATAAACCCCAACATCATTAAGGACACCTGTGAGGGTTTGAGACATGGAGATTTTGCAGAGTGGTTTGGAGTTGCTTATCTGTGATGTGGCCCATTTGGAAGAGCTGCGCAGGAGGGAGGAAGCTGCGCGCCAGATCCAGGTAGCCCCCCGACTACTGCGTACCCCACGTATGTATCGTGCTCGGGTGTACCTGGACTCCCTCTCGGATCAACAGGTTGTGGGGATGTTTAGGCTGAACCGCATTAACCTGTTGGACTTATATGAGCAGGTGAGAGATGATTTGGACCCTTTTGGGGGAGGCAACTATGCAGTGTCTGGGCTGCACAAATTAATGTGTGCCCTCTACTATTTGGCCACAGGCTCCACTCAGTCTGTGACCTCATGGTCCTTGGGGGTATCACAGGCCACTTTCTCTAAGCATTTTACTCAAGTGTTACTTGCTTTAAAGAAGTTGTGGCGGACATACATCAGATTCCCCAGTTCTGAGTTGGAGTGGCAGGACCACAAGTTGGCTTTCTATAGACTCTCAGCATTCCCGCACGTGCTGGGAGCTATAGACTGCACACACATTGGGATTCGGGCACCGCACGTGCGGGGCCACGTCTACGTCAATAGGCGTGGGCGGCACTCCCTGAACGTGCAGGTTGTTTCCAATGCTCACCTCAAAATCCTGAGTGTTGTTGCAGGCTTTCCTGGGAACTGCCACGACGCCTATATTCTGAGGCACTCAGCCCTCTGGAACCGATTTACCAACCACCAAATGCCAGAGGGCTGGCTACTAGGTAAGTACCTTTTTACATATTACCCTGTCTGTCCTTATTTGTACCTGCTCTAATGTGTGTGTTTCCTGTTTCACAAGCATAATGTTCTTCTACCAGTGTCTCCTGTGTGAAAAAAACACATACCTTACCATATAAGGCAATCACTTCCTATCTGTGTTTTAGGTGACTCAGGATATGGGTGTGTTTCCTGGCTCATGACACCTTTGCGTTCCCCAGAGGGCCCTGCACAGCACCGGTATAATGAAGCCCGTATTGCAACCCGCAATGTGGTGGAGCGCACATTTGGTGTTTTGAAGAGTAGATTCCGGTGTTTGGACCGGTCATCGGGTACGCTGCTTTACCACCCTGCCAAAGTAGTGATGATCATCCAGGCTTGCTGCATGTTGCACAACATAGCCCTGTCCCAACCTGCCTATGTGGAGGAGGAACATGCAGCAGTCGTGCAGGAAGCCCAACCTACCACACCTAGGGGCCTTATTTTGGTTCACTCTTAGAGGCAAAATCCTTCTTAGATGGGTAAAACCATGTGCACTGCAGGTGGGGCAGATATAACATGTGCAGATAGAATTAGATTTGGGTGGGGTTTTTCTTCAAAGTGAGATATATATTGCAGTGTAGAACTAAAGCAGCCAGTATTTTCCCTGCACAGAAACAAAATACTCACTCAAATCTAATTCTTTCTGCACATGTTACATTTGCCCCCCTGCAGCGCACATGGTTTTACCCATCTAAGAAGGATTTTGCCTCTAAGAGTGAACCAAAATAAGGCCCCTCGTGTAGTGAGGGGTACGCAGAGGGGCAATCTGGTGCGCACACACATCATCAGCCGTTACTTTTCTGGGAAGCACATGTGCGCTGTATTCCAGAATGTACCTTTGCTGTAATTGTACTCATAAACAAATTATTTACCAATACCATCTGTTTCCACCCACATTTAGCCTAATACACAGAGCCCAACGGATGCAGCTGGTGGTGCTGACCTATCCCTTGCCTGTATCAAGCTTGTATGTACATTTGATACATGTATGAATAACGTTTGCTGAAAAACATGGCTCACTGGTGTTGTGGAACTACACGTGCCAGCATGCCCTGACACACTATAACCATTACAGTCCAAACCATGAGTGTCAGAGCTTGCTGGAATATGTAGTTCCACAACCTTTGATGGGCCAGGAGTTACCCCACACTACTTTACAGCAGTCCCATTGTCATATACCATTACACTATGTCATAATTCACACATCAATTGGTTGATAAATAATACACTGACACAATGGTTTGCGGTTAGACATTTTTACTGCAGTATACTATGCCAGAAGCAATCTGCATTTTTGCAAGTAAAACATTACAACTGTCGGGGGAAGTAACAAAATGTATTGCATATTACAAAATTATCAAAAATATGAGCTATCTTCGCCCACCATCATGCAACCCTACACCACTTCTAGAACCTGCACCCAGCCCACCACGGGTCCTAATACTCCGACGGGGTGGGGAAGTGGGGGAGCCACTTATTGGGGTGCTAGATACACTACTGAGAGTTGATGCTGCGCCACCTCCGACATTGGCTTCCAACTGCTGTAGTTGGGCCTGCATACCTATTAAGGCATTGGTCTGCGCTGTGCATGATTGGCTTAGTGCAGCTATACTTTGCGCAAGGCTGCCAATATGGCTATTCTGTTCCCTTACAGCAGAAGTTAGATCTGCAAAACGGGTGTCAATGCTATTAGCAATGTGCACATGAGTGCCTACACCTACCCGTACACTACGTGCAATTTTTCGTAATTGAAGAAACGTGTCACGCATGTACCCCTGGATGTTACCTATTTGCAGGCTTTGGGAGGCCATAAATTAGATTTGTTTGTCCTTGAAATTGACCAAGGAGTTAGCTACTTGGGAAGCAGAAGCTGCTGTATGGGGTGTGTTTGTGGGTGGGGGTGGGTTGGGAGACACCCCACTTGGGGGAAGATCACTCTGTGATGAGGTCTGTATTTCCTCCTCTTCCGCAAAGGTCTCCACCGGTTCAAGAATGATGTCCATTTCGTCTAACACCATCATTGAAGAATCTGTTTGATCTGTCCCTAGTTGTATAGTACCTGTGGATACAGATGAAGAGGTAAGTACTGATGCATATATAGGCCAGACTCTATTCAGTACTGTTTTAGAAAGGGCTGGAGATGCTGGACGCACATACCTAGGGGTCTTATGTACCCCCATACAGCATGTAACATTGATATTAATAATAAGTCACATGCCTAGCTCAGATTACATTCATTTCGGTTGCAATGTAGCAGCAGGAGATGAATGTAGTGTGAGATATTGTTGATGTGACATGGGTGTGTGTACTGTATGTGTAATGGCATGTTTTTTGTTTATTTACCTGTTTCCACAGATTCAGCAGCAACGGGCCTTCTTTTCTTGGATGCGTGAGCACTTCGGGATGGACAATCTGTGAAAGGAAAGATGGGCAGCCATTATGTACTTTGCAATGGATAACCATTTTCGGCAAACATGCATTGAAATGACATTAATGGACAATACTTAATTTGGATAAGGACTACATTATTTATTCCCCACATTTTTTTTTTTTCTTTTCACCAGATTATTTTGTTAGAGTATTATTAAACTATTGTACACATGACAACTGTTGGATAATCTGTGGTATGTAGGCATGGCAGCTAAACCACCAGTACACCTCTGTGTTTTTGGCCACATACATGTTAGGCTGCTAAAAAGAATGTTACAGTGTTGATCAATATGAGCAGTTGTGGAACTACAAGGCCCAGCATTATGAGCAATTTTAAAGTAGGAGCAGGCAATTTCTTGTGCATGACCTTGCTGGGCTATGTAGTTCCACAGCAGCACTTTACTTAGCATAACAATTTAAGTGAACATTACAGTTAGAAAACATTGGCATGTATGTTTAAGATTGCATGTGGTCACACTTACCAGCTCTGGATGGTGTTTGCGGCCTATCGGTATTCGCCACGTGCATGCCAGGCAGGACCTCAGGGGGTATGATGCGCTTCAACTTCACCTCATAGGATGTGTAGCACACAGTGGTGGGGCTTCTTCCGCCAGTCTTGGTGGCCTCCTCCAACTCCATGGCCATTTTACTTTTCAGCTGCCTTTTGATGTCATTGAATCTCTTCTTGACATTTCTGACCATGTGCTTATGCTGACTTACAGCGTTCACCGCCTGGGTGATGTCCTTCCACATAGCCCTTTTGCGCTGTGCAGTGGTCTTATGGTGAGTTTTGCCAAGTAAACGGTCAAACACAGGCATGATAGCCCGGACAAGTGCAGCATTTTCCTCGTAGGAGAATCTGACCTTTCGGCCACTTTTTGTGCGGCCAGCTTCTACCTCCTCCTCATTTTCTACTCCAGCCATGTACCCCTCCTCCTCCATGCCAGTGTCTTCCTCCTCCACACCTCCATCTTCCTCCACCTCTGACATGTGGCCCTCCTGTAGCTGCTGTGGGGTATGGTCAAGGTCTTGGCTATAGGATGGGGATGCCAGCGGATCCTCCACCTCCTCCTGCTGGTGCTGGACGGCCAGGGCCTGGTCTGGGGCTGGCCTTGCTGTGGCCATGCTACCTGCCACACTGCTGGCTCTCCCACTTGGCTGGCTGCTGCCACTGGTCCCTCTGCCACTGCTCCCTCTGCCACTCCTCACTCTGCCACCAACACCTCTTCCTCTACTCAGACTGCCACTGCTCCTCTACATGCTCCTTACTTCCTATCAAAGAGTGAAATGGCGCCAGTGCCCCTTTATATAGGGGGTGTGATGCATAATGGAGGGGACAGAGGTGGGCCAATAGGTTGGGGGGTTCTTAGTCATGCGGAGACAGTTTTGTAAATCGCACTCCGGTTGGTCCAAAACTCGCACATGACCGGCGGATGAAATCGCTCTTTTTTGTTACTTAAAATCGCACCACTTCGCCGCAAATTGCACCACTTCGCACTTTTCAGCCTCCAAAGCGCATCACATTAAATATGCGAATTATTACCAAAAAAATGCGATTTTAAAAAGGGCGAATAGCGGCGATGTGGTGCGAAAAAAAAACATGCGCATTTATCTCAAACCATAGAATGTCACCCCTAGGATCAGGTAGCATATGTTTGGCGTTGTGCTAATTTGAATAAAATATATATAAAACTGAAAATGCCTTGTCTATAATATGTGGTTCCTATGCACTGCATTGGGAATTTGTCCCAAGATCAAACAGTTAGTATTGCAGAGACACGTGAGAGTTTTTCAAGATCAGTGTTATCAGTGTGATCTGCGCAGTGCTTCCCTTGTACGGATATACAGGGCTGCCAAGAGAAATCCTGGGCCCCGGTACAACAGCGTCACAGGGCCCCCCTGGAGTGGCAAGCGACAGAAAAGAGGTGTGGCCATTAAAGGATATAGGGGTGTGTACCACACCATATACCCTTTATGCAACACAATAGTAGACCCCTTATACTTGCCCCTTACACATTATGCTACACAGAATGAGCCAAAATTCACATGGAATGTTTTAAAATTCACATTATGCCACATGGAATGACACAAAATTCAAATTATTCCACACAGATTGAGGCGAAATTCAGGGAGAGTGAGAGGAATGGTGGGGATGCAGGGAGAGAGATGGCGGGGACAAAGGTGCATAGAGCGGGATGGCGGGATGCAGGAACAGAGACGGTGGTGACGAAGGACCAGACGGTGGGGACAGAGATGGTGGGGATGCAGGGACAGAGACAAAGTAGGTCTAGAAGGTCATTTCTATGTAAGGGATGGCAACAGAAATCTTGGGGACGGTACACCAATATCACTGGGATTGAAAAATGCTGAAACCCGGTATTCCCGGGATTGGCATCCCTAAAAGAAAATTGCCCCCTGTACCCCCACACTTAATTGCTGCGGAGGGGGGCAGGCAGCCGCAGTACAGAGGCAGGCGTCGTGTAGACATGTGCGACGTGGGAGGCCTGGTGGCGAGCAGGTTCCGGCGTAGGGTATGATGTGGGAGGCCCGTCGGCGAGCAGGTTCCGGTGTCGGGCATGAAGTGGGAGACTCGGCGGCAAGCAGGTTCCGGAACTGGTGGTCAGCGCTGCGGCCTGCAAAGCGTGACCTATGACCGAATCACACAGCGCAAGCCGCACGCCAGGCCGGGAACAGCCGGGCAGTGTCTAAATGAGTGCTCAGATGCTGCCCGGCATTAGACTGCACATGCGAATGCGTGAGTTGGTGCATGGAAACAGCTAACCCCATGCCCGCTCTACTAGTCCAGTGGTCTCCAACCTTAATTGAGCGAGAGCTACTTGTGACAAAAAAAGACAAAAAAAAGTCCCCGAGAGCTACTAAAATTTGAACAATGCCCCTAATACTATGCCGCACACCGTAATGCCCCAGCACAATATGCTGCACACTGTAATGCCCGATACATTATGCCACATTATGCCACACACCGCCATTTCTCTGAAACATGATGCAGCACACCATAATGCCTGATACTATGCTGCACACTGTAATGCCCCGGACACATTATGCCACACATTGCAATACCCCTCACACCTAATGCATACCTCCCAACTACGGCAGTGGAGAAAGGAATATATGTGCTTGCCGCAGGCACGCGTCAAAAATTTTTGGGCGCCGTTTTGTCGCTGTGAGGGCATGGCCAGTGTCTAATTCCCACAGGACCATCCCAAAAAAATGGGATGTCACACAAAAGTCGATACACACTGACTATGCCACACCACGTTGCCCCCCACAGTAAGGCTTCTAATACATTATAAATTACCTGCTTGTTGCCAAGGGAGTTAATGTCCATTGCCAAGGAGTTAATATGCATTGCCAGGGGTTATTGCTTGTTGTCAAGGTGAGTTAATGTCCGTTGCCAGGGGTTCTTGCTCGTTGCCAAGAGGGGGGTTAATGTCCGTTGCCAGGGGTTCTTGCTCGTTGCCAAGGGGTTAATATACATTGCCAGGGGTTATTGCTTGTTGCCAATGGGTTTATATTTGTTCCCAGGGGTTAATGCTCATTGCAAAGGGGGGTTAATGTACATTGCCAGGGGTTCTTGCTCGTTGCCAAGGGGGGGTTAATGTCCATTGCCAGGGGTTCTTGCTCATTGCCAAGGGGTTATTAAATGTTGCCATGGGGTTAATATTTTTGCCAGGGGTTAATGCTCGTTGCCAAGGGGGATTTCCATTGCCAGGGGTTCTAGCTCGTTGCCAAGGGGTTAATATATGCCCTTGTGTCCGGCAGTGTTGCAAGTAAGGGGGTACGGCGTGGTACGGAGTACCTGTAAGAAATATGTTGCAGGTACGCAGTACCACTTACCCCTAAATATAATGCATCCGCCCAGTGTTATGATTGGTGCTGTATGCAGCTACCGGCTACTGCTGATTTAGCCTGTCACACTGACAGGCATCAGCAGCGCCGACAGCATGAAGAGCAGGTGCCACTATTGTAAGCACAAGCTGCCTGGCTCTCCCCCAAGCAAGAGCCAACCCACCTCCAGTCATTACATGTTTCTCATTCCCTGTCTCCTGTGTCCACGCCTCTATTGTCATTTAGTCACTCCTCTAGCTTTGTGTGACCACGCCCCCTGATGACACATGACCATGCCCATTTTTGGTGGAGGCTATCAGTACCACCAAGAAAAAAATTCTACTTGCACCACTGGTGTCCGGCCACCCGCCCATCAGCTGCAGCTGCCCCTACCTTACCCTGCCTTCCCCTGCGCACAGAGAGACAGACGCTAGAAGTCATTGTTCACTTCCAGCGTCTCTGACAGGGAGCACAGCTCTGCAGGGTTACCAGGAAGTGCAGAGCTGTGCTTCCTGTCAGACGCTAGAGGTGAACTATGACTTCTAGCGTCTGTCTCTCAGTGTGCAGGGTAAGGACAGACAGGGGAAGCCGCAGCTGACGGGCGAGTGGCCGGACACATGGGCGGGCGGGTGGCCGGCCACATGGGCGGGCGGGTGGCCGGACACATGGGCGGGCGGACAGGTCCTTGTCCTCCCGACGCACCCACAGCCCAAAAAATATATTTTAAAGTGTGTGTCCGGACCCGGGCCCCCCTGGCAGGCCCGGGCCAAGGTAAAATGTACCCGCCCCCCCTGCCTGTCGGCGGCCCTGTGGATATAGAAAAAGTAAAAAAAAAGGTAAAAAAAAATACATGCCCTCTCCCACAAGCATAACTAGCCAAAGCCGCTGGGTTTCCAACAAGGCAGTCTACTTGCCTAGGGCCCAGCGGGTCTCATTTGGCCAGGTACCCATGGACATGCCCAATTTCCGTGACCTAACAATTTCCGTTCCCAGTGGCTCACTACAGGTGCAGCGGACATCATCATCCCTCACTCCCAGAGACTTCAGACACTGAGCGGCGACAGGATCCGCCAGCACCACTCAGCACCTCAGCCTGCCGACATCAATGATCAACTACTAGACCAGGCATTCCCAACCCCGGTCCTCAAGGCACACCAACAGTGCAGGTTTTAGTGATATCCAGGCTTCAGCCCAGGTGACTTAATTAGAACCTCAGTTATTTTTATTGAACCATCTGTGCTGAAGCCTGGATATCACTAAAACCTGCACTGTTGGTGTGCCTTGAGGACCGTGGTTGGGAATGCCTGTGCTAGACAGATGGCCAGACAGTGACACACAGCCAGTGGTTGAACCCTCAAAACCTGGCCTTGACCTGAGCCTCCCCCCCCTTAGGCACAGAGAACTCAGAGCCACCGAGACTGGTGATCTCTGTGGTGGTCACGTGCACCTGACTTAAAAGAGACAAGTAGTCTGCACTATCGGCACTGCAGCCCACCACTACACCAAGACCCCATTGCACCAGCGCATGGCCAGTGGTGGCTCCTGGCTTCTCCAGCATCCTGACCACTTCTCGTTTTCCACATGTTTGACTTCCCCTGGCCCCTTCCAAGGAAGTGTCCCCAGATGAAAGCAGAGCAGTACACCGATCCCCCTCCTCTTGGGCAAAGTTTCAGGAGATTTTCAAGTACCAGGTGCAAGGGCATGAAGATAGAAGGAGGCAGCCTGGGAGGCACGGGGGCACAGTCCTCAGCCCACATCCAACCGTCTCCACCTACCATAGTGCATGACTACAACAGTGGACTCTTCCACCCAGGCAGCCTAGTCTTCACCCCAAAGCAGAGAAGCAAGAGTAGATCATATTCAGTTGAAGACCCATTACTGCTGGCCAAATTTCTGTGTGCATTTGTAAGTAAGTAAGTTTTATTTATATAGCGAACTTTCTCCAACATGACTCAAGGCGCTTTACAGACATTAAAAATAACAATGCACATATTGTAATACAAAGGGTTATCAGTACAAGGAACAAGCAACAATGGCAGTACAGATATACATCACACGTACAGATATGTACTAGACGCATTCTAATAAGGGACACGGACATGGGGAACATATTTACCGAGCTGTGCAGCACCCAGGCAGCCATTCAGCAGCGCCACATGGTGATTACACAGCCAGCAAGTAGCCAGTAACAGTACTGATATATATACTAGATGTACTCTAATGAGGGACACGGACATGGGGAACATATAATTACTGAGCTGTGCAGTACCCAGGCAGCCATTCAGCAGCGACACATGGTGATTGCACCAGCCAGCAATGTACATATAGAACACATTAGAACAGTACAGGGTACACAGAACTAGACGTAACACAATTAAAGCACATTTCTTAGTACAAAATACAGCTGAGATATAAGGAAGTGAATGAGAATAGGGGCAGGTATAGATTGTATGTGAGTAAGAGAGCTGTAGTTGAAATGCAAGAAGAGTGCTGTGAGAACATGAGGGAAGAGGAGAGAGGGCCCTGCTCGTGAGAGCTTACATTCTAGAGTAGCTTTGTAGCTGTACACTCACAGCAGTCTCTAACCTTCATGCTCCTCAGCACCTCCCTATGCTGCCACCGCTATTGGCATTATGTGTTGCATAAGGTGTAAGAGGCATTACGGCATGTGGCATTAGATATAAGGGGCATTCCTGCATGTGGCATACTGTTTAAGGGGCTTAATGCTTTGTGGCATAATGTGTAAGTAGTATTACAGTGTATGGAGTAATGTGTAATGGGCATGGGGGAGAGTAATTCCATTTTTTAAAGTGCCAATCAATTGCATGGCAAAATCAATCTGGTTTCTCAGTGTAAATGATTTTCCGCTTAAAAAAATGGGAAAACTCTTCCAAAATCTCTTGTTCCTGATTCACACACCCTATTACAGTGGTGCCCAGGCATTTGAAGGGACAGCTCCGGTTTCAATCGGCCTGTTTTTATTTCACATGGCGAGTAAGTCCTAAGCTGCTCACAGACTGCACACACTGGAAAAAAACATTAGATCAGCGTAATTTTTGCAAGCCTTTGACAAGTCGGTACTTGTTTCCTAGAAGGGCGCCCACGATTTTGATCTTAGGCATCGCCAGGAAAAAAATCGCGTCGGTCGCATCGCATGCGGCCAAAAAATCGCATGCGATGCGACCGATGCGATTACCGAGATTTTACATAGGGAACAATGTTAAATGGCCCAATTGACCCGATTTCACATAGGGAACAATGTTAAATGGCCCACAGACCCCAAATACCCACCCTGAAGTGTGAAATGGCCCCCCCCAATTGTTAACGCCACCCCACGATCAACGTGGAAAGGTCGGAGGACGCGTACCGCCGCCCCTCGCGGGCTCGCTGCGCTCGCCACGCTTCGGGTTGACGTTGATCGTGGGGTGGCGTTAACAATTGGGGGGGCCATTTCACACTTCAGGGTGGCTATTTGGGGTCTGTGGGCCATTTAACATTGTTCCCTATGTAAAATCGGGTCAATTGGGCCATTTAACATTGTTCCCTATGTAAAATCGGTAATCGCGTCGGTCGCATCGCATGCGTTTTTTTGGCTGCATGCGATGCGACCGACGCGATTTACATTTTACCATGCATTTCTATGTAAAATCGCGGCCATCGCATCGGTCGCATCGCATGCCATTATAACGGCATGCGATGTACATGCGATGCCCGCGATGGGCGCCCTTCTAGGAAACAAGTACCAACAAGTCTTGCACAGCAATTTTCTGCCTTGAACAAGGTGGGATTTCGCTATGGCTGGCAATCACCTGATCGCAGGGAGGAGGAATCTACTACTACTATGGCACCCCGGACATTTGTGCCCTAACTCACATTTCAGAGGATTCTGTGCACCCTGGCTATTTGCGCCTTTATTGGACACGGCATCCCGATGAACTGCATACCCTCCAACATATGAAGAGCCAAAATCGGTACACATGCAGAAAAGGGTGTGGCCACAAGTAAAATGGGCATGGCCACCCACTTTCCAGGCATTTATGATAAAGAGTGAGCGCTTATAATATAAATATTTAAATATTACATCTCCACACTTCTCTTGAGTCTTATCCATCGTGACGCACCTGCTGCAGGCTGCAGCTCATGTAGCATGGTGGCTTGTTGGGCTGCTGGCATATTAAAATAAATAAGTATATTTAATATACTAATTAAAAAAATAAGTATATAAAAAATACTTATTTAACATACCAGCAGCCACCAAGCCACCATGTGAGATTAGCTGGAGTGTGGAGATGTGGAGATGTAATATATACTAGTACAGCAGTGCACTTACAGTGTGTGCTGTGGCAGGCTCCTCTGATGCGAGATGATCCCGGCCCAGACAGTGTCACACACACCGGGGCTCCGAGTCCTGGCTGGCCATCGCAACCCTGAGCACTGCCAGATTGGTGCCAAGAGGGAGACTGAGGCCGGACGAGTCCTACTCCTCCCACGAGGGGTGTGCGGTGCCAGCGCGTGACGTCATGATGCGTGGCACCGGCCCGCGCATTGCACTCTTGGGAACGGGTGAGGGGGAGGAGAAGGGAGAGCTCAGCCGGCGCAGTCAGTCCAGGCAGCACACGGAGCCGGGGCCAGGAGGAACTATAGATTGTAAGCTTGCGAGCAGGGCCCTCCTACATTTTGACTGTCTGTAAATACCCTGTTTGTTGTATCACTGTCTCCTTTGTAAAGCACAACGGAATATGCTGCGCTATATAAGAAACTGTTAATAAATAAATAATGAATAAACTTGAAGTTACATATGTGGCGTACAGTGAATCATGTGAGTCTGTCCTCTGAAAATACGGTACATTCGGTACAATTTCAATTTGCCGGTACAGACTGTTAAAAATGGTACTGTACCGGAAAATTCTGTACAGTTGGAGGGTATGGAACTGTGACCCACACCAGCTGAGCTGTCATCCCCCAGCGGCATTCACCAGCGACTACGGCCAGTGCTGTTGCAGAGCGCAGGACCGTTCATCTACGGCACATACAGCCACCTACAGTAAGACCGCGGCTGCTGGGGGAAAAGCTAGGTGAGAGCCAGGATGCATATTTGATCTGTACGGGAGATTGAGCCGGGATACTGCTGTAAGCTTAAACACTACCTGCCAGAAATACTCAAGTGTGTTAGCATATAAACACAGAATCACTTCACAGTCCAGGATCGGTGAAGGCTTTACAAATCACCGGAAGTAACATATAAAAACACTTTTATTTCCATCCGTATGGCCGGCCAGTTACATTTGTTTGCCGGATGATTTCTATGTTGTCAAGAGATACCGTCATCATCATGGTTGATGCAGAACTTTAAAATTAAGCCTAGATGCAATTATTAGTTCATCAATAATCCAACTAAAAGGACTAATTACACTTCTTGGCTAATTGAACGTTCAAGCATTTATTGGCATTAAGGTTACTGTGTAATTCACTTTTAATATATGTATTGTCTGTATGTGTGTATGTTAATACATTTTTTATTAAATTGTGTACCTTTAGAGCGACCCACGCTTTTTTTTTTATTTATATTTTGTGCAATTTGGGGGTTGGCAATCTCCCTGTGTGGTGGCTGCAGGGTAGCACATTACATCACCATATTCCCTAGCACCTGAGATAATCCTTTTTTTTTTGCTTCTACACCTGATCGCAGGGCTCTTCAAATTAGTAGCCCAGTCTGAATAACCCCACTACTAGGACACATGTGTGGTGCAACTCAGTTGAATGTGTAGACTAAAAACAAAAGATAAGAAAAAAAAAACATTGGCCCATACAGCAAAGAAGTACACAATGAAAAGAACAAACACACTGGAACCCACAGAATAACAATATAACACACTGGCATCCGCAAGAAAAAAATACACACATTAGCCCACACAGAAAGCACATCAAACTGTACAGGAAAAAAAAAAACACATTGCCCCCACAGGGAAAAAAAAAACATGTTAGCCCCAATAGGAAAGAATAAACACATTGGCATCCATATAGAGTAATACACATTGGCCCTAAAAGGAAAAAAGCTAACCATCACATTAAAAAAAAAACACACATTGGGCCCACAGGAATAAAAAACATAAATAATATTCCCAGGACCCCACAGAACACTGATGTGTCTGCAGTTTTTGCTAATATGCTTCCATCTCCAGACAGCTACTGTACAGTATGTGCATTCAGCTTTTGCTGGTTGTGAACTTGCACTTCATGATGCAGAGCACAGAGCGTGGTGTCCACAATGGAGGTAATACTGTTAGCAGAGAGCAAGACTTGAATGTCCATTGAACAGACATCTTCTGGTTTGCGTTCCATGTAGTGTGGCCAATCCCGGGATCGGGATCGGCGGGATCCCGGGATTTGGCCTAAAAAAGTCTGGGATTTCAATCCCGGGATTTCGTGATTAGACTGCGCATGCGCAGTCTAATGCCGGGCAGCGTCTGAGCACTCGCTCAGACGCTGCCCGGCTGTTCCCGTAAACTGACCCGGCGTGCGGCCTGCGTAGCGTGACAGTAGAGGTCACGTTGCGCAGGCCACACGTCACCAGTGACCGCCCGCCCGCCTACCCGCCGGCCTGCCTCCGCCTGCCCGCCTCTTCTCCGTCGCCCGCCTGCATGCCAGCCTGCCTCCGCCCGCCCACCTGCCTGCTGTCTTCGATGGAGGTGCACTTGCCGGGAGGCACCGTGCACCTCTAAACCCACTCCCGGCCGCCCGCCCGCTCCCTTATGTAAGTAGATGTGCGGGTCGGCCGGGGTGGGTCCAATGCTAATAATGGGCTTTTTGGTTTGGATGCCAATCCCGGGATCCCGGGAATCCCGGGATTGAGCATTTTTCAATCCCGGGATTGAAAAAATGCCCGGGATTGGCATCCCTAGTTCCATGTGTGGAGCATAATCCCCGGAAGTGCGGCAACTGCATGCAGATATTTTTGTCTTTTTGGCAGACCAGGTAAGCCTACCCAGCTGATGGGTTAATAGGACTGGCTTGACAGGCTCTTACCAACTAACCGGGTGGGCCAAACCACCCCATCACCTACTATACATGGCAATGTAAAGCAAACTAATAACTTCACACAGTTCATAGTTAATAATATGTTACTAGCAGTTGATATGACAATTCCCAGCCTATGCTTGTAAAGGCTAACGTAACGGTAGCCCGGAAGCCTTCTATAATAATGGGATTAAAGTAGAAAAACATCCTGATTTATCAGTCTATTTGGAGCCTTGATTAGAATCCAGGATATAACAATGATCTCCATATTATCCATGGGAAGAACTGAAATTTAATGGAAAGTTCAAAATGGTAAGTGAATGTTATCATTGTGGAATAAGAAGTCAGTTTTCATCCTCTCCGCTATGAAATGCAAAAGAAGAGCTAAGGTTAACAGAGGAAAATAAATAGAAGTCTTTCCCGCAGAGCTTTGTAAGACAGACAGAGCTTAATTAATAGAAAATTCAAATATACAGTACTGTGTATATATATTTGTATTTTGCACTTACTGCCTTTGTATGTCCTGACGAAAGAGGCTAATTAAAGCCTCAGAAACGTTGACCACACCGACTGGGGTGTTGCGTTTTTATTTCTGCTGTTAGTCTCCTGAGTGCCGGCCTAGGCACTGCGAAGTGTCTCCCTGCACTATACAGTTTTTGGATGGCAAGGACACCAGGAGCTGCTGATTTGCATCCAGAGTGCCGGACATAAAGAGCCCAATATTGTCCATACCCCCTGTCAAGGCACCGGAACTTTTGCTTTTATAGCTGTCTGACCTACATTTCACCAACTACTGTGGCTACCTGTCACGTAGTCTATCCTATCTGCTTTGGCTTAAACACTCTGTGGGTGTGGGTTAACCCTCCTTCTGCTGGCTCAGAGCAAAATGGAGCCTGCACTGGATACAGCTCTACCGGAGATATCAGGTTTCAGCAACATCTCCCTCCAAAAGGGAGAAATTTATAACATCTCTGAATCAGAGGCTGATGATATCCTATGTAAGGAGAATTTAGCCTCAGCTGCAGGAACTGATTTACCTGACCATCTATACAATCAACTGCGTGTCAAAGAACACTTTGCCGATAGTCACCTGCCGATGGATGATTGCCCCATCCGAATCAAATCTACATTTGATCCTGTCACCACTAATCCGTCTATTAAACATTTTTCTAAGGAAATGGATCGCTTCATTGTCTCCAATGAGCATAAGTTTACAGGCAGTCCCAATCTCTCTCGCCTGGAATTTCAGGCTCTGAAGAATTTTAGTAAAGATCAAAATATTGTCATCCGCCCTGCCGATAAAGGCGGGGGTATTGTTGTTCAAAACTTAAGTGATTACACCAAAGAAGCCTACAAACAGCTCGGAAACTTGGATGTTTATGAGAAACTCGGGAAAGATCCGACGCCAGCATTTAAGTCTGAATTGGACACTATTCTGCTCCAAGCCAAAGAATCACAACTTATCTCCAAGAAAACCTGCGATGCCCTCATTTCTGCCTTCCCCAGGATTCCGGTATTCTATCTGATACCCAAACTTCACAAAGATCCCTTGTGCCCCCCAGGTAGGCCAATCATTGCGGCCAATGACTCTCTGTTTTACATAGTGTCTGAGTTTTTGGACCACTACCTCCAACCGGTGGTCCAAGTGCAGCCGACATTTCTGAAGGATACTGGAAAGCTATTGGAAAAATTAAAAAATCTTTCCCCACTATCTGGAACTCATTGGCTGGCCACCATCGATGTGGTCAGCCTCTATACCACGATTCCACATGCTAGAGGATTGGCAGCCACCTATGAACTTCTTCTGAACAGTCCAGAATACAAAGGACCCGATTTACATCTGTTCATGTCTCTTCTAGAACTCACGCTCACCCGCAACTATTTTCTCTTCAATGGAGAAATGTATAACCAGAAGAAGGGGTGTGCGATGGGTTCGTGCGTGGCACCAAGCTACGCGAATGCGTATATGTTTAGCATTTAAAAGGCCATTTTTTTCTCAGACCCAGAAATTTCCAAACATCTGGCGATGTTTTGTCGATATATCGACGATATTTGCATTATTTGGTCTGGTGATCAAGCCTCTCTTGTCAACCTGTTGTCTAACCTTAATGATAGAGATGTGGACACCAAATTTACCTTTGAGTACAGTAATAGCCAAGTTCATTTTCTGGACGTTCAGATCTCTCTGATCAATAACACTATTGTCACAGCCTTACATCACAAGCCTGTAGAACGAAACACCCTTCTGCAGGGTGGTAGCCATCACCCCCCAGCCCTTAAAAAAGGCCTTCCTTATTCACAGTACCTGAGGATCTGTCGCATCTGCTCAGACCCTGTAGTGGCCAATAGGGAATTAGATATCCTGACGGATAAATTCTTGGCTAGAGGGTACAACAAAACCAGCCTGGATCAAGCCAGACAACAGGCTTGGAACTTGGTCCTTAATAACTCACAGACCATTCCCAATTCTAAAAATATCCTCGATAAAGTCATTTTCCCGTTAAATTTCTCTACAAATTCCCAATCACTGGTCAACAAAGCTAAAATGTTATGGCCAGTGGTCAGCTCCGATTCTTCCCTTAAAATGTTTAAGGATAAATCCATCATGCCAGGATATCGCAGAGGTAAAAACCTCAAACAGTGGTTGGTTCACAATGACATCAGTGATTTCAATAAAAAAGCTCCCTCCCACTTTTTGTCCCGCAAACCAGGCAACTTTCGCTGCCTGGGCTGCACAACCTGCAGTGCAATGGAAGTGGGTGATACCTTTTGTCACCCCCATTCTGGTAAAAAATACTGCATCAGATACCCTTTAACTTGCACTAGCTCATTTGTTGTGTATTATATTAAATGTCCATGCGGCAAGCTGTATGTGGGTAAAACCATCCGTCCCTTTAAGGAACGGTTTGCCTTACACCGCTCCAATATTAGAAAGGCGTTGGAGGGTACCCATAATGATCAGCCTGTTGCCCGCCACTGCAGAGAGTATAACCACCCCATATTGTCTTTAAGATTTAAAATAATTGATTGGATCCCCCCCTCCAGCCGAGGTGGAGACCGCAACAAAATACTCCTGCAGAGAGAGGCACAATGGATTGACAGGCTTCAAACTGTCTTTCCAGGTGGCATGAATGAAATCCTCAGCCTTAGATGTTTCTTGTAATATTGTTCATGTGCTTCGTATATCTCAGTATACTCAGTTTACTTGCAGTGTTATTTTTGCTTAGATGTATTATTGTCTTTCTAGCCTGTATGCTTTTCATGTACTGATCTTGTTCTCTAATTGCTGTATTCTTTCTTTTTTCTATTCCATGGTGTTATTTGTGTATAGGTTGCTATAGCAACCGTTTGGAGCGACTCCACGCCCCCTGGGCGAGTCAGCTGGACGCTCAGCAGCGTGCAGCACTGCGATGACGTCAGCGGACCAGCGCCGGGCCGGACATGGACGCCCCGGGGAGGTGATCTTGGGTTCGGGTAAGCTATTTATTCTTGTATTTTGCACTTACTGCCTTTGTATGTCCTGACGAAAGAGGCTAATTAAAGCCTCAGAAACGTTGACCACACCGACTGGGGTGTTGCGTTTTTATTTCTGCTGTTAGTCTCCTGAGTGCCGGCCTAGGCACTGCGAAGTGTCTCCCTGCACTGTACAGTTTTTGGATGGCAAGGACACCAGGAGCTGCTGATTTGCATCCAGAGTGCCGGACATAAAGAGCCCAATATATATATATATATATATATATATTTACATATAGTGCTATGATCAAGACAGTAAACTTACCATCTGTACAAACAAGATGCAGAATGGGAGCTTTGTAATGAGCTTCATGCTGCCCCAACGCTAACAATTAGATCTTAAATAGTTCTTCCAGAGTTCCCTATTGTCCCATGAATTAGGAGCCAAACATTGTCAACAAAGCTTCCCTGATATCAAAAACGATGTCCTTCCAGTACTTATAACCCTTAAGGCCCCCATACATTAGGCCAACTTGTCCTAGGGACAAGTCGGACCCAATTCTCCTGCGAGACGCCCGGCAGCTCCCCGGGAAGCTCACATACAATGTGGCACTTGATGTGCCTTTTTTTATATGTGATAAATCGCATAAGATTTATCACATATAAAATAAACCAGGGAGCTGCCGGGCGGTGAGGAGCAGGGGGGGGGGGCACCGGCGGTGCCGGTGAGCAGCGGCAGCAGTGGGGGCTGGCAGCAGCATCTCTGGGTGCCGCGGGGGATGCCTGTGACAGTGGGGCGGGCGGCGGTGATAATCACCATCCTCTCACTGTGCAGCTTGCTGGCAGCAGCGTCTCTTCTTGCAGTGGGGGATGCCAGTGACAGTGGGGCGGGCAGCCGTGCTAATCCTCATGCTGTCACTCAGCGGGCGGGCAGCGGCGGCTATTACATCTTTAAAATAACATGTCAAATGACTATCCGCCTTCTGATTGGCTGAGATAGCGCACTCTCAGCCAATCAGCAGCCGCTGATTAGCCGGCCGCTGATTGGCTGAGAGTGAAACACTACTGGAGCCTGCACAGAAAGTAAGAATATAACCAGCAGGGGGTCCGCTCTACAAGTATAACCAGCAAATGGCTTTTTAAGTTGGCCCTATTTAAAAAAAAACAAGAATGGAGAAAATGTGGTGGGGTTCCCTCTATGTAATGAAGTATGTAGTGGGCCATTGTAGCATCAATATTTTGCTGTGGGGCCCACAGAGTTCTAGTTACACCCCTGTGTCTAATATATCCATGTAAATGTTTATTCAGTGCCTTCCTCTTGCAGTGAATAACGTTGCTTGTCTTCCATAATTGCTTTTACTGTGTTTATTCAGAACTGTTCCTCATTTATAGTTCTGAAACCAGTTTCAAGAAATAAACCAGCTAAGTATATATAAACATCACATTTCCACACAAATTACTTCTAGTTATACTGTACAGTATGTGATTTACATGATCCTATGCATATTGAATATTAAAAGGCTGAGAAAAAAGGCCTATACAGACGACTTTGAGCTGAGAGCAGCTCGGTTTTGTCCTCTGCGCTGCTTTCAGCTACAAAGCCGCCCAGTGTGTATGAGGGGCAGCGATGAGCAGTGAGTGCTGTGCGCGCTCCCACATCATCGCTGGCCTGGCTGCTTATCTGGTGGTATTACCACCAGATGAGCGATGGGGGTGGACCGCTTTCCATAGCATCCTGCTATGGAAAGTCATCCACCCCCAAGAAAATCGCTAAAATGGTTGAAAAACGGGCGTTTTTCAGCACGCCGATTTTCCCCATCATCGGTTAGCATACATGCTGGGCATAATCTCCTATTGTGTATGGACATTAAGAGGCACTATAAATCTTTTCATAGTTCATACCAGCCCAGGCTCAGTTACAGACTAATGGGGCTACACATGGGGCGATTTCGAACTAGATATCTTAGAAAATGCCCCTACATCGCTCCGTGTTTAGGAGCCATAGCGATAGTTATGTGCGGACCTACACATCGCTATCGCCCGCCAATTAATATCCAGCATGCTGGATAAATCTAGCTAATCGCTGTGCAAAGAGCGATCTTGCTGATCGATCCTGTGCGATCTATACTGCTCAGATAGCTCAGCAACAACTCCGCATGTGTAGGCTTCAGTCTGCTGGACGTGACCATTTCAAAGGTAATTAGTTTTGCAATTCAGTAACAATGGACATCCTCTCTGCCACTGACGAAAAGAATGTGACCCAGAGGAACACTTAAAGCCATTATCACAGATATTATGTACCTTCAAAGTGGTCCACCCAGTGGTTCAAGTTTAAATACTGTACTCTGGGTATTAGATAGCAATGGTTCAGATTGGGAGATTACTGATGCATTGAAGTTTAACCTGCATTTCCTTCCATTCTCCCCAGACAGATATAGCTGCATGTCATCTCTGTAAGTTTTTTTTTATTTGAAATTTACTTACATTTTAGAAACCGTAACCATTTTCTTGGAAACATTCTTTTCTAAATAAACATTGTACCCTTTCATTGTAAATAAAGCATTCCTTTGTTAGTATTTCACATATGCTTCCAGAATCCAATCCTTTGAAAAGATTGTTAGACCACTGGGTCTTGCTATAAACTGTATTTAATTGCTGAGGTAAGGAATGAGCAGTGTACAGTGTGGATGTCTGTGTTGCAGCACCTGTGCATTTGGCAATAATCCGGATGTTATAAACTGTTAGTAATTGCTGAAGTAGGTGAAGGACAAGGGACTGCTTGGACAGCTTTATCCCCAAGCCTGCACACAATTATTATACGAAGGTGTTAGAGACCAGTGACTCATTTAATGATTCAAAGGTGATGGCAGTAAATTGTGTTGAGTTAAATCCTGACCATAGCGCATAGTGATATCTAGTGTTCAAGGATACTGACATAAATAGTGCAGTCCTTGACATGCATTCTCAAGACACGTGGCTGTGAGAGAAAGGGGATGAAAGGAAAATTGAAGGTAATTGAGAGGTGTGGAAGGGAGAAATAGGGGGTGGGGAGACTAGTGGGGAGGATAAAGATTAAAACATGGAGTAGATGAAAGGATAATCTAGCTGGTGAGGGGAGAATTGAAAGAAAGAGGGACATAATGAGAAGGAGGAATATGGAGGGGGTGGGGGCAGGTTAATGAAGACTGTGTGATACAGAAACAGTATAGTAAAAGTGCCTAATATGTAGATAAATCTCCTGATAAATGAAAGTACAACTGTAACATACCTCCCGGTACTTGTATACTATCACGGCTCCCATCGCATGCCATCACATGCCATATGTAGTGGCATGCGATGGCATGCGATGCGATGCAATTTTTCCATGTTTTTTTAATGAATTTGTTGTAAAAATCGCATGCCATGCCATGCCATGCCATGCGATGCGATGGCATGCGATTTTGATCATAAATGCATCCAAATGCATTGAAATTAGTAGCAAACATGTTAAATGCACCCCAAATGTCTTTTTTTCACACTGTACCACCCCCACTATCAACGCCAACCCGAAGCGTGGCGATCGAAGTGAGCCCGCGAGGGGCGGCTGTACGCGTCCTACGACCTTTTCATACCCCCACTATCCACGTCGGCGTGGAGTTGAGAACAGAAAGTGTGGCGAGCGCAGCGAGCCACCGAGCCCGAAGCGTGGCGAGGGGACGTGGATACCTGTGAAGCCTGCGAGGGGACGCGGATACCTGTGAAGGTATCTGCGTCCCCTCGCGGGGCTCGCTGCGCTCGCCACGCTTCGGGCTCGGTGGCTCGCTGCGCTCGCCACACTTTCTATTGTCGACTCCACGCCGACGTGGATAGTGGGGGTATGAAAAGGTCGTAGGACGCGTACCGCCGCCCCTCGCGGGCTCGCTGCGCTCGCCACGCTTCGGGTTGGCGTTCATAGTGGGGGTGCTACAGTAACAAATGCCCTTTGGGGTGCATTTAACATGATTTTAACACATGTCAATGATTTCAATGATGCGATGGCATGCGATGCGATGTGATTTTTTCATATATGATGCACATCGTGGGAGCCGTGATACTACACAAGTACCTACCTCCCAACATGACCCTCCCTGTGAGGGACGGAATGCTCTATTTCTGGACTTTCCTCTGAATTAATGATGGCCATCACCTGTTTTAAACAGGTTAATTGAAAAGTAACGTGTTTCAAAAGAGGTGATGGTAATCATAAATTAAGAGAGAAGTCTAGAAAAAGAGCATTGTGTCCCTCCTGGAGAGGATCATGTTGGGAGGTATGGTGTAATAGTATATTACTAAAAGGAATAATAAGTAGATGTTATGGGAGCAGGGCCGGAGCTAACATTAGGCAGCCTTAGGCATTTGCCTAGGGCGCTGCCCACTGGAGGACGGCACCGCACGCTGCCATTCAATAGTACAGCTCTCTCCCCACTATTCAGCCCACATCCCACCTCCGCACCGGAATAGTCCTGCAATTTTCCGGAATTAACTGCTGACTCCCCACTCGCCGTTATCCGCTCACTTTAAGTGGCGGAGGAGGTGCCGCACCGGTCATAACACTAGATGACCGTCTCTCCCCTGTCTTCTGCTGCGCGGTGATAGTGCCCGATGAAATCCCCCCCCCCCCAGAGAGGAGCGGGTGGGCAGGGGGGAAGCGGGCGGGGGTTGGTTGCCTCAGGCGCTCACAGGGTCTGCATCGGCCCTGTATGGGAGGAGTAATAAAATGATAAAATAGTGTTAAAAATGTATAGATAGCTATCATAAAAAGTCATAACAATGCAAATAAGAGATTAAAAGGAAATACTACTCATCTTATTTTAATGGGGCTGCTATAGAAACAACATTCAAATGACATAGACCATTATGGATTAGAAGCTATTCTATTAATAGTCTTTTATTTGTGATACTCAGTTTGTTATAGAAAGCTCTTATTCAGTTGATATAAAAAAAAATCCAGATACAGTAGAGAAAGTTGTAAGAAAGTAGTGATTGTGGTCAAGGCCACCGATAGTGGGGTGCTGTGGGTACAGCTGTCCCTGGTGCATTGAATGCACAAACCAAAAAATACAACTCAACAACACAAACACAAAATGAAACTACTGTATACTCACAAACAAAACCTACACACACACACTATATGAAAAACACACCTCAGATAGACAACATACAGAACATGAAGCAACTTTTGTAGAACCTCACCACAATCAGGGCTGCCTCTAGGAATTGTGGGGCCTAGGACTTTGTGTTTATCCGATCATGGCAGATAATCCACCAAGATAGTTCGTGCCTACACTTACTTTAATCAGCGGATGAGCACCTCATCTGCCATTGTATTTGCCGTGACTCATGTGTTTAGGGACCGCACGTCTCAGATCACATAATCAGACGGCGCCCTCTCAGATGTATAATTCCCTGATCACCTGACCAGAAACACCTCCTTCTATTCATGCGTTCCATATTCTTTATTACATATTTCCGGATCTGCGTTCCACCAGTGCAGTAGCTAGAATGTCCCAATCCTTCATCATCATAACAATTTCTTAATAAAAATCGTATTATTTCTTATTATCAGCCAGCAATGTTAGTGTTTATACATTTTTATTTAGTTTCAACTCTTTAGATCACATACATCTATCTTCTGATCTCTGGTGGTCAGACAGCCATCATCCACCTACATGCAGGGCCGGATTATAATTAGAGATGTGCGGGCTCGGATTCCTCAGATCCGAGCCAGCACGGACGTCATCAATCCGGGCCCGGATACGAGCAGCGCTCGGCGCTTCCCGCCTTACTCAAATCCGGGCGCACGGGCAAAACGTCATCGCCCGGCGTCGGATTCTCGCGAGATCATGGAACCCTTAAATTCCGCAACCTTGCGTCGCCATCTTCACTCCAATCTCGGAGAAGGGTAGGGAAGGGTGTGCTGCTGCTGTGTGTGGTCTCTGCTAGGGCCTGTGCTGCTGTGTACTGTGTCTCTGCTCAGTGATAAAGACATCACCATTGCAAGGATGACTGGTGCTGTGTTCTGTCTCTCCTTTGTGCTGGGGCCTGCCTCTGCTGAGTCTGCTCCTGTATAGTCAGTCACAGTGTGATAGTCCACTGGTGCTGCTAGTGCCACTGCCTGCCCTGCACTGCCTAGTGTCTGCTGCAGTCTGCTCTCTGCTGTTGCCACTGGCTAGTGCCTACCAGAACCTATTGCAGTATATAATTCCAGTGTGCTGTTGCCCCTGGCTATCAGTACCTATCACAGTATATAATTCCAGTTTGCTGTTGCCACTGGCAGTGGCTACCAGTATTTTATTTATTGCAGTATATAATTCTAGTCTGCTGTTGCCACTGGCTACCAGTATTTATCGCAGTATATAATTCCAGTCTGCTGTTGCCGCTGGCTACCAGTATTATTTATGACAGTATATAAATCCAGTCTGCTGTTTCCACTGGCTACCAGTATTTATCGCAGTATATAATTCCAGTCTGCTGTTGCCGCTGGCTACCAGTATTATTTATCACAGTATATAAAAATCCAGTCTGCTGTTTCCACTGGCTACCAGTATTTATCGCAGTATATAATTCCAGTCTGTTGCCACTGGCTACCAGTATTTATTGCAGTATATAATTCCAATCTGCTGTTTCCACTGGCTACCAGTACTATCAGTCCAGGGGTGCCCACATGTGTGCTGTATCCATCCAGGGGTGCCCACATGTGTGCTGTATTTGTCCAGGGGTGCCCCATGTGTCCTGTATCAGTCCTGGGGTGCCCGCATGTGTGCCGTATAATTCCAGGGGTGCCCCATGTGTCCCATATCAGACCAGGGGAGCTGCCCTTTTTTTAATGAAAATAAATTAAGGTGTTTTTTTTTTTTTACTGCAAGGGCTGTTAAATGCGCTGTAGTCCAGGGGTGAGCCAAGAGTTCTGTATAATTCATGGGGTGTTGCTAAGTAAGGTGTGCTGCTCTTTTTTATAATTAAAAGAATACACATTTTTATTTTTACTGCAGGAATTTGTCTTCCATATAATTCCATGCCTGCCGCCATGTGTGCCGTAACAGTCCAGGGGTGCCGCCATCTGTGCCGTATAATTCCATGTGTGCTGTATCAGGTCAGGGGTGCCACCATCTGTGCCGTATAATTCCTGGGCTAAGCCAAGTCTGCCGTATAATTCATGGGGTGCTGCCAAGTTTGCTGTATTAGTCCAGGGGTGATGCTAAGCGTGCCATATCAGTCCAGGGGTGATGCTAGGTGTGCCGTATCAGACTAGGGGGGATGCTAAGTGTGCCATATCAGTCCAGGGGTGATGCTAAATGTGCCGTATCAGTCCAGGAGTGATGCTACCTGTGCCATATCAGTCCAGGGGTGATGCTAGGTGTGCCGTATCAGACTAGGGGGGATGCTAAGTGTGCCATATCAGTCCAGGGGTGATGCTAAATGTGCCGTATCAGTCCAGGGGTGATGCTAACTGTGCCATATCAGTCCAGGGGTAATTCTAGGTGTGCAGTATCAGCCTAGAGGGTATGCTAAGTGTGCCACATCAGTCTAATGTTTGTGCCGCACACTTGTGTGGCTTATCATAGTTATCCAGCTACCTCGGTGCAACCTTTTTCCCTAAAAACAATATTGTAAGGTGTGAGCTGTTCAGAATAGACTGTAAATGAGTGGAAATGAATGTTATTGAGGTTAATATAGCGTAGGAGCAAAAAAAAAAAAAAAAATCTGCGATTTTAGCTGTTTTTATGCTTTTTTAACAAAAAAATCAGAACCCAAAACCCAAGAAATCCAAACACAAAACACTTAGGAGGTGTTTTGGCAAAACCCATTAGAACCCAAAACCTCAAGGTAATCAGAACCCAAAACCCAAAACCCGAAAAGTGGCCGGTGCACATCTCTAATTATAATGGGGGCACAAGGGGTCAGTGCCCCTGGGCCCCCCTCTAGCTAGGGGCCCCCTGTGGTTGGCATGTATTTTTCAAAAACAAATTTTTTTAGCTAAAGGTTTTGTGCATGGGAGTGGGCTAGTGCTGCAGCTTCACCTATCTGCCAATGTGACAATGATTAATGGTGCTGAGCATCGGGAGCCAGGACACACTGATTGCACAAGTGTGCAGTGCATTACTGGGAGTTGACTAAGTCCCATGACACTTTGAACCAGAGGTCAGAGGCTGAGAGGTTTGTGTTGAGCTCTGATTGGTGGAGCTCATTACATGCTTCTCAGACCCATGGAGAACAGCAGCAGCCTAGTCATGGGAGATTTTTTAATAAGAAGCAGCACTGGGACTGTGAGGTCTCCTACAGAGTGAGGTGCAGAGGGACAAACACAGGCTTTTCATTTGGTATGTATTTACGTGTATGTGTATATGTATGTATGTATATATATATATATATATATATATATATAAAAAATATATACATATCTATATCTATATATCCCCTGCAGTTACCCATTGACCAAGTTTATACTGCCTTTACTCTGTGTTTTGACAGTGTAATATTCTCCCATGCAGTTTGTGGCCAGTAATGACAAGTGCAAGGGGGCCCCCCTGTCTAAAGTGCCCCGGGCCCCCCGAAGGCTTAATCTGGCACTGCCTACGTCACAATAATGCATAGATCCAAGGACGTAACTACCATAGGTGCAAGGGGTGCAGCTGCTATGGGGCCCAGAGCTGAAGGGGGTCATTTTTGCTGTCTAAGTAATATGTTTTACATACATTTATCACCATCAGTTGCTAAAAAGGGGACCCTTACAAAATGTTGCTATGGGGCCTAGGAATATTTTGGTACGCCTCTGCATAGATCATACTAACTAGACAAAACATACACATAACATATAATAATCCATTGGAGCACATGGAGTTCTCATCTCCAACCAAGGGGACTCATGGGACACCATATTTATCCCCCAAAAAAGTGAAAAATTAAAAACAATGATAGTATAGGAAGAAGTACATGTAAAACACATATATCCTTTTTCCTTTTCTTTTCATATACCTTTCCTAATTCCTTATTTATATGGTACCAATTACTCTACTATATCTTAATTATAAGAAGCATCTTGTAGTTGATTATTTTCATTCAATCCTCTGGGGTTAATAGTGTCCAGAAGGTGTATCCACCTTGCTTCCTTCTGTAATAATATTATGGCCCTATCACCTCCTCTTGGTAGCACTGGTACGTGATCAATGATCATACTCCTTACTGATGATAAGGGGTGTGTCTTTTGTAGAAAATGTTGTGCTACAGGCTTGTCACTTTTTCCAGTGGTCAATGCAGCTCTTATGTTTGACTGATGGTTGGCTATTCGCTCTCTGAAGGCACGGATCATCTTCCCCACATATGTGAGTCCACACGGACACTTTAGTAAATAGATAACATACTCTGACATACAAATCAGTTGATAACATATGTCCATTTTCTTCCCACTGTGGGGGTGGTAGAAATGACTACCACTGTTCATTGACTGGCATGTTGTGCACCCAGTGCATCTCAAACACCCCATTTTGGTTTTATTCAACCAGATCTGCCGAGGATTTAACTGATAATGTAAAGTTGGTAGCATCAGGTGATCCCTGAGTGTCCTCCCCTTTGATAAGATATTAGGAGTTTCTTTTGTCTGAGGAAAAACTGCAGTGTTTTTAAACCACCTTGCGCTGCTAGTACACCAATTACACACTAATAATACCACTGGACAGAATGATACTGGACACACTGCTGAAAATGTAGAAAAATCTTTTTATATAAGAAAAAAAGAGTAATAAAACAATTCATACATATAAATTAATAACATTAATGAATACAATACAATAAATACCTAAATGGCCATTAGGTTTACGTTTGCAAACTATGGAGTACTCCGTGATGGGTTAAAAATAATAATAGTCACTGGGGATAGCCAGAATGATAAGGGAATGAAAGGGGAAAATGATGCAAATGGATGAGCAGCACAGTTAGTGGATGAATGAAATGCACATGCGGGGTTAGTGAAGCAGATAGACTAGTGCCCGGAATGAAGCACTGTAAGCAGTAGATGTTATCTCACCCTCCGTTGTGATGGTGTTGGGAGGCGTCGGGGAGCTTTGGTTGGTATCAGCTCATACCCGGTAGTTGTCACTGCTGGCGGGGAGCTTAAGTTGGAAAAAGCTCTACCCGCTATGTGCTGGGTCTGATGGTTTTGACCAGCTGTGTGGACGTAGCCAGAAGGAACTGCGGCTGGATATAATTGCTGGGTAGCGGGAGGGACGCTCGACCGCTGGGTGAAGGTGTAGTAACTGCTGCCAGATGACGGTGGCTTGTAGGCTGAAGACCGCGGCAGACCAGCTAGAAGTTGTGACTGGAAGGCAGGGGAATCACGGAGGTTTGCTGACGTAACCGGAAATGACGTCGACGCGTTTCGTCTCTATGGCAACGGAGACTTTTTCAAGACGGATGTTGTACTGGCCCTGCACAAACCTATTTAAAGGCTGTATGGTACTCGTTAACCAATCAGGTCATAAAGGTAATCAACATATACTTAAAACAATTCTAAAAGCTCGTGTGTCCAGTGAAATGACTGGTATACATGATCTGAACAATAATGTATTTTTTTCATTTTAGCAAATCATTTCTACAAATTATACTAGGATTAAGTCCTTAAATAATAAACAATCTGTTGGATTTATATCATTCAAATAATTATATCCTTCGTATTCAGTACTATGACCTCATTTAAAGGGGTATACACGCCCGCGATAAAGTGGAGAGAGATAGGGTACAATAAATTGAGAGTAATTTAATATAGACATATAGAATCTTTATACACATATATGTATATGTAGCACATATTTATATTGAAATAGTGAAGATAGGGGATTCTGTATTCTAAATACCATAATTAGAATAAATAAAAATTAAATATAATAATAAGAATACACATGTAAATGGAAATCTATAAATGAAAAAAATTTTTTTTATATATATATATATATATATATATATATATATATATAAAGATATAAAGGACAAATAGAGAATAATAATAATAAAAATATATATAATAAACTAAGATAAAAATAATTAATGGATAAATAAATATTCAAAAAAATAAATATATAATACATTTCACTTATCTTCTACATATTGTATTTAAATAGTAGGTATATTTGTCATTAGTGAGAACCTAATGTAAATTTTGGGTAACGATCTAGGATTTCAAATCCGTGGGGGTCAGGGGAAATTTCATCTGCAAACCCGTGGTATCACCCTGATCCCCCTGATCCACACGGAGCTAAGAGTCAAAAAGATGAATCAAATTATAATTGTATCAAAGCTCCGTGTGGATCAGGGGGAAGGACATCTACCCGTGGTGCTTGGTTAGAGGTTATTCTCTCCATGATACCACGGGTTTGCAGATGAAATTTCCCCTGACCCCCACGGATTTGAAATCCTAGATCGTTACCCAAAATTTACATTAGGTTCTCACTAATGACAAATATACCTACTATTTAAATACAATATGTAGAAGATAAGTGAAATGTATTATATATTTTTTTTTTTGAATATTTATTTATCCATTAATTATTTTTATCTTAGTTTATTATATATATTTTTATTATTATTATTCTCTATTTGTCCTTTATATCTTTATATATATATATATATATAAAAAATTTTTTTTCATTTATAGATTTCCATTTACATGTGTATTCTTATTATTATATTTAATTTTTATTTATTCTAATTATGGTATTTAGAATACAGAATCCCCTATCTTCACTATTTCAATATAAATATGTGCTACATATACATATATGTGTATAAAGATTCTATATGTCTATATTAAATTACTCTCAATTTATTGTACCCTATCTCTCTCCACTTTATCGCGGGCGTGTATACCCCTTTAAATGAGGTCATAGTACTGAATACGAAGGATATAATTATTTGAATGATATAAATCCAACAGATTGTTTATTATTTAAGGACTTAATCCTAGTATAATTTGTAGAAATGATTTGCTAAAATGAAAAAAATACATTATTGTTCAGATCATGTATACCAGTCATTTCACTGGACACACGAGCTTTTAGAATTGTTTTAAGTATATGTTGATTACCTTTATGACCTGATTGGTTAACGAGTACCATACAGCCTTTAAATAGGTTTGTGCAGGGCCAGTACAACATCCGTCTTGAAAAAGTCTCCGTTGCCATAGAGACGAAACGCGTCGACGTCATTTCCGGTTACGTCAGCAAACCTCCGTGATTCCCCTGCCTTCCAGTCACAACTTCTAGCTGGTCTGCCGCGGTCTTCAGCCTACAAGCCACCGTCATCTGGCAGCAGTTACTACACCTTCACCCAGCGGTCGAGCGTCCCTCCCGCTACCCAGCAATTATATCCAGCCGCAGTTCCTTCTGGCTACGTCCACACAGCTGGTCAAAACCATCAGACCCAGCACATAGCGGGTAGAGCTTTTTCCAACTTAAGCTCCCCGCCAGCAGTGACAACTACCGGGTATGAGCTGATACCAACCAAAGCTCCCCGACGCCTACCAACACCATCACAACGGAGGGTGAGATAACATCTACTGCTTACAGTGCTTCATTCCGGGCACTAGTCTATCTGCTTCACTAACCCCGCATGTGCATTTCATTCATCCACTAACTGTGCTGCTCATCCATTTGCATCATTTTCCCCTTTCATTCCCTTATCATTCTGGCTATCCCCAGTGACTATTATTATTTTTAACCCATCACGGAGTACTCCATAGTTTGCAAACGTAAACCTAATGGCCATTTAGGTATTTATTGTATTGTATTCATTAATGTTATTAATTTATATGTATGAATTGTTTTATTACTCTTTTTTTCTTATATAAAAAGATTTTTCTACATTTTCAGCAGTGTGTCCAGTATCATTCTGTCCAGTGGTATTATTAGTGTGTAATTGGTGTACTAGCAGCGCAAGGTGGTTTAAAAACACTGCAGTTTTTCCTCTCCTTCTTTGTGAATTTTAGCTAATTCACATAAATCACATGCAGCAGCAGTAGCCATTAAATTGTTTTATTATTTTATTTTTTACTAATCACCTCAAAAACAGCGCCAGAGGCACAGTGTAATTTGTGGTGATTCCGTTCCCCACACTTTGCACACCCCCCCTTCGTTTCTTTTGTCTGAGACTCAACTTGGGGTCACTGGCCACAATATCCCAATGTTTCTGTAAGCTCGCTTTTAGAATCTGAGCCTTTGAATCATGGGTGGTTGTCACAATCATTCCTGGAGATTTCTTCTCATTAGCGATGGCACCCTGTGAAAATGTAGCTTCTGTTCCTAAATGTTTGGCACATTTCTTCAAACTGGACATCCTTCCTTTCTGGGTCCATGTTTGTACGTAGGACCCTAAGGAATTGGGATGTTGGTATCACTTCTTTCAGATTATTTGGATGGAAACTTGTATAATATAGGAGTAAATTCCTATCTGTTTCTTTGCTAAATAAAGTAGTTCCCAATCCATATTCAGTTTTGTATATTGTAACGTCCAAAAAATCAATAGATGAATTTTGGAACTTGTGAGTAAATCGGATAGGTGCATCCAAATCATTAAATTCACCCACCATCTTCACAAAGCTTTCTTCAGTGTCTTTCCACATCAAAAAGATGTCATCTATGAAATGGTAATATGTAGCAATGTTGTCACCATACTTTTGTAGAATAATCCGATCCTCGTATTCTGCAATGTATATGTTTGCATAGACGGGGGCCAGGTTAGAACCCATAGCGGTCCCTCGCCTTTGTATGTAGTAATTGGCACCATATTGGAAATGGTTGTGGGTCAACACAAGATGTATAAGATCACATATAAATTCTATAGTAGGACCTTTATATTGTCCTCTGGGCAATCTCCCCAGCACTGCCCCAATCCCCTCACTGTGTGAGATCACAGTGTAAAGGGATGAGACGTCCATTGTGGCAAACAAAGTACAACTGGGTATCTGATTTAAAGCATTGATGTTAACCAAAAAATCCGGGGTGTCCCTGATATAACTAGGGACCAATCTAACAATGGGTTGTAATATCTGATCCACAAAGCAAGTCACAGGTTGGAGGACAGAACCCCTGGCAGAGATAATTGGTCTGCCAGGGGGTCTGTCCATCAGTTTGTGTACCTTGGCCAAAGTGTACATAATTGGATACACTTGGTAATCCACCCGAAGTTAATCTGCCAGTCTGTCATCCAGCCAACCAGCATTCAAGGCTTGTTCAATGCATATGTTGACATTTTTCTTGATTTTAAACATGGAGTTATAATTACCCAAGTCTTCATAGACCATTGTGTCCATCAATTGGGACTTCACCTCCCTGTCATAATGTAGAAATTTCATCACAACCACTGCTCCCCCTTTATCTGCAGGGTGGATCATAATCTGTTTTTAGCAGATCGTGCTCTTTGGTAAGGTTGTCATGAATATTCTTAGGTGTATATGAGTTTATCAGAATGTAATCAAGCATTCGCAAAAAGGTTTTAATATTTGTATTGGTTGACACTGGGTCGAATGAACCTAATTTACGTCAATGCGTGCATCCAAATCAGATTCACCCAAAAAATTATGTAGATGTAATTTACGCCTTAATCTGTAATGGTTAACCATCACATCAAAGTTATCTCTCGAGAATATCGGTACATATCCTAATCCCAAATTCAATAGAGATACCTCGCCAGGTGTTAATGCATAGTCAGATATATTGATAATGGTATTATTCAGGGTCATCTTCTGCCGAGTCTTATACCCACTCCGCCGTGCATGTGGCTTTGGGCATCTCTTCTTTGGGGTTGTCTCGCACCATGGCCCCTACCCCTTCTAAAAAAGATTGTGTCTCTACGCCACTTGGTTGTAGTCTCTCAATGTTCTCAGTGTCAGATGAGGAATAGGACAAACCAGTGTTGACAGTATACACAGATTTATGTCTTTAATATCTTCGTGTTCTGTTCGGATTGTCTCCAACCAACCACCTATACAGGATATGTTGCTTATAGTCTAGGTTGACAATATCAAGTTTCTTTCTTTTGAATGAAATCAATTCACCCCTATATTTGTCAATTGTTGAATTTAATTTGTCAATCATTTGACATTTATTGAGCACCCCTCTTGATGGTGTGGGGTGCTCAATAAATGTTGATTAGATTTAGTACTATTGTTACTAGAAGAAGTAGGGAGTGAATTAACTAAGGTCAGGACTGAATTGAATAAAGTTAAATGAACAGCATCTCCAGTGTTCTGGTGTTAATAATTGAGGATAGGACGGACAGGTGGATTGACAAATTAACTTCTGACACAGATACCCCAGCAGAGCACATCTAATAGGGTCAATTGTGTGGGAGCTTGATTAACCTCTTATTTGTCCATTAAACCTTGATTACTATGTCACAGACCTAAAGGGCAATTGTGTTAGTCTTCCATATACTGTCTGTTAGATCCTGACTATTAAGTTACAGACCCAAAGTGGTAAAACTAAATAAAGCAAATTAGATTTAAGACTTTCATTTGTAGGATATGAGAGAACACACTATTATTCTAAGAACTGTTAAAAAATGACATGGAATTCCCATTTATGACTTGTGAAAAAAGCGCTTTGATTGATTTGTTCCAATGTCAGAACTGGAATAACAACCCCTGATGAAGTCACATGTGGACGAAACGTGTTGGTTTCCTCCTATGTGAAAATAATCCAGCTCTGTATACAAGAGTCGCAAGCATCATAACAAAGCATCAGCTGTAAAGTGAAAATGTTATCATCTTTTAAGAACCTTTTATGAAAATAAATATTTTCAAGGACTTTTGGGACTTTTTATTATTGTTGATGACCCTAGAAGGTTTTATAGTGTAAGAAGTCATCTTGTGGCACATCTCTTCTTTGTTATATTATTTCTGTGGTTTCCATGCTAACTGGAAACAGTGTGTGATAGGCAGCCTTTATATTCTTATTGGAAACTTACGATTTAACTTGGGCGCGTTGAGAATAATTTGTATATATATACATATCATTGGGCCCAAACCAGGCACTCCCTGATGATCAGCTAAACCTCTGATGCAGCTGACCACACTCCCTCTGTAGATTAGCCACACCACTAAACAAGGGCCCCTATCACTGCATTTACCGTTGTGCCCTACATGTCCCAGTCCAACACTGTGTATACTCCAGAGTTCTGACTATAAAATGATTACAATTAAGATATTTATAATACCATCTTTGTTTTTTCTTATCATTTTTATAGTGAAAACTCTGGAGTATACTGGGATACGATGGGAGAAGCTCTGCTTTAACTTTTTCACCTGACCACACATCACTGTTATAATCCTCCATAGGCCCATTGGATGATATTCCTGTCAATCAGCCTTGTCTTTTAAAAATGAATTAATTTACCTGATGTTTCAGCAATCGTGCCTTGTCATATTTGGGACAGATTTGAATACCTCCCGACTGTCTTGTTTTTTTGGGACATTCTCACATCCTGTGGCGGAGGGGGGGCAGTTGGGAGTGGGTCCCGCATGTCACCTGTGAATAGACACTGTACACACACGTCTATACCTGCAGCCAGAGGGGTTGGGGGCATGGCCAGCAGCTCACAGAGCTCCTAGCTATGTCCCTACAGCGGTGAAAAAAGGGGTCATGAATATAGGTGGCCACTTGTCACTAGGCCACACCCCCAAAATTTTGGGCGCACCACTTCGGTGCCCACAGCGTCCCACTTCTGCTTCTGCCAAAGTTGGGAGGTAAGTGTCAGTGGTTTAACATCAGTTTTTAAAACTGCTGCTTGAATATTCCAGGGATTCTATTCTACTCAAAAGTATTTCTTCCCTGGCCTAAAACATTCAGGGTGCTTTGATATTAAATTCTAGTCTAGCTAAAGCAGGCATGTCCTCCAGCTGTTGTGAAACTACACATCCCAGCATGCCTTGCCATTCCCTTATATCAAAACTGTGAAAATGCATGATGAGACTTGTAGTTTCACAACAGCTGAAGGGCCATAATTTCGACATGCCTGAGCTAATTTGTGCTTTCTCAGTAGTTCTATGGTAGTTCTGGTATTAGTGAATCGACGGGTTGGAAAACTGCAGCAAAATGGACAGGATTCAGAACTTGCCGTTTATTAACTTGGTGACTTTTGAGTATAAAGCCACAGTTTGTCAATTGATATATGGAATGTATTGTATTAGAGCAAGGTCTCCAAAATACTATAATCTGCACAATAATTTGCACAAGATCTGCGTCTCTCTTCTGCACGGATCACTAGCTTCCATTCACTATTACAGGACTTCTCATCGGTTGCTGCGCTATATAAGAAACTATAAAAAAAAAAATCATACACTTTGGCTTCAGAAAATCAGTTTACACATCGCACAACAAAATGTATGAGAACCCATGTTTTGCTTAATATGTTGCTTAGTAAATTTTCCCAGAACTGTGAAAAACTGTAACTTCCTACTTTCAATTCTGTTGGCTCTTTACCACCCATAAAACTGTTAACCTCATATAGTCTATTTAAAAACTGGAATTTCTTGTCTAAATTTTTTTTTTATATACCGTATTTGTTTCCGAGACATAATTCATCATAAAGAGATTTTTGTCTTCTATAAGTGTGTGATGGAAACCAGACAAAAGAAGAAGGAGAAGAAGCCAGCTTATAAAGTAAAAAAAAAAGTAAACCCCATAAGATGACAACATGAATTTAGTAATTTGAAAAGAAACAAAGAAATATGAAGACAACCAATATATATCTCCAGGCAACTGGAAGGAACTTAGGTCATTGTGCAGACTTCAGTGAGTCAGTTAGGGCCTGATTCAATTCTAGGAGGGACGTTGTTTACCTGATTGCTGGGCTGCTACTGCCCCTGTGCACGGCTGCGAATGGCTTTGCAGCCATGCAAACAAGGGTGGAATTCACTCACCATCGAATGGATCCCCCCCCCACATCCCCCCCATGTGCAAGATCATGGGCCTCCAGTGGCGTAACTACACAGGGTGCAAGGGGTGCAGCTGCTATGGGGCCCGGGCCTTAGGTGGGCCCGAAGGCCAAGCATGCTATCACCTGCACCCTTTTGTTTTTTTCCCCCATGTACTGCTGCACCGCTGTCCAGTGCAGTGGCGTGGGTCCCGGCGCTCAGTATATCATAGGCTGGCTGGCTGCCTGAGCTTCTTGCAGGAATTTGGAGCCCCTGCACACAGCACACCTAAGGCACATGAGATCGGCGGCACATACAGGCGCACAGTAGAGCGGCAGCGTGTTGCAAGAGAAGACACAGTGCACGGGAGAGCAGGAGCCGGCTATGGACGCACAGGAGAAGTGCCACTGCTGGTGCCAGTATATGGAGAGACCCTGCGCTGATGGCTGGTAAGACAGGGGAGATATGCCTTCCACAACCATTTCAAGCCCCTACTCTCCATCCTCTGTGGCTCCCCCTTCTTTTTCCCCTCTCACCTCACTTCCTCCCCACAGAACACCCAGCACACACTTCTGGAGCCCCTGAACACAGGAAACAATTTTCTCCCCCACCCTGTCTCTTTCTTCTTTTTTGCTCTCTCCCCATCCCCTTTTCTCTCTCCTTTCTCTCTCCTGCTCTCTGCCCCCTTCCCCCTCTCTCCCCTGCTGTCTCACCTCTCTTTCTCATTTCCCTGCCCTTCACTTTCACTCCACTCTTTCTCCCCCTCCATCTCCCCTCTCTCTTTATATCTCTCTGCCCTAGTCTCTACTTCTCATCTCTCTCTCCTTCCATCCTCTCTTTCCACACTTCCCCTCTCTTTCCTTCTGCTCACTCAGGGGTGAATTTATGAAGCTTGGAAAAGTGTTTTCTATCCCCATAAAGAACGTTATGAGCAAGGTGATAATGGTTCAGCCAATCAGCTCTTACCTGTCAATTTACATATTGTAGCTGATTGGCTGAACCATTATCACCTTGCTCATAACGTTCTTTATGGGGAAAGATAACACTTCTCCAATCTTCATAAATTCACCCCTCAGTCTCTCACTAAAACCTTCTCTCGCACTCTCTCTCTCTCTCCTTTTCTCTCCATGAGTAATCTCCATGAGTAATGCATCTCTTGGCTCTCTTTCTTGACAATGGTGGGGGGCCCTTACAAAAGTTTGCTACGGGGCCCACAGGGTTCTAGTTACGCCTCTGTGGGACTCTGATGATGTCAGCAGCCCTCTCTCCCAATGGCTGGGCCCGTCTGTGTCTTTGTGCGGCACCCCCACAAAATGCACAAGCCAAAATAGCAACAAAAATAGCATCTGGATCTAATCACAATCCCCTTGCAGTTTGTCTGACAGGAAGCCAGCTGTTGTGGGTGGAACTGGACGTGTCACAAAAAGCGCAGGCTTGCCTAAGCATTTTAAGGGATGATATGTGATGTCAGCGCTGCTCTCCATCAGCCTGATTCTGTTGCACAGTTATGGAAGGGTCAAAGTTATTCAGACTAGCAGAGACTGGGAAAATCATTTAGATGATGAGTGAGTTGCAAATGGATTTGCAGCTAGCCGCCAATTGGTGAGATGTTCCCAAGCCATTTGCAGACTTGCACGCACCAGGTTTTCACTCTGTCTGGACAGCGATTCATTGATCACAGTGCTCTATAAAACCACCCAGCAGCAAAGCGGTCTGAATAAGGCCCTTTATTCCATAGTTAAGGGTGATTTAATGTAGATCACCTGTATGTGGTGTACCGTTTGCAACCAGCAGTAGCCAAGCACGTTAAGCCTAAAGACAGTAGCCGCCACTGTGTATCTCCTTTAGTTTTATTAATTATTATACATTGTATCTTCTTATGGCACCTTCTCCTCCAAACATACATTATTTGCTTCTTGTACTGAGTTTTTCTCTCTAAAATCCAGAGATCTTCTTAATTGTTCCTCTTCCCCATAAGGTCTATAACTCATGTAACACCTGCTAATACTTAGATGTAGATCATACTCCCTCTGTTCTTCTAGCTTCCTGTAATATCTCTGAATATTTGGGATGGGTAAGATGTCATATTTTTTCTGCTTCTCTAGAGGATGACATATATTCCAGTAACAAACTATTCCAATCACCTTGTTTAGCTGCCTATTCCTAAAATCCGTTTTCCTTGTATAACCATCCAAATTCCTCACATTGCTCCATACTGTTGTCTCAATGATGTGATGTGCCAAGCTGCATTTTGAACACACTGTCCCAGGTTGCTATATCTCTATTGGTACTGGTCCAATGGCTTGTTATTGAAAAAATGTTCTTTACTCACAGTCCAAAGAAATTAAATATCTAAAATAAACTCAGGACAGAAAACAAGGCTATTTCCATCTCAGATCAATGGGAACAGAGACCATTACATGACATGTGTCCAATGAATATGGCATTATAATAAAAATAGAGCCACTTTGTCCAGGACTACTGAGTTTAGGTCAGGCATGTCCAAACTGTGGCCCTCCAGCTGTTGTAAAACTACAAGTCCCATCATGCCTTGCCACAGTTTTGCTATTCGGAAATGCTAAAACTATGGCAAGGCATGCTGGGATGTGTCGTTTCACAACAGCTGAAGGGCCATAATTTGGGCATGCCTGGCTTACGTTCTTGTGCTGCCATTTATTTTCCAGTGTCCAGTCTTTATATTTTCATACTGCTGTATGTATTTTGCAATTAATATTATTAGTAAAATGATAAATCTGTTTTTGTTCACTTGATTTATGAGGTTAGATGTGCAAAATATACTCAAACATGGATAAACCACCATCCTAAATGAAATTGTATTGTCCTGCATAATCAGAGCAGTACTGTAAGTATTGTGTATTTATTTATTCTGGGAAGATCACAGAGAGGACAGTGTACTCAGTTGTGGAATACCTACCCACAGATGTTTGGGGGGAGATCCAAGTTCATTAAATTATAATAAATAATTATTAAATTATTGTCTGATCATCTTAAGATATCTGTTGGAGGCTGCCATAATTGATTCTACCAATGTGGCAATAGGCCCAATAGGCTACTGCCAGGGCTCTGAGAGCTTAAAGATCTGTTTCCTTTATCTAAGCAATGGAAGATGATACAGGCACCATGCACATACTTACTAAACACAAGGCCTCAACCTTCAGCAACTACTACAGTCAATTATAAATCTTTTCAGTCTTCTCTTTCCATTAAGGTTATCTAATGTTTTTCTGTCATTGTTCAACTCTCAAGCTTTATATAGAATAGAATATAGAATACTGTAATACTGAACATCTCCTTGGAAAAAGGCCAGGGCCCGATGGCTTCACTACAGTATATTGCAGTTTTTAAAGATTGGCTTGCCCTTGTACTGCTGCAAGCTTTTAGTGTGTTTTCCAAGGATATGAAGTTTTTTGGCCAATCTTTGGAAGACCACTTCTCCATTATTGGAAAAGAAGGCAAGGATGCCTCTCCTTGTACAAAAAACAGGCCACTTTCAAATGTCACTCTCAAATAATATGCTAAGATAATTCCAACCAGAATTTAATTCCTAGTCAAGAAAATAATGATCAAAATTAATAAAACCAAAGTGACTGACCTAGTACATTTAGCATACCAGGTTTCTACACTTTGTAGCCTTCTGTCCAGTTATGTAAAAAGGCCTTTAACATTATCAGTTGGACATTATGGAGTCTTTGCTTGGAGATGTGGGTTTAGGCCCCCTGAGCCTTCATAGGATAATAGGGTTTATATAAATTTCATTCAGCCAGAGTTAGTAATGGTAATAGCTATTTAAAATGAGTAATGGTACTGTCCATTGTCCTATCTAAACTTTATTATTTTTATGGAGGCATTAACAACTTAATTCCTGTGTGATACTTGAATTGACAATTTGGAAAACCTATCCAATTAAAAAAAAAAAAAATTTAGTCCACAGAACTAGGACTAACACTGGCATTTCCTTTCTCCTGGCACCCAACCCCTATTACATACTTTTAAGATCTCTTGCTTGAATTTCATACCCCCTTAACCAACTTGTAATAATGAACACTCTTCCAAAGCTGCTATGTTC
This sequence comes from Crinia signifera, assembly GCF_055691185.1. Lineage (NCBI taxonomy): Eukaryota > Metazoa > Chordata > Amphibia > Anura > Myobatrachidae > Crinia > Crinia signifera. Next base: position 110,156,813 of record NC_139224.1, read on the forward strand.
TCCAGACTCTCCCAAACTCTTTATACCAGTTTCCTGGATCCACAACATACTATCTTTGATTTGGAAGTTTATTTAATTGTAGTAGGCCCCTACAGTTCATAGAGATATCTCAAACATTTGAGGGGTCTTCAACTTCTAGTCATTAAAATCTTCCATTATGCAAACCTTTTATTCTATTCAAATTCTATTTATAGAATCCTTGTTGAAATAGTAACAGATACAATAAACAATAGGTCTCCATAGAGAGGTTTTCTTTACTTTCTCATTCTGACATAGTTTCTTGGCTTCTATATATCCCCCAGCTTCATATAACCAACAATTACAGCCTTTCTTATGGCACATGCTGGAAATGCCTGCATTGTCTCTTGAGTGTCAAAAAAAAGTAAAAGAAAAGAACATTCTGGAGACTGGTTTCCGGAACAATGTGGATAACGGATATTTGCATAAGGCATATTCAACCTGTATCGAATCAGATTTTGGGTAGTAGCATGTCCAGTGACCAAGGCTTTCGGCTAGTCTACTGTGCATAGCCAGTGAGCTCATATAAAGAGTACTTTTCTGACACACCTCAGTAACGCAGCTAAATCTGTCATTCCTGTATTCTGGACATCCCAAACAGGTCCCTCTTGTAGAGACTGATTTTACAGGCACCAAGCTTTGCCACTTATAGAAGCTGTATCCATAACATATCACGCAATCGCAGTTGTCTGAGTCCTGGTCTTGGATATATCTGTAGTCAATTTCTGAAATTAGCTCAAAATGACAGGGGGTCCAAAAAAAAAGCAATTACAATATTACATAAACTGATAATATATTGGTCTAACATAAAGTGAGAATTTACTCAATGAGAAAAAAGTAAAACGCACGTTTATGTTTAATATAAAGTGTACACCCAAGAAAGTAATGCTGGCTTAGTATTTACCAGAGTAATTTATTTTGTCAATGTAAATATTTTTTTAACAAGATACATTTCGCATTGAAATGAGTTCTATAAAGTAACACAAAACATGTTGTATGAGATTTCAGGGAAATTACTGATTTGGGAGAAGATCAAAATCGAATCACTGCGTTCACATAGTATAGTGGCCAAAATAGACCAAACTTAAATACACAAGATATAGAACCTCCATCAGTGAGTTTGTCTGAGGAAATTAAGCTGTAGAATTAAAAAAGGTACTTGTTTCCTAGCACGGCCACAACGATCATGATCGCGGTCATCGGGTGTAAAATCGGGGGCATCGCGGGCATCGCATGCACTAAAAAATCGGGTGCGATGGGCCAGACGCGATGCCCGCGATTTCCCCATGGAGAACAATGTTAAATGCCTCAATTTACCCGCGATGACCCCGATTTCCCATAGGAAACAATGTGAAATGGCTCAATTTAACCAAATTATCATAGGGAACAATGGTAAATGGGCCAAAAACACCCCTGAACATTGAAATGTCCACCCAAAAGTAGTTAACGCCACCCCGCGATCAACGTGAACCCGAAGCGTGGCGAATCGCAGCGAGCCCGCGAGGGGCGGCGGTACGCGTCCTCCGACCTTTTCATACCCCCACTATCCACGTCGGCGTGGAGTTGAGAATAGAATAGTGTGGCGAGCGCAGCGAGCCACCGAGCCCGAAGCGTGGCGAGCGCAGCGTCCCCTCGCGGGGCTTGCTGCGCTCGCCACGCTTCGGGCTCGGTGGCTCGCTGCGCTCGCCACACTATTCTATTCTCAACTCCACGCCGACGTGGATAGTGGGGGTATGAAAAGGTCGGAGGACGCGAACCGCCGCCCCTGGCGGGCTCGCTGCGCTCGCCACGCTTCGGGTTCAGGTTGATCGCAGGGTGGCGTAAACTACTTTTGGGGGGACATTTCACTGGTTAGGGGTTTTTTTTGGGGTTTCTGGCCCATTTACCATTGTTCCCTATGATGATTTGGGTAAATTGACCCATTTAACATTGTTTCCTATGGGAAATCGCGGTCATCGCGGGTAAAGTTACCCATTTAACATTGTTCCCTATGGGGAAATCGCGGCCATCGCGTGTGGACCATTTAAGCATTTTTAGCCGCACACGACGCGACCGACGCGATTTTCACTGTTTTCAATGCATTTCAATGGCAAAATCGGGGCATCGCGTCGGTCGCGTCGCAGGCCACTAAAAATTACACCCGATGGCCGCGATTGTGGCCGTGCTAGGAAACAAGTACCTTAAAAAACAAATGAACTCATACCATATGTAAAAATTGTATAACCTTATAATATTACCTTCTATTTCTGTTGCATCTCTTATTTTATCCATTTGTTCTGTGTTCTGTGAAATACACATTTGATTGAATTGATCCTCATGGTAACAGTAATGTAAGCTAAGCTAACACATTATGGTAGAGCTTGGGCTCCTTCTGGAAGGCCTAATTATGAAGTATGTACTGAAGATGGAAAGGAGCAGAATAGAGGAGGAGCCGAATCACTAGAACCAGGGTGAGTGGAGCACTCACATTGTACACATACGTGATCATCACATGTATTTTGTGCATAGTGCAGATTCAGTATGCTCATGCATTAACCCTTAATAGTAATAACAATCATAAAGTTTACTATTGTGACAGCATTGCCCATTTGTAATCGGACCCCTGGGGTGGTGTAGTGTCGTACCTGTTCTCTTTGAGATGACTTCGGCTGACTCAGGACCTTCTTCAGGCTCGTCTGCTGGAGCCAGTGGCAGGAGATTGAATACCCCAATTAGATACGTGCAATAAAAATTACACTCAGGCATAGGATAGTCTAATGAACTGTAGTTACCAATTCAATAGACACTTCAATCACAATTATTAAAAAAATAGCTTGAATTAATTATACTGGAAAACACTCCATAAAGGCATATAAACATACAGTATAAACACTGAACTGCTATGATGTCTCTATTACCAGCCAGGCAGTGATACATCTATTGCATTCAGTCTTCTCTGAATCTAAACTGTCCCAAAGAATAATGTCCTCCAAGGAGAATGATGAATTAAGTTTGAACTGTGCACAGTTATTTGTAATCTGTTGAAAATCACTGTATACAGGCTTAGTCAATGTGTACCAGTGATTGCAAATAGAGGGCGCTGTGGAGTATGATCAAGCAGTGTCTTACTAGGATGCGGGCGCTTCCTAACGTTAAGCCTTTGACCAAAATAGCAGTTCATACTCACTGTTTCAGCTCCTAACTTGTCTGTTGGTTCAATGGCCTTTGGGAGCTCTGGACCAGATGTATTAAGCTTCAAAAAGTCAGAATGTGTAGAGGGATAAACAACAGCCAATCAGCTCCTACCTGTCATTTTTCAAACTCAGCCTGTAACATGGCAGGTACTGTCAGGAGCCATTATTATGGCTCATTACTTTCCTGTCAGTTTTGTGGTCTTTCAAGTCTGTTTCTGGTAATGGACTCTCTGTGGCCTCCGGCGGTGAGTCTGTGCCTTTGCAGCTCAGTCTTAATTGAGTTGCTCTATGCACAAGGCTGTGATATAATTACCTCGTTATACCAGCTCAGGTGGCTGCATTAGGACTGGATTAGGATTTTTCCCACTTGAACCTTTCTTAAGGCATTCTCCCTAGCACTGCCATGCCGGTGATAGTTTCCTATTCCTTTTGCAGGTAGCTGTAGTTTCTTGTTTCCTGTTTCCTGCTGGTCACCTATCAGGTTACCGCTCTGTTTCTCCTTCTCCCCAGTGCAGCCTTTCCTGGCCTTTTGCAGTTTCAGCCTGCTTCCATTCTGTCCGGAATCCTGTCAGTCTGCTCCAGTCTGTCCCAACTTGCTTCTTCCCACCTGCAGCTGCTGGAGGTCTCTTGGTCTGCCCGTGCCTGTGAGATCATGTAAGTGCTCCATTGGAGCCTGGTTTCGTTTCTTTATCCCTATTTGCTGGCAAGCCAATATCTTGTGTTGGTTTTTCATTTATTTGTTCCATCCCTGTTCAGCCCTCCCTGGCGTGGCGTGGCGTGGCACGTTATTGTACTTGGTTTGGTCGTTTTGGGGTACCAGTTTATTGTGCTATTGATTATGTTATATGTTAGCTGTATTTCCGGCATAGGTATTGTGCTGGAGGTACCCCAGTTCTCTTGTCTGAGGTGTCTGCGAATAGGTCGCATTCCCCGTTCTTGGCCTGGTGCCGTCAGGCAGGTTTTTTTCCCAGATAGGCCCTTGTAGTTAGATTTCCTTTTGACCGTACCCTTAGAGGATTGCTGATTCCTTGTCACTCCCTAACACCTAGTTGCACCGGATCTAGGGCGGGCTTAACTCACCCTTTCAAACATGGTGACTAAAGGTGAAGCCTAGCATTTGCAGGAATCAGCACTCTCCCTTTGGGGGTCAACAGAGTGAGTGTAGGTTTCGCCTTGGCGTTCTCAACAGCAGTCCATTTTATCACTTTTGGAATCTTGATACATCTGGCCCACTGAGGCAGATTTATTAAGCTCAGTGCAGTGATAAATTGTCTGGTTTATATCACCGGCCAAACAGCTCCTAACTGTGAAGTTACAGACTTGATTTGAAAAATGACAGGTAGGCAAGGGCGGATCTAGACTTTTCTTCTGGGGGGGGAGAGGTTTATTGGCCTTCCCCTTCCCAGTCCCACCTCCTTCCCTTCCCAGTCCTAGCCACTCCCCTTATAGGTGTATGTGTACTGGCTATAACTACAGTAACTGTATATAGGTATACTGGCTATAATGACGTATACAAAAGTTTAACGTCCCAACTTGTTTAAAAAACCCGTGGGTAAATATGTAAATATGTAAAATAAGTACCAGCGGCAATCTCCCATTGCCATACCCAGCATAGGCAGAAATTTACTGAGACTGACCGGATGCACGCACATTCCTGCGACTTCTCCATCCACTGCTCTGTCCTGTCCCAGCAGAGACTGATCTTGATGCAGCCAGGGAGAGAGAGGCACCAGGTGAACGGTTCCCCTATTAAGGTGACATGGTAATGGTAGCAGTATGTGTGCAGTGCATAGTGCCCTGCACCCCCGCTGTACACACATCACACAACGTGTAGTATTAGCCAGGTCACCAATACCTGCATAGCCCAGCGCGCTGCATGTAGCACCCCAGGTCCCCTGCATGCCGGGCATACACGCAGCCGGTGATAAAAAACAGACACTTTATCACTTCACCAAGCTTAATAAATCTACCCCTCTCTGTCTTAACTCGCAAGTGAGATCACTCATTGAAGGGTTTCAAGTGTTGGGTTAAATGGGAAGGCCACTGTGGGATAATAGTGATAACAGTTTTCACATAGCAGGCCTAAAGGTGCAAGGAGGTACCTGGGTGCACAGCCGGCTCCTGTTGGTCGGCTCTCTGGTCATGCTGCACACTGTACTCGGGTGTCTGTCTTGTCCAGGGGTCAGGTGTCACACCTCATTTTGCGGTTCCACTGACTTGGAGGGGCTTCAAATCATTAGGCCTCTTAGCACAGTGTGGCTGCTGCATCTTCTCCCCTCGCTGCTCTGCAGCTCGTCTGTGCGGTAGGCCCTCTGGGTGCACCACTCAACGGCTCACTAACCCCATCCGTCTTCCTCATGCTGCTGCCACTGCACACACAGCATCTTTCTCCTGCGTGGGGGTCCTGTCCTTCCCGGTGCACACTACTCCTCGTCTCTGCCCCCCTATTTTCACGCCCTGCACTCACCAATCCCCACAGGACCAGGCTTCACCCATCCTTATGGCCTCAACTAAGGTGCATGTGCTCCCTCCCGGGTGCTGTGGTCAGCTAGCAACCGGGGAGGGAATATTTACCCCAGCAGCTCCTGTTAGGCCAGGTTACTTCAGGCATGGTTGGCGGCAATTACAGCACTATTGTGTAAACAGGGGGCATCTCTGGAGTTGGGTACTACAGAGTCATACATGGGGTCTGAGCCTGTAACACCTTTAACCTACTTTAGTACTGCATATTGTATTGTTACCTCTAACCGCCAAGGAAAAACCAGCCTTACAGCATTTCATACTGATATTGTTTCTTTTTTATAAATGACAACATAATTAGTTAAAGGTGTGTTATGTATATAATTAGTTAAAGACGTGTTATATATACAAAAGAAAACAAGATTATGCCATAAGCATGTGTTAAAAAAAGAAAGATGCACTGTACCTATTTGGAGTTGTTTATGCAAATGTAGGATATATGGTGTAAATATATAATCAAGACAGCGGTATGTACTGTAATTGTCCAGTGGAGGATGCTATAGTTGAGGACAGCTCTGTCATTATTGTATTCACTACAGATGACATTTAGACAAACTTGGTGTTAATATGGCATAACAAAGTCTCACTATTAGTTTGTGTGTGCTGTGAGGCTACCATACATCTCACATTTGTTTCTTATGCAATAGCTGCCTGATATTCAGTGTATAGCCTTTTTGATCCTCCATCAAGGCATTTTATAATGTGCGCACTTCCACTTAATATGGATGTGCAAATCCAAATGGCACATATTATTCATTAACAAAGGTAGAATTATTGCACTACAATTCTTTGTTTAAAATGTTGTGAGGGTATGTTGTGTTGCATGGAAGGGATGGCTGTGATTATATCCTTCCACTAGATATCCTGACAATACAGAAAACAGAGAACACTGACACACATGACAGTCACACACAAATAAGACTTAATGAACAATATGTTGTAAATAGACGAAAATGTCCTTGACAATACACAGACGCAAACATTGCAATTAGAAATCAATAGCTGATTTATACCAATCCACTACTCTGTCCCCTCCTCTCCCTTAGCTCTTTCTACAACCTCTAACAATTAATAGTAGAAATACTTACAGTACCTGGAAGGTAGAAAACATTTGCATTTCGAGTGACTTTAAATCTGCCGGATGATATATAACTATTGTAAAAATTTCAAACATTTCTTTAAACTTGTTGCGGTAGCCTTGAAAACACCAACACCTGCCAACACTCTCTGGCAATTTGAGTATGAACTATCTAAACCAGTGGTTCCCAAAATTATTTCTGTCCCATACCCATTGATTAGGCTTTTCATTTATGAGTACCACCTCCTCTTAATTTGAAATACTAACAGTACTTACAGCATGAGTGGAAGTGAGTGGTATGCTTGTCCTTATGCGTGTCCTTATATAAAGGAGTAATGTGTGGTCAGGAATCGGGTCCCTCTGTGTCCGACTACTGGCTATGTACTGTCCCTGGGGTTCCTGCTAAATGCCTGCTCTAGGATAAATGCCACTGCTTCCTCCACCCGTGTGAGCGCGGGGCAGATCATCGCTGATATCTGAGGGCAGTGTGGATTCCTGGACAGGCAAAAACACGAGGAGATGCTGATGATGCTGCATCTACACAGCAATGGGATTCTTCATCTGCCATCGGAAGACTTTGTCTTTTTCATCCACCATTACCAATATTATTTTCAAGTACCCTCAACCAGTCTGTAATATACTCCCAGGGGGCATGTACCACAGATTGAGAACCACTGATCTAAACCACTGGATAAAATATTTGCAGATTTGAGTTCAAAATCAACGGCTTTAACAAACCAGTAATCAGAAAAACTAGCCTTTTATAAATATAATTCAAATTAAGCTGTCAACTGTACAGAAGTACTTGTACATATTAATAATTATGGGCCTCCAGCTTTTATCATTACTTTATTTGAAGCCTCTGTGGTTTGCAGACCATTGCAACAGTTATTAAAAGGATTGAAAGCTATTTGTTATTTTGGCTTGGGAATTGTTATTTTTGTTTTTTAAATCTAATTACTTTTGGATGACACACAAACCAAACATATTTGTTTTGTTTTCTTTGCTAGTCTTTAAATTCATCTCTTGTAGTTTGAGACTGTGTGTGGTTTGCAAAGCATGGTTTGTGCTCATAAGTCCCAAGCAAATCCCAGGTGGATTAAGTAAACTAATTGTGTTGGTGACAGACTGATATTGTAATATAAATGCCGTTTAGTCGAGGTAACATGGGAGACATAGAAGAAAATTAAATTCTCAAAAGTCTTCTTACCACTGAAACATAGAACAAGTGTACGGATATTTTGGATATGATGAGAAATCCAACAAAATTAACAGCTATGTTATTTCCAGGAACAGCTACAAAAGAGCAATTTAAATATTAATCTAACTGTATATAAACACCATAAATAGTATTGTACACAACTATGCAAAAGGTGATACCTCACATAAAAATATTTGTGAATAATATTGTAGCGTTTTTACTATATAAAGACAAATTTGCAGTTAATATATAATAACAATAATAATAATCATAGTAATGACATTTCTTTATAGAGAGCTTTTTTCGCAATAAGACTCAAGACACTTAACAGATAGTGAGAAGAAATACCTTACAGGTTGCCACGGTTTGCTGGGTTCGATGCCTCCAAGTTGCTGGTGCTGAATGACCTGAGATGCAACTTTATCCAGAGTGAGCACTCAGAGTAATTGCTGTATTCACTGTATGTATGAATAGAATAGAGAGGTCTTGTTGTGCAAATCTAAGTAGACGCGTTTCACCACCTGCTTCTTCAGAGATATAAAGTTAGAAGAGCATGCTGTCGTGTGTCCGGTATAAATAGCATTTGTTTGGGGGTGGTGTGCACGGTATTTGCTGCTAGCGCACTTCCGCTTCCTGTCTGCGGGTCACGGGTGCTGATATATGTGGTACCAGGCATCTGGCTTCCACTTCCTGTGTGTGTGCACATAGCCACGACTTCCTCCCATATGTGGGTTGGCCATGGCTCCCTGCCCCTGTTATACACACTGAATGTGTGAAGCTCCAGAGGCCATCTTATTTTAAGGTAAAAATATTCTAAGTGCCCTATTATTTATTTTTATTCTGCATGTTATTTGCACAAATTTATCAATTTCTTTATTAAAATGTGTTAGGATGCAAGTTTTAGATAAAGTTTATATCAAGATGAATGCATTGTAACTTTTAATAATTATTAGACAGCTATATTTAGGAGAATCTAAAGATTTTATACATACAGTATAAATACAGTACTAATATTAATCCTAAATACGATATATCCGGTTAGTAATACTTTAACATTAAAATGTATATTTTACAAAGTCATCCTGAACCTAATATGAATTCATAGTCGCAATATTATTTATAGACACCCATCTATATTTTCGGTGTAGGTACATGCATGGGAACTTCAGGTTTGTAGCTAGTCAGCTACAGGCAAAATAAGATCTTATGGAAGCAAGTATAAAAGAACCAGGGGCGGATCCAGGATAAAATGACAGGGGGGGGCACCATGATAAAAGAGGGCTTAGGTGGGGGAGGGTGGTGTTAGTGGTGCCAGTGTACAGAGAGAGGGTGGTAATGGGATTAAAAATAGGCCCTGGCATTTAAAGTATGCAGGCCCACCATAGCAACAAAAGTGAAGGATGTAGTTGTGCGCGCGCCAAAGGCGTGCTCCGGGAAAGGGGGTGTGGCCACTCAACAGGGGGCGTGTCCTTGAGTGTAGTGTACAACACCATATACAACTTCTACACATTATGCAACAAAATACTAGACCCTATTATACTTGCCCCTTACACATGATGCCAAATGGAATGAGCCAAAATTCACATAATGCCACATGGATTAAGCCAAAATTCACATAATGCCACATGGATTGAGCCAAAATGTATATAATAACACACGGATTCAGCCAAAATTCACATAATGCCAATTGGAATGAGCCAAAATTCACATAATGCCACATGGATTGTGTCAAAATTCACATAATGCCACACGGATTGAGCCAAATTCATAAAATGCTATATGGATTGAGCCAAAATTCACATAATGCCACATGGATTGAGCCAAAATTCACATAATGCCTCACGGATTGAGACAAAATTCACATAATGCCACACGGATTGAGCCAAAATTCACATAATGCCACACGGATTGAGCCAAAATTCACATAGTGCCACACGGATTGAGGCAGAATTCACATAATGCCACACAGATTAAGCCAAAATTCATAATACGCTTCATAAACAGGGACATTGTCCACCAAAGGCGCGCATTAAACATTTACACCATAATGTCCATTACACGTTAAGTTACACGCCATTATGTCCATTATGTATTATGCCAAACACCATAATGCCTATTGAAAATTATGCTACATAAGTGCTGCTTATCTACATGCTCATTGCCAAGGGTTCCATGCTCATTGCCAGAGGTTCCATACTCGTTGCCATGTGGTATTACATTCTCATTGCCAAGGGGGATACATGCTCGCGGTAAATGGGGGACAGCCGCCATGCAGAAGTGATAGCCACTGACAGTGGCAGAGCCTGGCTGTATTCAGAGCACTGCAGGTACCGGCTAATTGAAATAATACCCCTTTCACACCAGAAAATGCATTCCCAGGTTGGCCCCTTTTACACCAGCCTAGTCCCTGCATTTTCTGGTGTGAGGGGGAGAGAAAACCACCCCTCCCCTTTAACCAGTTATCTCATTTAACCAGCTATATCTTCAGAACCAACGGACCCATTTACATGAGACAAGTATCATATTGAAGAACTTTTGAGTGGGCTTTGAATGATTTTGGTCCAGTGAAACTGGAACGTTTGGTTCCAGAGTAATCTGCCCTCAAAGAACATGAACAGCCATGAAATTACATTTCAAAAATAAAACAATCGGTTTACACGCAATATCTCTGGAACCGATTGACCAATATGGACCAGCCTGGTATCATATTGAAGGCCCAGCGATTTGGAATTAAATGAGATCAATCACAAGCTTCTGTGATGCCATGGGGGTACTGGCACCCATCGGAACCGGGTGGGGGTCGGAATTGACGGGTCCCATATTATCCTATGGGGAAAAACGTTACAGCTTTGCCAGGCGATATCTCCGGTTCCCGGGGGGCTAGAGACACGGGGCTGGGCTCGTTGGAAAGCCCTGGTCATCAGCTACAAAAAGACAGGGGGCACGTGCCTGGGTGCCCCCCCCCTAAATCCGCCACTGAAAAGAACTATGATTTTAGCAGATCATAATGCGATGAGGGGCTGGTATATACTGTTAGAGATAAAAAAAAAAGTGACAAATATAAGTGCACCTAACTGTACAAACAAATACATTTACATACAGAAATATAAAGAAAAGTGGAATATGTCGACAGATTACTGTTTTGGTGATATCATGTAAGATGGAGGATCGTACAGACAGATATATTTCTCTGTCTAGATAGAGGAAAAGGGGGAGGGGGATGTACAGACAAAGGAGTACTACATAACTATTGCACATATCTTTGCCCGTATGTTTAACCCAAATATTAAACAACAGTTTGTAATGATTGTATCAATTATATTAAGCAAAAACAAAGTATCATAATCTTTTAACATCCTAATTTAATAAGATTAATATAGAGATATGTTCAGAACAGCACAGACGAAGTCCGCATAATTCCGATAATGTGCTTTGTATAATATAAAGGTGGTCCAGGTGTCTGAACTGCCTATGGTCCAAACGGACCTCTTTTCCCACAGGTAAGGAGACAGCAGAACCTCCCCTTAAATATCTCTCACAAAGCATCTTGGTGAGCATAGATCCAACTTTAAAGGGAAAATTAACTTGATTTATGGGTACACTAGAAAGAGCTAATACACAATCTGCATCAATCCAGTAATGAGGAGATGTAAATGGTCCAAGTGTCCAATTCGCCCGTGGTTCAGAAAGAACTCTGGTCCCACAGGAAAAAAGACAGTGAATACCGTATTACCTTCCCATCGGTTCATCTGATAGAGGCATAGATGACAGCATGATCCTCCGCAGAGACAAAAAACATGGGTACATAAGCATAGAGATCATTGGGGTTTTAAACACACTGTATATTCTATCTTAGCATGGAACAAAGATGAAAAAGTTCAAATATTATTTACAGTAGTTCTATGGCATCGTTAAGGCCATTAGGTAAGCAGGAAAATCACATATGTTGACCCGCAATTTTTTAAACTCTCAATTTCAAAGGTTACTCCAGTTATCGTTCACTACCTGATCTACTACTGGTCTTTTTAGAGCCATTCTACATACTTGGAATCTGTTATTCCCACATTGGTAGTACCCTTTCGGTCTTTGCGGGAGCCAGTGATTTTCTTGTGCTCTGATTTTTTCCACATTTTCTTGACCGGTATTATAGAAATAGTTATGTGTGAATTTCATTTTTAGATTTTCAGATTCACGGAAAATCGTACCACCGTCTAAACAGATTTCATTTTTAAGAAGTGGGTCCTGAGCAAGTAGGGCTGTGTTGTTTTTAATTATGTTGTATATTTCATTTGCACCTAAAAAATAGAAACATTTATGCATCAGCTTAACTATACATCTGATTACTGAAATTTATGTGCACTAACCCTGCTCCATACTGCTACTAACAAAACTTGAAAGAGACTATTAAATACCAATAAGCAATAGTCATATGCATGGTTGCACAGGACTGCTTACTAATAATAACTAACAAGGACATATAAAAAATCCACTGTTTGCCCTAATCAAGCAAGCTGTCTATTCAGATAGTAAGCAAGTAATCACCTGACTGCTAGCATTAATTACCAATCAGGTGTACCCTTATATGTTATCATGCATTGAGGTGTTATGCATTGTAAATGTATATTTTATTTAATTTTATAACTGTAGATGAAGGCCACAAATGACAGTTTTTATTGATTATCCTTATTAATTATTAAATATTACTTATTGATTAATTAACTCTATCTTATGCACAGTTTTGTTCCTTTTTTTCTATTTTTCCGGTCTTGGGATACTGAGCAATCCCCAACAAAACAGCAACATTTGTCTAGAGAGTTGTTTTTAAATCTATGGTCCACTAATTACTGTTAATAATCTGTTGTAATGGTATCGAGTTTGCAGCGCAAGACTTTTTTATTATTTCTATACTTAAAAGATAGAATGCTCATAATACAGTACAGGAACAATGATATACTCAAAAGCTTTTCAGAAAATACAAGGAGCATGTAGATATGAAATTAGTGAAATGTGTGAGTCTGAAGATGTTTGTGAAGGATTCTAGGAGCCTCTGGAACCTTGCAAGGGAAGTGAGTTCCATAGAATCAGAGCCACCCAGATGAATTCTGGGAGATTCTAAATACTGCTAAAAGTCCTTCATCTACAGTGTTCCCACAGTTTTGAACTTTTATCAATACCTGGTTATTGTTTAGCACATGTACTACCTTTTATCTACCATTTGTTTAAGGGAATTGATGATTTCTATTTTTTGTAACAGCCACTTGACCGAAAAAGTTACATTGCTGAGCATCCTCGATAATTCTTGATATTTTCCATTTGTTCCTTCATCTACAGCTTGCAGTGACCAAATGGTTCTGTATGGAATCAAATTTAATGACAAAGTTAAATAACCCCACACAATTTCCTTTTTAGTTGAGCAGTATATTGGGGTGAGATTTAGTTAAGCGTGAGGTTCTGCACAGTGGGTTGCTACAGTAGGGACATCTTGCTCATAATTTAATAACTACCTATAATTGGGGTTATTTATAGGATTACTAAAACACTTTTACACAACACAGATGGGAATGGAACCCATGACCTCAGTGCTGTGAGGCAGTAATGCCAACCATTGCACCATCTGTGCTGCCCTAATAAAGTTGACCATGAAGATTAGCATGTGACTAAACATCTTCAAATACCATAACTTGCTAAGGAGATTATTAATCATAATAAGTAACATTGTAACACAGCGCAAGCACCGGAGCAATTAATGTTTGCACTGGTACAAAAGGAAGGATTAAGAAGGATCCTATTCGCAAGCCAGGACTGCATCCCATAGGTAAGCAAATGCTATTGGAAGATGCTGAATGCTCCCACAGTCAAACTTAGAAAATATTGTACTTTTGGAGCTTGTTGAATTATAGTAAATTCCCATAATAGTATTGGGCTGCCAGCCGGATCGGGAATAGAGGTTAATTAGAAGATATATGTGATATCGCCTCCATTACCTTCATGATGAATGGTCACAAAAGTTAATTTCCATAATTGTAGTTAAAATGTCCATTTTCACCTACAGTACTTTTGTGGATATTAAGAGTTGATGAATATACCCCCCAAGGAAGAGGAGATTCATTTCACCAAATAAAATTAATATTATTTTAATGAAAAATATTATATGGTTCCAGTGTATGAATTTTTTTGAATTACTTGTGTATATTTAATAACATTATTTATTATAATATTATTTTATAATAACAATAAGTTATGTCTAGACATTCTTCTACTCTCTTTTAATCATCTATGTTTCTTATGTCTTGGTAGAGAATGGGCTCTGCGGAAATAAGAACTCAATTCCACATGCTATGGAACATGCTGGATCTTAATAACTAAAGGATAAACATGAATTATGATGTGAGGATCTGTCGGGAAACTGAAAGACTGGAAAACATGCTACTTCCCACCCACAGTTCAATGGGCAAATAGGAGATTTACTGTTCATCCCTGCTTTCCATCACTGTGCACCTTGTTGAAGGAACCCAGATATCCAGTTCTTTTAACCCTGCAATCTGGATGTTATACACTGAATTTGAAGTCTATGGTCTGATCTCTGCTACTTTCACTGCCAATTAGGTGTTCAAGTCTGTGATAGAGAAAAGGTCAAAAGAAAGCACATGTGAGAAATAATAATTACCAGAAGTCATGATTGTAATTATCAACAAACTGTGACTGTTCTTTGTTATGAATGATGTTTGTGCAGCTGTTACTGTATATACGCACACACCAGCAGTAGAATCAAACTAAGACCTGCCCAGTTACTTAACCGGTAGTGTAGGTTTATTGAAGTACAACAGTTACAGCCGTACTCATTGCGATACACGCGGATTTTCATGGATCACCCCCGGTGGGGGTTCTATACCGGGGATGGAAATAGGAGTTTCGTCACTCAGGGCAAGGCAGTAATTTGCAAGATATGGGCAGTGCTGATGGTGTAATGCTTAGCATTACTGCCTCACAGGGCAGTACGGATGGTGTAATGGTTAGCATTACTGCCTCACTGCACTGAGGTCATGGGTTCGATTTCCAACATGGCACTAACTGTGTAGAGTTGTATATTCTCCCCGTACTTGCGTGGATTTCCTCCGGGTACTCATTTCCTTCCACATTCCAAAAGTATACTGGTAGGTTATTTGGCTCCCAAAAAAATAAAAATAAATTAACCCTAGAATGAATGAGTGTGCATGTACATGTGGTAGGGAATATAGATTGTAAGCTCCACTGGGGCAGGGACTGATGTTAATGTTAAAATATTCTCTGTAAAGCGCTGCAGAATATGTGTGCGCTATATGAGAAACTGCTAATAAATAAATAAACAATCAAAGCACTCTACTTTGCAGCAAGGCAGCAGCAACCAAGGGTTAGTTGACTTTTTAGGGATCATGGAGTAAAATATAATAAAAGTAAAGTAAGTAATAGCACATTAAGAAAGAGGGTGATGCTATTTTGGAGCTTTCATGCATGGCATAGACAGTGAGGAGCAAGGAGCATTGGATTGCATTGATGAAGTATTGGGTTTTGATGGCTTATTTGTAATTTAGAAGAGTGGTGGAGACTCTGACAGGCAGAGAATTCCAGAGGTAGGGATCAGCATGGGTAAAATCTTGGAGGCAGGAGATGGAGAAAGTAGTCTATTCTCAGTGGTAATAATCAGGACAGCCTAGTTTTGGGAGAATTTGAAGTGCATTATGATGAAAGTAAGGGGCCGAGACACAAATGTTCAAAAATATTGCGTATTCTGCAACTGAAAAAAATCTCACATATAAACAGAGTATTTGCAGTATATCCAAATGCAAAGCTCAAGGGGATCTGGATGACTCAGACAATGTCCAAGACACAGTCACAAGGTCGGCACCAACAAAAGATCAACACATGCAAAAGGTAAGCATGGTAAAGTTTGACACATGGAACGATTGAACTGAGTTTTTTATTTTCTTTTTAGTGTTTTACCATAAATGTGGACTCTAAATGGGAACTATATTGTACCGAGCACTGGGGTAGTGGTGCGAGTCACCAGACACAAAGCATAGTGAACAAATGCTCTACACTAATTGGAGTCCACATTACAGTGCCAGTACCAGTTAACACTAACACACACACAGGGGTCAACATCAGTAGCAGGGAAGCACAATTCAGGCAGACAATGGAACCCCACAGAGCCCATCGGCACTGGTTCCCACAAGCCAGACTGGGTCTGCAGCACCATTGTTACGCCACTGCTGTACCTTTCCTTGGGACTCAGGTTGTCAGCAGTCTACACAGTCTATGTAGTGGATGGATGACAGTGTAGCCTGGATTCCATTGGATTGGGAACAGGAGGACCTTGCTGCTTATATGTGGGGTCCTGTGCTGTCTCTCTGCCTGCCATATAGTACCTCTGGGTGGCCAGTGCTCTGTCCGATGTGATTGCGGTTACAGCTGGTGGCTTGATTTTGTAAGTAGCAGCAATCAGGAATCTGCTTCACACCCCAGCAGTCGCTTTAATGCATTTCACTGCTCTCAGGGTGGCTTTTTCAAAAGCAGATGGTGACATCTACTAGACAGAATTGAGGAACCGGTAACCTTGTCAGCAATTGGTGGAGGAGGTTACTGCAACAAAATGTGGAGAAGATGATGATCATCAAAATGAATTATAAATTCCTCCAGGAATAAGTAGTTATTGGCTCCAGGCATTACACACGACCTGTGATGGTGGATTCCAGCAGGGCCAAATTAATACTCTGTGAGGAAGAAAGTGTACACACTGAGGGGGTGAGGAATTGGAGGGGGAATGACGACAACATGTTGCCTCTGTAGAGCCTGTTTGTATAGGGAGAGATTAATTGCTTCTTATTTTGTGGGGGCCCAAACAAACCAATCATTTCAGCCACAGTCATGTGCAGATCCTTTCACTGAAATGATTGGTTTGTTAAAGTGTGCATGTCTTGTTTATACAACATAAAGTTGGATGGGAGGGCCCAAGGACGATTCCATCTTGCACCTCTTTTCTTTGTCTGCCCTATCAGTCCCCAGGGTGCTGCTGCCTGTCTGCTGTGCTGTGTACTAAATAATTGGGTGGTTGAAGACAGACTGGAGTACAATCCGGACAATTGTGGGATAAAGGCAGAAAGCAACTGAGGATGCAGTCCATAGTCCTGGAGCAACACTAAAGGCATAACACCTTCCTTGCCACTTGGTGTCATTGGCAGCTTGTTTTGTCCTCACTGTTTTCTTCCTCTTGCCGCTTCCCAGAATGTGAAAAGTAATCAAAAATGGAGGTTTTATGATTCAACAGCATATTTTTTTATAATCATCATTATTCAGGATTCATCTTTTTAAGACCAATCCAGATCCAAAACACAAATGGAGATCAAGATCCAAAACCAAAACACAAAACCGGAAAAGTGCTACCTACACATCCCTAATTTAGGCCCTTATTCAGATCTGTGCGGCCGGAGCCGCATACGGTGCTCCGGCCGCACAAACCAATCCCCGCCCACAATACGGATCGCCACGGCCGTCCGTACACGGACGGCTGGCGATCCGCATGAAAATGGTGGGGCGTACGCCTCCACCATGGTGGGAGCTGCCCCCTGCATTCGATGGTCTGCGACCATCGAAGGCAGGGCCGCACGCCCCACCAGCTCCCGCAAGCTGAGACCACACGGACAATCGTCCGTGTGAAAGCTTGTATGGGGGCGGAGAACTGACATCCGGCGATGTCAGCTTTCCGCCCCCATCACTGGCGTCATAGCCTCATTACCATGCATACGCCCCGCGTTTGCATGGGAACGCCCATGAAACGCGGGGCGTATGCATAGGGAAATGAGGGTATGAAGCCCCTCACGCCCCTATACGCCCCCTTTGCGGCGTAGAAACTTTATGTGCGGCGATTTCGCCTGCACATGCGCAGATTGACCTCTGCGCATGTGCAGAGTGAAAACATCGGCGGTAAGGCCGCACGCGGGCCGTACCGCTCAGTTCAGAATAAGGGCCTTAGTGTACACAAACCCAGCCTTCACGCCAATATTGGTGAAGAATATTGGGCCTTACTCTAGTTCACTCTTTCTGACAAAATCCTTCTTAGATGGACAAAACCATGTGCACTGCAGGGGGGCAGCTGTGAAATGTGCAGAGAGAATTAGATTTGGGTGAGTTATTTTGTCTCTGTGCAGGGAAAATACTGGCTGCTTTATTTTTACACTGTAATATAGATCTCACTTTGAAGTAAAACCCCACCCAAATCTAATTCTCTCTGCACAAGTAACATCTTCCCCACCTGCAGTGCACATGGTTTTGTCCATCTAAGAAGGATTTCGTCAGAAAGAGTGAACTAGAATAAGGCCCATTGTGAGGTGGTCAAAATGAAGTGGAAATTATGGGAAATTATTGTTATTAGGGTTAATAATACCGTAGGATCAATACTTATGTGATTTTAGCTGTTTCTATAAAATCACAAAATACAGATCCAAAACCCGGTGACAAATTCGAACCAAAACCAAGAATCAGGTGTAAGTACACATCTCTAATTGTAAGTCATTTATTTTATATGTAACAAACTTCTTTGTTATGAGGTACCAATTAAACCAGAAATACCTCTCTAATGCAACTCCTCGTCTCATGTATGCACACATCTCTTTATTTTAAGAACATACTTAATCTTTGCAATTTTCTAAACATTACAGGAAATACAAGTGCACATAGAAAGCTAAGAGCACAATAACACTTTTGTAAAGCATGCAATCAACCAAGAAACAAATCTATATGTCTGACAGTGCGCTTGTTATATGGCAGTTATTTTTGGCGCTCTATTATAGAATGTATTGTGACATTTATTAGAAACATTTATGATTCATTAATAAGCCTCTGAGTGGTAACAAATCATTACATTTCCAATTTTTTTTTTTTTACCATTGCCCACATTTTCCTCACCCACCTCTATCATTACATGCTCTATCTGTAAAATAAACATAAATCTTCTAATTAAAAAAAAAAAATTGTTAATGTATTATGCAATCTTGAAACTTGTTATTTGTACTGTACAACATTATTTGGAAGTCATATGTTGCTGTTTTGACAAGAGATTGCGTGTGTTATCAAATGTCTGCATAGTTTTACTTCTCTTTCTTCCTTAATGTTTACTGACTCTGTGTTAACAGCACAATCTACTCACTGACAGCCATAATAACTTCAGGCTTTAAAGGCTGTGGCACTCCAATGTTCTCAGAAGGTGACACAGGCTAATTTCATAAAGAATTAAGTTGAACGAACTTAAAAAATAACTGCATCAGTTTTCCTCTCTCTATCCCCCCATTTTTGTACTTTTAATCCATTTAGCTTTCATCTCTCTCTCTCTCTCTCTCTCTCTCTCTCTCTCTCTCTCTCTCTCTCTCTCTCTCTCTCTCTCTCTTCTCTCTTTCTCTCTTTATATATATATATATATATATTTCATGTTCTCTCTTCATCATCTAGCTTACTTTGTCTTCCGGTGTGATACTGATCTTTCAGGCTCAACAGATCTCTCTTGTTTTTGTCATCAGTTTGTTCCTAATGTTCCCTTTGAAGAGAAAACAGAACATGCAGCTTACCGGTCTTTTTGTGTCCCGCCAGCTGTAATTACAATTATATTGGAGAGATGAAACAGAGCCACCTCTTTACATCAGAGGCAGTTGCTTACAGGTAAAGTGTTGTGACACCACAGTCCTCCGATAAATGCATACATCTTTTGTCCTACCCAACATACACTGATGCCATGTGAATACCTATATTCTTCACCTAAGTGACCAGAAAGACTTCACAAGAACATACCTCCCAACCTCTTGAACATAAAAAGCAGGACCCTCGCACGGCGTAGCCACACTGAAAAGGGGGTGTTGTCTATGTAAATGAGGGGTGTGTTGTATGCAAATGATGCCACCGGGTCACACCCCCCTTTTACCCTCTGTGTCGCTGAATAAATGTTGTGCACATGGGCACTCCCAACTGGCCCCCCCACCACAAGACATTGCCGACCCTGAGCGGGGGGCTGTACCGTCCCAAAAATCTGGGACAGTCCCGCAAAAAAAACTGGACTGTTGGGAGTTATGCAAGAATGTACAGTATGCATAATTTATCCGGGATAACATACAGAGACTTTACATGACTACATATACTTTTGCAAGCCGACACACACACACAGTGACTCCACATGAATCCATGTACTGTCACCACATCCACCACCCAGCTTCCACATGGATACATGTACAGTACTGTCACTACAGCCACCACCAATTCTCCACATGAATACATGTACTGTCACCACAGCCACCACCCAGCCTCCACATTAATAGATTTACAGAAATACATAGAACCTCCTCCCGAGCCTCAACATAAAAAAGTTCATTGAATACTGTACATTATATACAACCTTCACGTAAGATAATATACAGAAATCTGTAGATTCAGTACATACAACCATCATCTGATACTGACTTCACAAATGACTAAACAATACAGCTCATGCCAGTTCACCTGTCTGACTATTCATTGACCATTTTAGAACATGAAACACAAAATGTTTTAAAAAGTAACATATAATATATAAAAGTCATTGGCCGATCTGATTACACATTTGAACACCCCTGCATGGATTGGGATGAATCCAATGCGAGGTGGTCCATTTAGATCCTGGTCAGGTTTTAGTGGGTTTCAGTTTCCAGTCCAACTTCCAATTGGTGTATTCTGGCCAGAACTTTGACCGAGAGAGCCTGTTCTAGGCTTTCCTCTCAATGGATATCGATTCAAACTTTACAGAGCGATAACAATGGCTAAAAGAAGTCATATTTAAAGGATGAGTTCCTGGTCAGACCTCCCATTGGTGTATGCCAGACAGGACTTTGACACAGGGAGTCTGTTCTAAGCATTACACTGGATAGATTGGAGGAAAACTTTAATGAACTGTAATAACTGTCTGAAATAATAAAATAGCTGATAGAAATGGAGGTGGGAGGACCAAAAATATTGTGCACCCAAAAGCTTTGATTTAGGAACATTGATAACAAAAGAAGATCCTCAATCCCATCGTGCAATGTAAAAGTGTTTATAAAACTGAAATTCAGGAAAGATGGGAATCAGGGCTACTGGTGACAACCCCCCAAAAATACACACTGGGCAGCCACTTCATTGGTGTTCCTGTAACTACTGTGATGTTCCTATGTAATTGTGGATCAAGTCAAATAAACAAAAGAAAACGGGGAAAAAAACAACAAATGAATGGAATTAAAAAATAACACTTAAATGGAAAATAAAATGTGGAAAGGAGAGGGAAAAGGAATGAAAAGGAATAACATCAAGCATCAAATAACACAAAAAAAACAGGCGTCCAAATGTAATAGCCTCCAAGTATGGTGGCCGTGTGGGATGCCGGCCGCACAGGAAAGTTTTTGGTTGGGAGGGGGGTGCAAAATTGCAAGTTACTCTACTGGACTAAGCCACCATTTTCACGGGCTTTTAACTAGTATACATTAATATACTTCGTTTTAACCTTGTTGAAACATGTGTCAGTCAGTATGTCCTGGGTATGAGTGCCTGCAAAGCTGCACGCTTTTGATGACAGAAATTTCCAGAATGCACTCTCTGCTGCCCGGCGGATCTCAAGCACCATCAGTTCCTGGAAAACACTCCTAATACCAAGGATTAGTGATCATACAGTGATGAACTCCAGCAGTACACAGCACATTCTCATAACCTTCACAATCAAACTTTGGCAAGGTCACACCACCAGCGAAGATAAAGTTCAGATGGTAATAACAAGGGATGTATGAATGAGAGAATACACATATCCCTATTGGAGAGCATCTCTGAAAAGCTGTCTTAGGCAAACCACAAACCTGCCATTGACTTGAACTTCTGCATGAGCTAATGACCGCATACTGTATTTCCTGTCTCAGCCATATAGACTCAACACAGTTGCTTATAATACTATAGTTTTCGTGGAATTATTGTTGATACATCTGTATAGCTACACCCACAATTGTTAAGGCTGCATAGTTAATTGAACTTAATTAGAACATAATTTGGGAGGTATCCTATTAGCAGCTATACTTAATTTCTACTAGTAGTTTCACCAGGGACTATCCTATTAGCTCCGATGCCAGTGCCCTTTTCTCCTGATACCTGCTGTCATATGGTGTTATGTGGCGCTCAAAGCATAACCCTTGATAAGCAGCCGCCGAACCCACGATAACACTTGGATCATCATGTGTTGTTGCCTGATTGCAGGTCCACTTTCAGCCAGTAAAAATGGCCGTTAATTGGATACTGCGGTATTGATCATCAGGCCATTTTTATTGGCTGAAAAGGCATTGGGGCTAATAGGATATCACTCACTCTATCTAAAGTTATAAGCCTGAAAACAACCGAAAATAATAGTACTAAATAAATATTCCTATAAATTCACCAACTGCAATAACCTGGAAGGATTCATGAATTGCTTTTTAAAGGACAAATTGAATATACTGCTGTTAAATACTAAATTGGTAGAAATTTATAGAAATATAGAATTTGACGGCAGATAAGAACCACTTGGCCCATCTAGTCTGCCCCTTTTTTAAACCATACCTCAAACCATATTTGATCCTTATTTTTTTTGTAAGGATATCAATATGCCTATCCCAAGCATGTTTAAATTGTACTACTGTATTTGCCTGTACCACCTCTGATGGGTGGCTATTCCACTTATCTACTACTCTTTCTGTGAAGTAATTCTTCCTCCCTCTAGTTTCAGTGCATGTCCTTGTGTTCTGTTGCTCCTCTTCCTGTGAAGAATGTCTCCCACCTGTACCTTGTTAAAACCCTTGATATATTTGAAAGTTTCTATCATGTCCCCCCTTTCCCTTCTCTGCTCTAAAGTATACATATTAAGATATTTTAGTCTTTCCTGGTATGTTTTGTGATGTAGGCCATGCAACATTTTAGTTGCCCTTCTTTGTACAATCTCTAATGTATTTATATCCTTCTGGAGATATGACCTCCAGAACTGAACACAGTACTCTAGATGAGGTTTTACCAATGACCTATTACTTCTTTCTTTCTACTGCTGATACCTCTCCCTATGCAACCAAGCTTCTGACTTGCCTTCTTCATTGCTTTGTTACATTGCCTACCTGCCTTTAAGTCCCCTGAAATAATGACCGCTAGATCCCTCTCTTCCTCAGTAGTTTCCATTATAGTGCCATTTATACTATATTTAGTCTTTGTAACTGGTTGTTATTTACTGTATAAAGAAAATAATTGCAGTTAAGCATGTAATTAAATGATAGAACAATTGCACATAATTTATTACAATCAACTTCATAATATTTCCACCACCCTGCTGTCCATTTACAGGAACTTTCAATAATTTTGTAATGTTTTTGGGGGAAATGATTTTCAAAGAATACTGACCCGACCTGTCATGAGAAATTGCAATGTAACATTTCCTCAACTTTTTTGGTTCATCTTTATGTAACGAGGGAAAGGATTTTTAAATGCTCAATAAATAAACAGCAGACTTTGTACTTCAGTTTATTTTGAATGCTTCCTTTTTTCTTTTTTTCCCAAAACAAGCCTGTAGCAGTGGATGATGGGAATGTTATGTGAATCCATTTTTACAAAAAGATCTAACTTATACTGGATTTGTTTTATTTATTTTTACCGGAGGAGGTTCCCTACTTTTACTAAAAAATGCTACAGTAGGTCATAACCAGGATTTTGTACACATCTCCAATCCATAGGTGACCCGAATGAGACCCCATATTTACAGATCACTGGACACGGAAAGGATATCATTTTCTAGTGCTGGCTTTCCTTATGCTGTGAACGGATGCCAGATCACAACCAAGGTCTTTCCCGGGACCAACCCTACCAGCTAGCCGAGTTCAATTTCTGGGAAACTGGATCTGGGTTAACACCTTTCCACTGAGCTACTCCAGAGTTATCACGGCAATAACACAGATTTGTCAGCATTGGAATAGGGGTACCACAAAAATATTAAAACAAAAATAGTATCGGAGTGCGCTTACAGAGTATCACCAAAAATGACCCTATATCATAAGTAAATGGTGTGATCTTCACACTTCATGCAATCAATGTCCATAGATGTTCAAAATAAGACTTGAGATTTGTGCAAGAAGATAATCTTTTATTAAAAAGCAACCCAACGCGTTTCCTCAGAGCGACTTCATCAGGGGCGTGGCACGAAATACCTTATATTGAGGTCTATACATCGATTTGTGTGTTTTTACACAATGTATGCTTTCAAATCAAATTAAAGACCAAAGAACTGGTGGAAGTATGACCTTCTTTATAATGGTCATAGGGAAAGAGGTTCCTTTCTTATCCAAAAAATGTAAGACCTGTCGTATTAGGTGTGCCCAAATAGACAGGACCCAAATGAGGAAAGGTAATACCTCCTCTTTAAAGGTAGTAATCACTGAATAAGGAGGTAAATCACCACAATATAGAGCAAAGCCTCCTCCTCATGCACTGACTCTGAGTCTGCTGTATGTAGGATACTTGAATAGCACTCTTATTGGAGTAGGGGTATCAATCTCTCATACAGTTGAAATTTTAATGACTTTTCATAATGTACATTAAACATAATAACAGCAAATTGACTTCATATAAAGGTGTCTACAGACACATTGTGGTAAATGTATTTGGGTGAGAGAAGATGAGGAGTTTCTCTGAAAATGGCCTTATTTTTAAAACCAAAATCATTTTTCAACCTGGTTTTGCCTTGTAAATGATTGGCACTTTAAAAATATGGTATTCGTAGACAAACTCCTGCACCTCTGGCATCTTGCAACCTTTTACATTTCCCCTTGGTTGTACAATTATATCTGCTTCCGTGTATTATAGCTGATTTTCTGTTGCCATCAAAAAAGCTTTTATATTGTTTAAGACTGGTTACATTTTGATCACACCCATGTGTCAGATTATGTCATTATTATACTGCCAAGTGGGTAAAATTAGTATCAACCTAAATAGTGCTATGCGGTACAACAATTATACAAACTATAAAACAAAGCATTTCTCATTCTCACACAGAGGGATCCTATGCAGAGACAGAACAAGAAGAATTGCAAATATTTTCACATTCACGACTTCTTGACTATTGTGCAGCAAATCAGATTGTGAACTGGAAACCTACAGATATCGGACTGTTGGCTTCCACACTCATTGTAAATTGGCTTTAGACCTACTGGACTGTAAATCATCATATGTAATCACATAAATAACATTGATATATCATAATCTCATGGAGAACAATCAGATGTTAAATGTGACAGGTGGTAAATTTACTGTGTGAGTTTCTAGAAGTGAGAGGTGTTGCCCATAGCAACCAATCAGATTCTACTTATAATTTATCTAGCACCTTCTAGAGAATAATAGCTATATTCTGATTGGTTACTATGGGCAACATCTCTCACTACTAGAAACTCACACTTTAGCAAATTTACCCTTGGGGTTTGATTCAAGTTATTAAGTAAAGCAAAAAGCAAATCATGTCTCTGCATATGTTACTGCCCCACCTGCAACATGTTTCGTCCAGATAATTGCTTTGTAATTTACTTGGAAACATGCATCCAACCCTTAGTCTGATTGCACTGATATGATAACCATGTGGTACCCCAGAATTGTGGGTACCCCTTTTCCTGTGCCCCTGGATAACACTGTTGGTTAGTGCTGCCCTTTTCTAACATGGTGGTCTGAAGCATGGGCCTCTGGGGGTTGCTAGGCAACTGCCCCGCAGCTAATTGTTCTACCTAACTAGCTGAGGGACCCAGTGCCTACCTGGACTCCCTGCATCTGAAGAACCATACTCATTCATTGGTGGCTCAGCAGGGCACCAAAGCAAAGGGGTGGCTCTGCCTGTAGCTGGACAGATTGTGGTGTAGCAAGTGAGGCCCGGGAGGAGACGGAGGGCAGTATTCAATGAGAAAAGTTCTCCGTGTTTTGTGGAGAACTTGTGCTTTGTTCGCCTTGGACGGAGCATTTTGCTCTCCAAAAGCGAGCAACCCTATTCAATGTGAAATGTTCTCCGTCTTTCTAAGTGACTTTCTCCGTGTCTCTCCGTGTAGCAATTCTCCATCTTTTGATGGAGAGCTGGAATGTGAACTTTTAAACTAAAAGGTTTTTTTATGAAATTTTGGTGTCAAAAAATCAGTTTTTTTTCTGTGAAGGGGCATGTTATTTTTATTTATGTGCTTATAGCACATGAATATATATTTAATTAACCCCTTCCTGACAGAGCCAGTTTTTGCGTTCCTGACAGAGCCCTTTTTTTCAAATCTGACATGTCTCACTTAAGTGGGGATAACTTTTTTTTGCTTTTACTTATCCCAGTGATTTTGAGATTGTTTTTTCGTGACACATTGTACTTCAAATTAGTGGTAAATTTGGGTCGATACAGTCTGTGTTTTTTTGTGAAAAATACCAAAATATCGTGAAAAAATGGAAAATTTAGCGATTTGCAAAATGTTAAATTTTCTGCTTGTGAGACAAATAATCTTACCACTCAAAATAGTGAATAACTAACATAGACCATATGTCTACTTTATGTTGACATCATTATTTCAACTTCCTTTTAATTTTTTGGGACACTAGGAGGCTTCAAATATGAATAGCAAATTCTCAAATTTTCAAGAAAATTTCAAACACTGATTTTTTTAGGGACCAGTTCAGTTCTGATGTGACTTTGAGGGACTTGTATGTGAGACACCCCCATAAATGATGCCATTTCAAAAACTGCACCCCTCACAGTATTCAAAACAGCATTTTGGAAGTTTGTTAACCCTTTAGGTGTTTCACAGGAATTAAAACAAAGTGTAGGTGAAATTTCAAAATTTCTTTTTTTTTGCAGATTTGCAATTTTAATACATTTTTCTAAGGAACACAGTACATTTTACTAGAGAAATGTGACTGAAAATTGATTCCCCCAATTCTTTTGTTTTCATAAATATCCTATATGTGGCCCTAGTGTGCACGGTGACCAAACCACAGGCTTCATAATAGAAGGAGCACCTACTTGATTTTGGAGCCTCCTTTTTATGAGATTATTTTTTAGGCACCATGTAGGTTTCTAGGCACCATAAGATGCTAAAAGTTAGGAACCCCCCCACAAGTGACCCCATTTTGCAAACTACACCCCTCAGGGAATTCATCTAGGGGTATAGTGTACATTTCAAACCCCCAGGGGTTTCACCAATTGTGGTACAACTGGGCAGTGAAAATGAAAAATTATTTTTTTTACACAAAAATACAGTTCTGGCTCCAAATTTGTCATTTTCAGAAGGTATGAAGGAGACAAAGCACCCCAAAATATGTGCCCCAATTTCTCCCGAGTACGGCAATGCCTCACATGTGACCAAAAAATACCAGTTGGGTGCATGGCAGGACTCAGAAGGGAAGGAGTGATTTTTGGATTTTGCAGCTCAGATTCTGGTGGAATTTTGGTGGGTGCTATGTCGCATTAGCAAGACCCCCAAAGCACCAATACAGTGGAACCCCCCCACAAGTCACCCCATTTTGAAAACTACACCCCTCAGGGAATTCATCTAGGGGTATAGTGTACATTTTTTAAACCCCCAGGGGTTTCACCAATTTTGATACAAGTGGGCAGTGAAAATGAAAAATTACATTTTTTTACACAAAAATGCAGTTCTGGCTCAAAATTTTTCATTTTCAGAAGGTATGAAGGAGAAAAAGCACCCCAAAATCTGTGCCCCAATTTCTCCCGAGTACGGCAATGCCTCACATGTGACCAAAAAATACCAGTTGGGTGCATGGCAGGACTCAGAAGGGAAGGAGTGATTTTTGGATTTTGCAGCACAGATTCTGGTGGAATGAATGGTGGGTGCTATGTTGCACCAATACAGTGGAACCCCCCCACAAGTCACCCCATTTTGCAAAGTACACCCCTCAGGGAATTCATCTAGGGGTATAGTGTACATTTCAAACCCCCAGGGGTTTCACCAATTTTGATACAAGTGGGCAGTGAAAATGAAAAATTACATTTTTTTACACAAAAATGCAGTTCTGGCTCAAAATTTTTCATTTTCAGAAGGTATGAAGGAGAAAAAGCACCCCAAAATATGTGCCCCAATTTCTCCCGAGTACGGAAATGCCTCACATGTGACCAAAAAATACCAGTTGGGTGCATGGCAGGACTCAGAACGGAAGGAGTGATTTTTGGATTTTGCGGCTCAGATTCTGGTGGAATTTTGGTGGGTGCTATGTCGCATTAGCAAGACCCCCCAAGCACCAATACAGTGGAACCCCCCACAAGTCACCCCATTTTGAAAACTACACCCCTCAGGGAATTCATCTAGGGGTATAGTGTACATTTCAAACCCCCAGGGGTTTCACCAATTTTGATACAAGTGGGCAGTGAAAATGAAAAATTACATTTTTTACACAAAAATGCAGTTCTGGCTCGAAATTTTTCATTTTCAGAAGGTATGAAGGAGAAAAAGCACCCCAAAATCTGTGCCCCAATTTCTCCCGAGTACGGCAATGCCTCACATGTGACCAAAAAATACCAGTTGGGTGCATGGCAGGACTCAGAACGGAAGGAGTGATTTTTGGATTTTGCAGCTCAGATTCTGGTGGAATTTTGGTGGGTGCTATGTCGCATTAGCAAGACCCCCCAAGCACCAATACAGTGGAACCCCCCCACAAGTCACCCCATTTTGAAAACTACACCCCTCAGGGAATTCATCTAGGGGTATAGTGTACATTTCAAACCCCCAGGGGTTTCACCAATTTTGATACAAGTGGGCAGTGAAAATGAAAAATTACATTTTTTTACACAAAAATGCAGTTCTGGCTCAAAATTTTTCATTTTCAGAAGGTATGAAGGAGAAAAAGCACCCCAAAATCTGTGCCCCAATTTCTCCCGAGTACGGAAATGCCTCACATGTGACCAAAAAATACCAGTTGGGTGCATGGCAGGACTCAGAACGGAAGGAGTGATTTTTGGATTTTGCAGCACAGATTTTGGTGGAATGAATGGTGGGTGCTATGTTGCACCAATACAGTGGAACCCCCCCACAAGTCACCCCATTTTGCAAAGTACACCCCTCAGGGAATTCATCTAGGGGTATAGTGTACATTTCAAACCCCCAGGGGTTTCACCAATTTTGATACAAGTGGGCAGTGAAAATGAAAAATTACATTTTTTTACACAAAAATGCAGTTCTGGCTCAAAATTTTTCATTTTCAGAAGGTATGAAGGAGACAAAGCACCCCAAAATCTGTGCCCCAATTTCTCCCGAGTACGGCAATGCCTCACATGTGACCAAAAAATACCATTTGGGTGCATGGCAGGACTCAGAAGGGAAGGAGTGATTTTTGGATTTTGCAGCTCAGATTCTGGTGGAATGTTGGTGGGTGCTATGTGGCATTAGCAAGACCCCCCAAGCACCAATACAGTGGAACCCCCCCACAAGTCACCCCATTTTGCAAACTACACCCCTCAGGGAATTCATCTAGGGGTATAGTGTACATTTCAAACCCCCAGGGGTTTCACCAATTTTGATACAAGTGGGCAGTGAACATGAAAAATTACATTTTTTACACAAAAATGCAGTTCTGGCTCAAAATTTTTCATTTTCAGAAGGTATGAAGGAGAAAAAGCACCCCAAAATCTGTGCCCCAATTTCTCCCGAGTACGGCAATGCCTCACATGTGACCAAAAAATACCAGTTGGGTGCATGGCAGGACTCAAAAGGGAAGGAGTGATTTTTGGATTTTGCAGCTCAGATTCTGGTGGAATTTTGGTGGGTGCTATGTCGCATTAGCAAGACCCCCCAAGCACCAATACAGTGGAACCCCCCCACAAGTCACCCCATTTTGAAAACTACACCCCTCAGGGAATTCATCTAGGGGTATAGTGTACATTTCAAACCCCCAGGGGTTTCACCAATTTTGATACAAGTGGGCAGTGAACATGAAAAATTACATTTTTTACACAAAAATGCAGTTCTGGCTCAAAATTTTTCATTTTCAGAAGGTATGAAGGAGAAAAAGCACCCCAAAATCTGTGCCCCAATTTCTCCCGAGTACGGCAATGCCTCACATGTGACCAAAAAATACCAGTTGGGTGCATGGCAGGACTCAGAAGGGAAGGAGTGATTTTTGGATTTTGCAGCACAGATTCTGGTGGAATGAATGGTGGGTGCTATGTTGCACCAATACAGTGGAACCCCCCCACAAGTCACCCCATTTTGCAAACTACACCCCTCAGGGAATTCATCTAGGGGTATAGTGTACATTTCAAACCCCCAGGGGTTTCACCAATTTTGATACAAGTGGGCAGTGAAAATGAAAAATTACATTTTTTTACACAAAAATGCAGTTCTGGCTCAAAATTTTTCATTTTCAGAAGGAATGAAGGAGACAAAGCACCCCAAAATCTGTGCCCCAATTTCTCCCGAGTACGGCAATGCCTCATGTGTGACCAAAAAGTGGCAGGACTCAGAAGGGAAGGAGTGATATTTGGATTTTGCAGCACAAATTCTGGTGGAATGATGGTGGGTGCTATGTCGCATTAGCAAGACCCCCAAAGCACCAATACAGTGGAACCCCCCCACAAGTGACCCCATTTTGCAAACTACACCCCTCAGGGAATTCATCTAGGGGTATAGTGTACATTTCAAACCCCCAGGGGTTTCACCAATTTTGATAAAACTGGGCAGTGAACATGAAAAATTACATTTTTTTACACAAAAATGCAGTTCTGGCTCAAAATTTTTCATTTTCACAAGGAATGAAGGAGACAAAGCACCCCAAAATCTGTGCCCCAATTTCTCCCGAGTACGGCAATGCCTCACATGTGACCAAAAAATACCAGTTGGGTGCATGGCAGGACTCAGAAGGGAAGGAGTGATTTTTGGATTTTGCGGCTCAGATTCTGGTGGAATGAATGGTGGGTGCTATGTGGCATTAGCAAGACCCCCGAAGCACGGTGAAATTATGAACCTAATATTCCATAGATGTGTGGTATATTTTAAAACACTCCTTTATACATAGGCCGGGTTTGTCGGGGCAAGTGTCACACTGGAAAATAGTTTGCTTTCTTATTCCCTTTTTATAGCAAACTTTGCACCTTTTTTGTGTCCTGCCCTTTTTTCCAGTGGAGGGGATTTCATCAGGAAAATGCTGCCCTGGTACAATACGGGGGCCAGTACTAGAAGGACTGGGGCCCTCTGCCTGCTGGTTCCCAAATATTAGGCCCTTTATGACTTCCTCTTGAAAGTGCATAAATGTCCCCCTCTGGCCGGTAGAACGGAATAGCACGTAAGCGTTATACAGTGCCATCTGGATGATATACACGGCCACCTTCTTGTACCAGATTTTTGTTTTCCGCAGGGCACTGTACGGCTTCAGTACCTGATCTGAAAGATCCACTCCGCCCATGTACCTATTGTAATCCAGGATACAATTAGGTTTGGAGGTGTGGGTACTGGTACCTCGTACAGGGACGGAGGTGGTACTGTCTCCGTGAATTGTTGTCAGTATAAGGACATCCCTCTTGTCCTTATATTTGACCAACAACATATTTTCGTTGCATATTCCCCTGCTTTCACCCCTTCTCATTACTTGGGCAATGTGCGTTTTTGGGAGGCCTCTTTGGTTCTTGCGCACAGTACCGCAAGCTGCTGTACCTCTTGAACCAAGGGCCTTAAACAGGGGGATGCTAGTGTAAAAGTTATCCACATAGAGGTGATAACCTTTATCCAGGAAGGGGTGCACTAAATCCCAGACAATTTTCCCACTAACACCTACGAGGGAGGGGGGGCATTCTGGCGGTTGAATTCTTGAATCCTTCCCTTCATAAACCCTAAACCTGTGGGTGTACCCTGAGGTGCTTTCACACAGTTTATACATTTTTATGCCATACCTTGCCCTCTTACTGGGAAGGTACTGGCGGAATTTAACCCTTCCTTTAAAATGTATAAGGGACTCGTCGATACAAATAAATTTTTCAGGGATGTACACCTCTTCAAATTTGGCACTGAAATGATCAATGACCGGCCTGACTTTGAATAGCCGGTCAAAGGTGGGATCATCTCTGGGTGGGCACTGTGCATTATCGGTGTAATGTATAAATTTAAGAATTGTCTCAAATCGAGTCCGGGGCATGGCCATACGGTAAAATGGAGTACTGTACAGAACATCTGTACTCCAATATTGCCTAATTTCTGGCTTTTTTACTATGCCCATATGAAACACCAGACCCCAAAACGTCATCATCTCTACTGCATCTACAGGGGTCCACCTAGCAAATGATGACGTGGGGTTTTGAGCAATAAACTGCTGGGCATATAAATTAGTTTGGTCCACCATTAAATTTATAAAATCATCAGAGAAAAATAATTTGAAAAAGTCAATTTCTCTGAGACCTGTGGAATCAAATTGGATTCCTGGCATGGCCAAAAACTCAGGAACCTGGGGCTCAAAATTGTCTGGTGGTGGGGTCCATACTAGATCAATTATTGGGGGGGGAATCTCAGCTGATCTACGGGGGCGTCTTTGAGGGGGTCCCTCATCACCAGAGGAGGAAGAGGAGCTTAAGACGAATCCTTCAAATTCCCCGCTTGCATCACTGCCTGTGTCAGAGTCAGAGGCAAGCATGGCATATGCCTCCTCCACTGAATACATTCTCCTGGATGACTGGGAGGACATTTGGGAGGACATTTGGGAGGACATTTGGGAGGACATTTGGGATGCCATTTTTATTTTTGTGTTACTGGTAGTGAAATGTTTCAACACGTGTATAGTGTAGGGGGGGGTACAAACTTTATTTCAATCCGGGGGGTATGTAGTGTGTATGTGGTGCAGAAAAAAAAAATACTTTATACCAATAAAAAAAAAAAAAATGAAGGGGTTAAAAATAAAAAATTGAAGGGGTTAAAAAAAAAAAAAAAAAGGTCCTGCGCCAAAAATTGAGCACAGATGTTGGTCAGTAACGTCTGTCACTGAACAGCGCTCAAAGGCAACAGGAATCTGATCAAAAAAAAAAAAAAAAATTGATCAACCCTGTGCCGAAAAAGCTGATCAGTGATGTACGTCACTGATCGGCGCACAGTGGCCACAGGACACCCACAAAATCAGTGTGTGTAAAAAAAAAATTAAAAAAAGACCCCACAGCACTCACAAAAAAAAAAAAAGGTGATCAGTGATGCGACACTGATTACCAGTGAGGGACAGCAGGTGCACAACCTTTGGTGCAACTGACAGTGCAACTGGCAGCAACTGACAGGTATATATATAAAAAAAAAAACCTCTGCGCCCCCAAAAAGTTGCTGATCAGCACAGATATACTGATCAGCACAAAAGGGGGGGTAGCAGACACAAAATATACACTCTCTATCACTCTCTGTCACTATCTCTCTCTATCTCTCTATCTCTCACTATCTCTCACTATCTATCACTCTAGGACACTGCAGCAGCAGCACTGACAGTTATATGTATAAAAAAAAACTGCACCCCCAAAAAGGGGGGGTAGCAGACACAAAATATACACTCTCTATCACTCTCTGTCACTATCTCTCTCTATCTCTCTATCTCTCACTATCTATCACTATCTATCACTATCTATCACTCTATGACACTGCAGCAGCAGCACTGACAGTTATATATATAAAATAAAACCCCTGCACCCCCAAAAAGGGGGGGTAGCAGACACAAATCTCTCTATCTCTCTACCTCTCACTATCTATCACTATCTATCACTATCTATCACTGTATGACACTGCAGCAGCAGCACTGACAGTTATATATATATAGAAAACCCCTGCACCCCCAAAAAGGGGGGGTAGCAGACACAAAATATAGCTCTCTCTGTCACTATCTCTCTATCTCTCTCTATCTCTCTCTATCTCTCTCTCTATCTCTCTATCACACTGCAGCAGCAGCAGGAAGTCTCAGGAAGTCAGATCCAGGAAGCGTCCAGCACGCTACAAGCAGTGATAAGGTGATCAGGTAAGGTATTTGCAAGGATCAGGTAAGTATTAGCAAGGATCAGGTCGGTATTCACGGCAGGCAGGCACGGTGACCGTTCTGCACGCTATTCCAGACCGGAATGGCGTCTGCAGCGCAGTCACCGTCAGTTTAAATGTCGCGCCTTGGCTGTGATTGGTCCGTGGGTCCCACGGACCAATCACAGCCTTGGGGGCAGGTGGGGTGAGGGTGGGGTGAGGTGTCATCGTCACCGATGACCCCCTCATG
The DNA here is from genome assembly GCF_055691185.1 of Crinia signifera. NCBI lineage: Eukaryota > Metazoa > Chordata > Amphibia > Anura > Myobatrachidae > Crinia > Crinia signifera. The sequence continues at coordinate 110,191,065 of NC_139224.1, forward strand.
CCCCCTGACGCCCGGCGGTGATTGACACCTGTGTTACCGAGCGTCCGATTCGCTGGTAACACAGGAAAACGCTGTGAATGGCTGTTCACACTGAACAGCCAATCACAGCGATCGCCGACGGGGGGGCGACATCGCAGCCCCCCCTGGGCATGCAGGGACATGTCTGCTGTCAGGGACAGCAGACATCGTCCCTCTGTCACTGCGTCTCGAGACGCAGTGACAGTTTAAACTCATGACGTACATTTATGCCATGTGTCGGGAAGTACCTCCCGGCCATGACGTAAATGTACGTCAAATGTCGGGAAGGGGTTAAAAAAAAAAAAAAATTAAAATTTTTTTTTTTTTTTTTTTTACACAGTGCAGCCAGCAGGGGGCCGGAGCGCTCGAGCCGCTCATTAGATATTCATATATTCACTGCACCCGAACGTAACTATGCACAAACGGGTGCAGTGAATACTGGGTCCCCCGCTGGCTATAGGGGGGTGCAGCCTGGGTCCTGGAGAGCCCCCCTCCCCTCCACAGTCCTCTGGAGCAGCCAGGGAGACTTTAATCTCTCTGGCTGCTTCCGGCTCCCTGAAAGCTCCCTGCTCCCTGCAGGGGTTAAGACTCTCCGCGAGTGGCGGAGAGCATCAGCCACATTGAATAGAGGGAGCAGGAGTGGCAGAGAGCCCTCCGGAACACGGAGAGTGCATGGAGAGCGAAATAAAACGCTCTCCATGCACGGAGAACTTTTTCATTGAATACTGCCCGGAGTGTTGGGCGCGAAGAGCAGTAAGGAATAAGCAGTGTTGTATTGTGCAGGGCATGCTGAGAGGAGAGGGGAGCAGGAGCTGAAGGAGAATGGAGCCCTTACCGTCAGCTGGAGACTGGCTCTGAGTGAAGTCGGGAGAGGAAGCTGCATGGAGCCGCTGTCAATCAAATTTGCCCGGCGAGTACTGAGCTGAAAGCGTTTGTGTAAAAAATAGCTGTTAACTATTGGGTTCTGCTGGGAGTCACAGCAAGCCTCCACCCCCCCCCCCCCCCCCCCCTTTTTATTATTTATTTATTTAAACTTTTTTTTACACTGAATCCTGCACGGAAAGACTAATACGCATGGAAAATTACTCTTATTTTCCAGGCATATATTTGCAGCAATTAGAGGCTGTATATTACAGTACATACAGATGCTTAGTAAATTAGGAATCACCATTCAAGTGAATGGTGATTCCTAGTCGTATTCTTTCAATGACATAAGCATTCATATTCGCAAATACTAATACGAATGTGCCATGAATATGAATTGGCGTATTTTCCACATAGTAAATGCAGAATATACATATTGGCAGTCGTATTTGCATATGACTGCCTATGAATACGCCAAATCCATGCTTATTGCCCTCAGTACATTTTTCACATTATATTTCTCTGCGCAGGCCTCTACAAGTGCACTCAGCGGTGTGTAGCTCTGTTCTTTTCCTTTTTTATCTCAGCTCCTCTCCCCAGAGTAACAAGGAGATACTGTCTGCAGTACAGCCTGAGCTTACATGCTGTTGTCCTTCACTGGTCGGAGGGCGAGGAAAGGCCACCCTGTAATTTTTCACCTCTCTTCTCAGCCATGGCCCATCATCTAATGACCACCCTGGGTGCGTAAGGAGGGGAGCCTCACTTGCCCCATCACTGGTTGGTCGTGGGCTTTGCAGATGCTGTGTTGGACAGGGGAAGATAGTCTCCTGCTTCTTTACATATACATGGATCATCATGGAGTGGGTGAAAGGTTAGTTCCTCAATCACAACATTCTCTCTACCCCTCTCTTTCAATCCCCCCTCTCACTTTCCCTCACTCTCTCCGGCTACCCATCTCTCTCCTACCATTCTTTCCTCAGTTCTCATTTTAAACTACCTTGTTTCTTCTGCTTGCTTCCCCCACTGGTACTTTCCCTTCATGTCACAGTGAACACTTCAACCCAATTTACCCCCTTTACGCCCTTCACGGGAGACCTCACATACTGTATGACCTTTTGATTCTACCCTTCATTCTCTGCCTGTCACCCACTGCCTCTCCTCATTACCTATTTCCTCTCTCCATCAACCTCTGTCTCTCCCTGTCACCTTCTCCCCATCAGTCACTGTCTCTCCGCATCACTGAATCTCCATCACACTCAGCTTCTTTCTGTCAACTTCTCTCTATCATCCTCTAAATGCTTTATCTGTCACCCTCTTTCCATCACCATCTGCCTCTCCATGCTACCCTCTCCCTGTCACCCACTGCTTTTACCTGTCATCCTCTCCCCATCACCTTTTGCTACCCGAGTCACCTTCTCCCTATCATTGACTGCTTCCCCTGTCACCCTTACTCTGTCACACTCTCTCCATCACCTCTCTGCCATTTAACATACTGTGAACTTGGGGTGAGGGGCCCAAAGCATATTTTTGCACCTACGCCCACCACTTACAAGTTCCACCACTGATCAGATGTGAAATTAAATAGGCATGGATTTTAATGTTAGGTATTACTGTTCTCTAAATTGTATCCACTACTTTGACAACTATTCTGTTAATTTTATGTGATCTTTCTTGCATATGGACCTTTGTGACCTGGATCATAACTAGGTATGTGCAAGTGGTGCCATTATATAGTGTACGCTCCAGGCAGTGTTCTACTTCCCAGAGCCAGTGACCATGTGGCCCTGATCATGATATCTTGAGTTTAGGGAGCATACCTGGCAAAGTGTGCACTGCCATCTTCTTATGGCCTATTGGAAGCCAGGCATCATCAGAAGGCCCCATACCAGATGCTTGGCAGCTGTGAGTACACTGTAGAACTTGGCTACCTTAGAAGATGCAACACTTATCAGTTTCGAACGAATGTCCTTACTTGGACAGAGGGCGTTACAATTTTTCTAGGTCAAGTGAATACACAGCGGCCGACCAATGGTACCTAGGGGCACCAGAATGTGGGGAGTGCTCATGGGTCTGACTATCACAAAACTATGGAGAGAGGAATCCTTGTTAAACGTAATGAGCATGGCATGTGTTGAACTTCTAGGACACTACCCCCACACGTTCATCTGATCTCTTGAAAGTTGGTGGCTCAGTAAGCTGAGGCTTTGCCTAAGGTGCCGAAAAACCTTCCACCGGCCCCAAGTGGATGTCTTTTATTTTAAAGCTACAGTATATGATCCTGAATGCAACATACCTAAAATCTCTTCTGTCGTTACAGTCCAAATTTATCATCATCTTTCTTGCAGCTATTTATGTACTGCCCCGGAGCATCAAAGCTATACAAATGTTCATTAAGCTATCAAACAAAGATTATACTTGTAAGTTTATCAGGCTGAAAGTGTGTCTGTAACACATCAACAAAACGGTTCCCACACAATCCAAGCATTTCGGTGTGCCTGTGAAATATGAAACAATTGTTTGCAGATTATTGCATGACAATAATATAAATTATATATTTTTTTCATCTGCATTTCATGTTAGTTTTATTCAATGAGTGATTTTCAAAGGGCCTTAGTCTAATTGCCATGCTCCCTTGTCCGTGTTCGCGCAAGGGAGTGACGGTGAGCGACAACGCATGCGCATATAGCGTTATGCAGATGAGCAGTCGCTTGGTGAAAGCGGGTGTGGCGAGAACTGCTTGTTCGTCGTTATGGTCATACCTAGTACTGTGGGGGCATGGGGTGGCGGTAGAGGGACTCACTTATGGGAACGCCCAGCTTTTCATGGTGTCTTAGTTCTGCGAGTGCTTGCAAAATCATTCAATAGTCAGTGTGTGTGGGGGGGGGGGGGGGGCAGTAGTGCGGGTGGTGTTTGCACCAGAATAACCTCCAATATTTCAATGCACTTGTATACTATAGGCCTAAGGTGTAAATAACCTGCTACTTGCAAGCCTTTGAAAGATTCCATATCGACTGCCTAAGGAGGGGGGAGCAAGAGGTACATTAGTCCAGCCCACCCCCTGTGCCTGCTGTCAGTCAGAGCTGGATTTGAGGAGGTACACAGGCCTCCGTCTTGCTCCTTCTAAGGGCAGCTCTATAAGCAAGTTGTTCCTCACCTGTGTTCATCCCCCGTTTACTGCTGGACTCGTGGTCAGTTGCAAATGCAGAGGAGACTGATTAGGGCCATAACAGAGTGTCTGATAGAATTACAGAGCAGCACTCTATTATTCTGGACTGTGGTAGACCCTACAATTAATCTAAGATGCTCATGGCCCAATCAGTGCTTTGCGGATTTTAGATTGATTGTGATGGCTGCCACAGTCTGGAGTAACTGAGTGTTGAACAAAGAACACAAGCGCCTGCATCTCATAAGGGCACATGGATTCTGTGTGTGGGGACCTACTTATGGATCCTGCCTGCCACCATGGGTATCAGTAAGGAGCTGCGTGCTGTGACTGGTGGCAGCTGGAATCCTTACCAATGACAGTGTGCGGTAGGTATTTCAAATTCTCTATTTATCTCCTTTCTCTCACTCTATCTCCCCCTCTCTCTCTGCCCTCATCCCCCCCTCTCACTCTCTCCCCTCCGCCCCACTCCCCCCTCTATCTCTCTGCCCTCATTCCCGCCTTTCTGTGTATGGGCAGGATGTACTAAGGGAAAAATGCGGTAAAACCCCCGTTTTACCGCATTTTCCTATGTATTAAAACCCCGCCGCCACGTTGCCGCATTGTAGGGTATCACCACCTTTGGGTGGTGATACCCTATAGAAGCCTATGGGCTTCTTTTTGCTGCCGACGCCTCCGCCGCAAACCCGCTGACCTCCCTCTCCCCTTCCCTCCCCCTCCCACTGGCTTACCTTAGTCCAGGTCCTCCTGGACCCAGAAGGTAAGCCCTTCCTCCCCCTAGTAACGCAGCCGGACGTCCTTCCGGCTGCAGGGGGAGGAGAAGGCACCGGGGAAAGCCTGCTTAGCTGTTCCCGGCATGAGGGGAGAGGCAGGCGGCAGGGAGATGATGGAGACCCCCCACACACCACAGTACAGGTATCGTAGGAGGTCTCCGTCACTGTACCGTGATGCCAGACACATATGTTAGTACATATGCGCTGGCATCACAGCGGGCAGGCGGCAATGGGCGGCAATGTATTTTAATACATCCTGCCCTATTTATGTAAGTCAAAGAGGCCCTAGAGGCCATATGGGCCAGATGTCATAGCATCTGAGTTCGGCGGCCATGTGGAATGCTGTCTAAACTAAAAACTTTTTTTTAAAGGGGCAATCATTTACAAGGCAAGTGCATGCTTTGTAAATGATTGGCCCTTTAAATAAAAATTCTCAGCTTTCCAACTCTGGCTCTTTTTTTCCAATGCCCCCTGAAGTTTTAAAGGGGATGTTGAAAAAGCAAAACCAACCCCTGCATTTCTACTGTATATGAGGCACCAGACTGGCTGTGCTTATTGTGAACCTGTGGTGATTTATTTTAACAATGTTTTCAAGCCTTTACCAGCTTGTAGATCACCATATACTTTAAAAAAATTACCATTGATGCCTTTATGGGAGTTTTCCAACTTTTTCAATGGGTAAATCCTACTTTTATTTATTTATTTGGTGGGAATCGACCTCAGCGCTGTGAGGCAGTAATTCTAACCATTACACCACCCATGCTTCCCTATACTTAATGACTTCCTTGAAGAGGACTGACCAGGTGGGTGATATAGAAGTGAGATGCCATGAATCGTCATCACAGACTCGTCTCCTTGATGTTCTGCCATGTGTCCATGCTTTTTGTAGCTTGGCATGAGTTCTGCGATGATGAGAAGCATAGAAATTGTGTCAACATGCCCCTTTGCCCCACCTACAGTAGCTTTGATGGAAAGAGCTGGGTGCTGCCAGATTGCTGGAGAATCGCACACTTCCCTGTGACTTGGGAGAATCTAACCTTAATGTGCGAGTCTCCCTGAGGTTCAAGGAGCATGTGCCATTAGTTATAGTAGATAGACTATCTCGATCATTCCAGGAGCATCATGGTTGGAGACAGGGTTAGGTTGGCGACACTAAGGCAAGGGTGACACACTGGTGGTGTTAGTGTGTCAGGGGGTAGAAGGTGGCAGGCTGGTGATGTGGACATGCAAAGGGGACACTTTTTGGAGCTTTTTCCAGGGCCACTTTAAATTTACAATCTACGCACGACACCAAGAAAGGGCATTGTAGCGGTATTATTATAATGTCACAGATATAACAGCAGGAAAAGACACAAGTATGGCTGCAACTGTGTCCACCTCAGAATCAGGCCCTATGAGGAGGGATCCCGCCAATACAATAGACTCCACCCTCTAAACATACTCCACCTCCACAAATTTCCCAGGCTGGTTTACTATCCCAATCTGCTCCTGGACACTTTGTCCCGTCTGGTTTTATGTCTTGGTACATGTTTAAAGGAGGAAGCATATATTTTGAATATCATGGTAATTATCAAAACTCCTTTCTGCTATTCGTACGTATTTAGTCTTTTAAATTTGATCCAGAGCTTTGTGTGACACTTGGCAGAGAATTGGTTTACGACACAAATGTGCATGTTAAATAGGTCACCGCACATGAGTGCATGCTATCACATTTGGCCAAACACCTTAATTAATCATCTTCTTTTATGGTCCTTCTGAAATGCTGCTTGTTGGAGAATCATAGCTTATGTGATTTTATTAATATTCTGGAAATTGATGTACCTGATTATCTCCCGTCTCATCCTGTCTTGTTAAACATAAGTCATCTGTAATTGCCCCTGAATTTTGTGCAAGGAATTTATGCAGATTTGTATGCTTTTCCATGAGCAGACCACCCCGATCCATATAATTGGTTTTATACTGTACTTATAATCAGTATGCATTTGTATCAACTCAATCTCCATTGCAATAGATATGTTTGACAACAGGCGTAACTTTGAACTCCTCCTCACTAAACTTTTGCTAACATGAGAACAACAATTGCAAATCAGAGTTACATTCGCCCAGTAGCAAATGGAAACTGCATTTGACTCTACAATCCTCCTAGTTGCATAGGTTGATTCCAATGTATGCCCTGTGTGAAAACACGTAAATGGACTGTGCATCAGCAAAACATATTCATATTCTTCAATATGAGGCATATTACCATGACTATCTCACATTCCCATGTTGGAAACATCCCGATCTGCTTGACTTCAGCAGGTCCCTCACAACACAAGGATAAAAGTGTGAGCAGCTTTCAATCATTGCCAAGCACTAGACTCATCTCTGTTATGAACTGGACAAAGCTAGGCACACATCAGTATAAATTGGGAGAAAATGGCTATTTCAGGCTGCTTTGTATTCTTTCTGGGTTGTAAATAATTTCCATAGAGTTTAACAAACTAGCCTTTTTTTTTTTTAGAACAAGCAGAGGAAGGAGGTTCCATTAGGGTAAACATTGAAAGACAGTAATGGTTGACTTCAGCTTAAGCTTTATGTTTTCTACAATGCCTGGTTCATGTTTCGTGTCTCCCCTCATTACATCAACTATGCACCAATGACGGCAGCACAGACCTGCCTGTTGCCAATGGCTGCTTTATTGTTAGATGCTGATAATGCTACTGAAATACAATACACTTTCTGAACATGCGGCTATAATTATTATTCTCCTATATCTTTTATAATATGTTCTCATACACAAATTATAATGTAAGATCAGTTGGGCAGGACCATCTTTACCGTCATGTTTCTTGTGTGCAGTATGTACGTAATATGTTTGTGTCATGATTGTCTAATTGTACAGTGGTGCCTAATGTGTCAGTGATAATACCTAATAATGAAAATGAGAACATGTCATATTCATTGGGTACTCTGCCATAATTAGGTTACGTGGATATAAAAACAAATACATTGCTATGACCCACCCTTCCTTTCGTACTTCTGTTTATATGTTCTCTTTTAAAATAATGTTCTGAATCTAAAAACACAGTAAGTGTTGTGGATTAGTGTATCGAAAAACATACTAGAGAACAAAGCATTAATTAGTAACATACTTTATTTCATGACTTCATTTAACTTATGAAATGCCACCAATGTAGCAAAGGTAATTCATTTCATATTTTTTTAGAACATGACCAAATTTGGTTAAACCAGGCTACTAAAGAAAGGAGTACTTGACAGAGTCCAGTCACTTCTACCTTTAACCTCTCTGTCTACAATTCATCATTTGGGGAATTCCTTTCCTATAGGAGAGCACCAATCCTTTTGCTCCATGAAAGCGTGCTTGCAGGTGGCGAAGACTGGATAGCATCCGTTCTGCTAATGGAATGTATTTTGCACCTTCTTGCTTCACTTGTACTGTATGTCTTTTATGACTTTGAATGACAAAGATTAGGGTTATATTTAAAAACAATCAAACATTTCCCACTTTCAAGAATCAAAAATATCCTACTTTCCAAAAAGATATTTGCGTCTTTATAAATGCATTCAATGGTGTATTTGCACTTGGCCCCATATAAGAGCTTAACAAAATCCCTTTTTATTATACTGCTAAAAGGGTTATGTACTTAGCATAGTATTCACCAAACAGTGTTAAGGTGGCCATACATCAGAAAGATATTGTACCCAATCATACAATCTCAATCGATTGTAAGATGGATTGTATGCAGATTGTGTGCACATCTTGTGTACACAATCATACAATCAATCATAAGATGGATTGTATGACTGATTGTATGACTGATTGTATGATGGATTGTATGCAGATTGTGTGCACATCTTGCATACATAATCATGCAGAAGATGGATTGTATGACTGATTGTATGATGGATTGTGAGTAGATTGTGTGTCCAAAAACCACCAAGGACTGCTGGGGATTTCAAGGGAAATTGTACACAATCATGAGCGCAATCGATCTTAAGATCGATCTTTCTGATGTATGGCCAGCTTCAGACTAAGATTACTGCAAATCTAAAATTCTTCTGGTCCCAAGCATTTTGGATAAGGGATACTCAACCTGTACCAATCATAAGTGATAAATTATTTATGTACTACTTCTAAACATATTAATTATATATACCACATATTCAAGCTGGTATCTCATCTGCAATCACAACACCTTCTCAGGCTGGAATCTGAGTTAATTTGCAGCAATATAGAAGGAGAATAGTTAAGATGGGTACACACTATACAATCCTCTGCGCCGCTGATATTGTTAACAATATCGACTGTGCTACCGGATGAACGATATACAGTAGGCCATACACTGAATCTATTTAGAAAGAGGTGGAAATATAAGCACCTAGGCGCTCCAAAGAGTCTGCAAAGATACCACTAAAAACAAGTCACTACATATCTTGCAAAATGTACATATGAAAACAAAGATTGGGATCAATCTGCCTCCAGAAAATATTCATAAAAGTCTCGTATAGAAAGTCTCTTAAAAATATTTCATGAAAACATATTGTTTTGGCGCAGATTGATACCATTGTACCCTCTTTGTTTTCATACACACTGAATGATCTCGTTAACCATATCCTTCAGTGACATCACCTACCCCCCCTGCCAAACTTGCATGTTGTTGATGATATATTCAGATATGACTGCATGTTCAGATGACAGGGGGTATTGTAAATGACCCACAGGAGCACAAATAATTAACAATATAAGGTCCAATTTAGCAAGGATCCCTAAATTGGGAAAAAACAATTTGGTCACTTATCAGACTACTGCGTGTGTGTGCGCAGCATTGCGCATGTCGGCCCGCAATTTACAAATAATTGTGCATATTCATTCTGCCTTTTTGCAATGTAATTACTAAATATTTAGGATTAGCACTTTTCCCCAGATAAATGGCAAACGCCATGGCAAGCTAAATGCGGGGTATGTAGAATCATTTGCAGCTTCTACAATAAAAGTGGTTTGGTAAAAGAAGTACTTTAGAAAATATCTGTAACAGGCGTGGGTTGGAGGCCACATGAACAAATATGAAAACTTAAATTAACTGTAATAACTGACAGAAATAACCATAATTAAATTAACTGAGATAAATGACAGAAAACATAAATCAAGGAACTAAAATAACTGACAGAATTAGAGGTGGGAAAAGAAAAAATATTTTGTACAAAAAACCCTTGGGAAAGCAACATTGACATTGATGACAGAAGGAAAACTTTAAACCCATGTCGCAATGTTAAAGTGATTATAAAACTGAACAGACAGGAAATTTGGGGATGAGGGCTAATGGCAACACAAAATAAATTACACTGGAAAGCTAACTCAAAAGGCCCCCATACACCTGAAAGACATTGCACTCAATCATACGATTTTGAGGGATTGTATGATGGATTGTATGCAGATTATGTGCATACAATCGTGGAATTTGCAGTTCCGTGGGTTGGAGGATTGCTCCTCTGATCAGATGTGCTAAATCAGTTGGGATTGGGAGCCGATAGCATTTGTTTTTAATCACATGCAATTGGTCGTTTGAAGGCTCATGCAACCAGTTTCCAGACAGGTTAGGTGCATACAATCGATTGTGAGACGACCAGTCGTATGCAGCAGCTGGACTGTGCAATGGATTGTATGACAGATTGTGAGTACATTGTATGTCCAAAAACCACCAAGGACTGCCAGGGAGTTGAACCGAAAGTTCAGGTGGCCATACATCAGAAAGACCTGTCTTACAATCATGATTGTGTCCAGCTTTCCCTTCAACTCCTTTTCGCAGTTCAACATGGTTAGATACTTTAAGCGGGGAATTGGTCGATTCTATATTTTGATGGCAACTCATATTAATACTGCATCTTTCTTCAGTTCCACCGTCACAAAGCATAATTTAAAATTTGCTTCTTAGAACGTACCATCAAGAGAAAAAAGGCATTACATCATCTTAAAACACTCTTACGTGTTCTTTTTACAAGAGATACACTGGAAATTGGGGGATCCTAATGTTTTACGTGACACATGGGTGGGAGAATATAGGAGTGCCTCCTTCACTAATAAGGCCCGTGTGGTCCTGTTTAATAAATCTTTAAATTTTTCTATTCTCGATGAATGGGAAGACCCGGAGGGCAGGTTTATATTGTTTTTAATATTATTGGAGGGGGAAACTATTACTTTAGCAAGTATTTCCACATACCCCAGGACCCAATGGGATTTTATTTTCTGACCTCTACACAAACTAATAATATTTGCAGTAAGGCCAATATTAGGTGGGGATCTTAATGTCGCACTGGAGTATTCTCTAGTTGTTTCTGGTGGTCCAAGATAACTTGGTCATGGCCGCAACGCCCCCTCCCTTTACAGTTTTCTTTAATTGCAAAAATGTCAATCTACAGTCTCAATTCAATTGCAAGACCCTTGGCGTTATTTTCACCCATTGCCATGAAAATATTCATTTTTTTCACATCCCCATAACTCCTTTTCACATTATTGGGTGATATTGAGTACTTTACTTCATAGATTGGATAGGGCAGAGATAGCCAATATTTATATCTCATACCATGCCACCCAACCTTTTGACTGTCTGTAAATACCCTGTTTTTTGTATCACTGTCTCCTTTTGTAAAGCGCAACGGAATATGCTGCGTTATATAAGAAATTGTTAATAAATAAAATAAATAAATAATGCCCCTATATGATTCACTTCACATTTACATGGATCCTGCACCACTTCTTTTAATTGTTGATTCCCTGAATATATTGTTGATTCAATGATTTTATGCACCACATACAGATGGAGCCTTCTTCAACTAGCCTTCTCTGGATAGCCATGGCGAGCCATGACTCACCAAGGCCTATTGTTCTCAGCTGAAATACAATACATAGAACAATACAGTAGGGGACTAGCATAGGATTAAGTCCGACAGCTCTGGCTTACCTAATGCTTTTAAAGGCTAGATGAGGATGGCTCTATCTGTAACTCAATCCTTACAGAATTATTTTATAGATAATGCAGCTCATGGGCATGACATTCATCTTGTATAAAAAGAAGATGTATTTTAGGTGGGGCAACAGACCAGGAAAATTATTAGCAAATCTAGTAAAATCCTTGTTAGCCGCAAAACCTATTACCATGATTCATGACTATAATGGCGTCTCTAGTACACAACCGGAGGAAATTAGTGAGGCATTTCTGAAATATTTTAAGGACCTGTATTCAGCTCCTCCAGATTCTCCATCACATTGGATGAACTTTTTTTTTACAAACAGGCCTTCCATAATAAGACCCTGATGATGGAGACTTTCTTTTGCCACACATGTATGATATGGAGGTTGAGTCCATCATAAAGTTATTACCCAAAGGCAAGACTTCTGGCTCAGATGGCTTTTCTGGAGCTTATTACAAACTTCTCCTTCCACAACTTACTACATACCTCATTCAATTATTTAATTATATTCTTGAAAGTAATCAGGTGCCATTCAGTTTTAATGCAGCTAGGATGCAGTAGGGTCTTTATGTGATAAACAACATAAAGACCCTACCTTGGCTACTTCCTATAGACCCATCTCACTGTTAAACTTATGGCGACTATCCTCCAGACAGTGTTGTCAAAACAACTCCACCCGACTAAAACTGTTTTTTTTTTTCTTAAAAACGCCATTTGGTGCATTATGTCTGCAATGCCGCAGTCACACCAGGGAGATGAAACCTTGTTATTAGTTGCAATCATGAAAAGGCAGTTCACAAGGTTTCTTATGCTCATTTAAATAGAATGTAAGCGTTTAGACGGTTTTATACCCTTTATCATCAACCTCAGGCCTTTATGACTAGAAATGTCTTGAATACCCATACAGTATGTTTTGTTCACACAGAGGCACTCCAGGGCTGTCCGCTTTCCCACCTGTTTAACCTGTTTAACCTGGCACGAGATCCTCCCCTGAGTGTCCAGTACTGCATCTATATTCATGCCATATTAATGTAACCCTTTCTTTGCTCTGCAAGAAAGTCACAATATTTAAAACCTTGCATAAACAGGTGCTCCTCTTTATTTATCAATGTGTACAATCAGAATCCAGAATCCAGGACCATGCTCACCTTTTCTCAGCTACAGGAAAAATTTCCTGACTTAACTATACCCCTATTCCTATATTTACAAACCACTAGCTTAATTGAAAACGTTTTATTGTGTTTAACTGATGGTGATAGAGAATGCATTGTGTATAGAGTCCTTTCTTGGTCCCCTGAAAACCCTCTCTCCATTTCCACTATTAACTTTTATTTTTGCCACTTGCTGAATTTTGATAATGGTAATGTGGGTATACTGAAATGGAAGACTGAATTCTCTCATCTTGATCCTATACCCTTACAAGTCAGTAAAGCTATGTCTCTCTCTTTCCTGGTTTCTTTCCTTCTCTGTTCAAGCATGCACTTATTACTCCCATTCTAAAAAAACACAATTCTGATCCAAACTGTCTCTCTAACTACTGTTCTATCTCTCAGCTCCCATGCCTCTCCAAGCTACTTGAGAGACTTGCCTACACTCACCTCACACACTTTTTTAACTCCTACAACTTATTGGACCCACTTCAGTCAGGCTTTCACTCTCAACGCTCCACAGAGACAGCACTGACTAAAGTAGTCAATGAACTGCCCACTGCTAAATCTAAAGGCCATTTCTCACTTCTTATTCTTCTAGATCTCTCAGCTGCCATTGACACTATTGACCACTTTCTTCTTATACAAACACTACAATCGCTAGGTCTTCAGAACACAGCCCTTTCTTGGTTCTCTTCCTACCTATCTAATCGCTCTTTCAGTGATCGCTTCTCTGATTCTATCTCCTCAAAACTGGAGTACCACAAGGCTTAGTCTTAGGTCCTCTACTTTTCTCAATCTATACCTCCTTACTTGGGAAAATAATCAACTCTTTCGGATTTCAGTATCATCTGTACGCTGATGATACTCAAATCTATCTTTCCTCCCCAGAATAGTCACCATCCCTATTGCTCCGTGTCTCTGAATGTCTTTCTGCCATTTCATCTTGGATGTCATCTCGACCCCTCAAACTCAACATTTCCAAAACAGAATTAATTATATTCCCACTAGCCAAGAGTATTTACCAACCTGATATCTCTATCACTGTTATGAACACAACAATTAATCCTACTCCACAAGCTCGCTGCCTAGGGTCATCCTCGATTCTGAACTGTCCTTCATTCCTCACATTAAATCTGTCTCTATATCATGTTACATGCATCTAAAAAAACATACAGTATCCAAAATTTGTCCGTACCTTACACAAGACACTGCAAAAACTGTAATCCATGCACTCATTATATCATGCATTGACTATTGCAATAGCCTCCTCACCGGTCTTCCTATGAAAAGACTCTCACCACTACAATCCATTTTGAATGCAGCTACGAGGATGATCTTCCTGGAAGGGGCGTTCATCGTCTGCTGATCCGCTCTGTCAGTCCCTCCATTGGCTGCCTGTATATTACCGCATTCAATATAAAATACTTCTACTGACATACAAAGCCATTACTCTGACTACACTGACTTATATATCTTCACATATCTTAAAATAAATCCCAACCCGACCTCTCCGCTCTGCACAAGATCTGTGTCTCATTCACACTCATTACTTGCTCCCACTTACACTTGCAGGATTTTTGTTGGGCAGCACTCACCCTATGGAATGCCCTTCCATGCCCACTAAGACCTCTCCTTTAGACTCCAAACTTTGAAGCGTTCCCTGAAAACTCACCTCTTCAGGCTACAGATGGAGCCGGGCTCCCTCTTGCTGGCGAATCACCAGACTGTCACCGCTGGCGATCCACCAGAAGCCCGGCTCTCCATCTGACTGAGACGTGCGTGAGTCTCACGCGCACGCACGTCTCAGTTTCCATGCGGCGGGGCGACGGGAACCTGTCCGTCTCCGCTTCAGTATTGCTTTGTTATTCTTTATGGACTCGGACAAAACTTCTTTCTATTTTTCTAATGTCCAACTATTTACTGAATGCTACAGTAAAGCTGTGTACACATAGGGGCGATGTATTGCTCAGCAATATATTGTTCAGTGTCTGGTTTTTATCAGCGACCAGAGATGGTCGCTGATAAAAGGGAACCTCCGCCGGGGGAGCCGCAGAGGGAATCAGCTGGTCATAAGGGGGCTAAAAACGGGAGTGTGCACCCGGCAGGTGCACACTCCAGTCACTGGCAATATGGTCACTCAGCGACCATGTTGCCAGCGATTATAGCCCGTGTGTGCGCATCTTTAGTTCAGTGAAAGCTGCATCATGCTCTGTTATTTAGGTACAGTATTGTAAACACTTCTGTTTAATGTCTTTAATTGTGGCAGTTTATTTAAATTGGTCTAAAAAACAGTTTTGCATCCCCTATGCTGGGAACATGATTGGGCTGCATTAGACCATAGAAGTATGCAAAAGATTAGCTAATATATTAACAGTTAAATACTGTAATAAACAAATAAATCTAATGTTTAGAAAAATAAAATCATGAACATTGATTAAAAAATAACAGGTTTCAAAGATGTTGCACATACAGTATTGTCTTATTGTGTTTTTATGCTGTGTTTTGAGTTCAGTTTTTACAAACCACTTGTGATTGATGTCCACTCTTATACTGTTAAATTGAGTCAGTAAGCACATAAAAAGGAAATAAAGTATTGCTGATCAACCCTGCCTAGTAATTAACACAGTGATTGGCATATAGGCCTTATTCTGGTTCACTGTCAGAGGCAAATTCCTTCTCAAATGGACAAAACCATGTGCACTGCAGGTGGGGCAGATGTAACGTATGCAGAGAGAATTGAGAAACACAATACAATTTTCTGTCATAGCCACCTCAACTTACACCTTTTCAGTCTACTAAAACACCATAGCCATTTTAACTGCATACAAGCTGTGGAATGCCTCAAAAATGGTCAGAGGAGGACCTACATCTTAACCATTCCTTTAATACTTAACTCTCCAGAGTCCTATGTTGTCACTGGCAATACTGAACAAATCACTGAAAAAAAAATGGAAACCTGGCGTTTTGCACATGTGCAGTAGAGAGATCACTGAAAAAATGTTCGCTGCGCTATGTGCTGTCAATGAAAAACAAACATTCCAGACACAACAATCATACCTTATACTTATGTTATAGGGCACCTATCAGTGATCTGACACTGCACTGGCTTGATATAAAATATAGTTTGTATAGCTTCCAAACAGAAGTAGTAGACAGTGGCGTAACTATAGAGGGTGCAGGGGATGCAACTGCTATGGGGTCACTTTGGGGGCCTGAGGGCCCAGCAGGCAATTGCCTCCACTATTTTGAATTATTATTAATATTATTATTTACTCTTTTAACTAGTATTGATGTACGGCCTTTGCAGCACTGAGTTGGGGGGTTGACAGTACAGACAAGGTCAACCTTGTCAACCACCAAACTAAAGAAGGCATTGCAGCTGCCTTCTCAACTAGCTGGGCAGTCTCCTACTCTTAGGTGTAGACCCCGGCAGGAATATTTGGGTGTATCGGGTCTAACTTTAATTGACTGGCATGGATAGGTAAATGTTGGTCAGATTGTCTTGGTGGAATTTTGACCACCTACCTCCTTATAGAACTGCTGCTCCTGGTGGGCTTTCTTACATTAAAACCCCCTTCCATAAAATTTCAGGTACAGTCACAAGTTTTCTACTGGATTAAGGTGAAGTCCATGACTCAGCTAAATTTCTATCACTTGAATTTGTGTTTTTAAAGTTGTTTTCTTGCTGTGAAACCCACCTTTTGTTGCACTTCATTTCATGGACATATAATTCTAATAATCTTCTACAAAATTTTGAATAATTTTTAATATAAGCAATGATGGCAAATCTTTTGTGTCCAGTGGTAACAAATTAACCCCAAGCAGGGTCAGACTGACCATTTAATTATTCTGGCAAGTCTAATCCATAAGCCTGATTGAGCAGCTCCACCTCAGGCACTGTCAGTATGTAGAAAAAAAGATGATTTATTTTCTTATACTAAAAAGGGATAAGAAATAATCTGTTTTTATTTTGTCATTTTGCGGTCTTTGCCTTCACCAACACAACCTACAGTTGCATCCAAAGTTAACTGGTTTTGGTATTTTGCTTTCTGGGAACAAAAGGTGCCAGTATTCATCCAGATACTTATTTTATTCATTTCTAAAATCATTTCATTGATTTTATTTGTTAAAATTATATTTAAAAATATGGTGAAGGACATTCTAATTATGCAGAATTACTGTTTTTGGTTCAGTGCTTCACTGTTTATTTTGCCATAGAAGATTAATTGCTGTTATATGTCAACACATTTTCAGCTTCATCACTCCTTACTGTTCCATTATCTCAAGCCGTACACATGGGGCAATGGGAGCTTTGTGCTAAGACATCTAGTCAAGCACAGATCACATAGCACACAGCGCTGCACCTGAAATGTGAGCTGAGCGATTTGTCCCTGCCCATGTTCCCAATAGAGAGAACACGTGCAAAGACTAGATTTTGACTGCATGCAGGTGAGTATGCCCCTTTTAAAATAGAATAAAACAATATATATTTCTAGTCAAATCACATTTAAAGACATTTCTTAGAAAGAAAAATGAACTTAAGAAAGGCATAATCTTTTATATGTAAATGATACCTACAAATGATACTTACGTACATTGCCGTCACTGGGGGCCATACACACGGAGTGAACCATTTCTAAGCTATCAAGTCAAAAAGTTCTCAGAAATAGTGTTGAAAGCTCCTTGTGCATGCCCCTTTAGTCTAGAGCAGGGCTGGGCAACACCGGCCCTCCAGATGTTAATGAACTACACATCCCAGGATGCCTTGCATCAGTTTCAGCATGGCCACATAGCAAAACTAATGCAAAGCATCCTGGGGTGTGTAGTTCATTAACATCTGGAGGGCCGGTGTTGCCCAGCCCTGGTCTAGAGGCTCCTTGCAGCATTGGATGTGGATACCTTTGAAAAAATGTACTATTACCTAGGACAGTTAGGCGCTAATAAAAGTAGGTATATACAATCATAAAAAATCCATAAATGTATATGTATAATGATAGATAGCTGCAGGAATCCAAATGTGTCAGTGTCTGCACGTAAATCCCAGAGGAATCTCGCCTGGTGGCAAATTCTCTGGTACCAACAACACATAAAACCAAAGTGTTCCTGTTGTGGATAGTTATAGTGAACAAATGGCTAGAGTGTACCTGTTGATTTTAGTTCAACCAGCTATACCCCTATTTATGCTGTATTGTATCAACACACCCTGTACGTTACCTTGTAATTTGGGAACTTGGGGGCAGATGTATGAACGGTCGATATGGGGGAGAAGGGGTATTAGCGCACGTTATGTGCACTGATACCGCTTCTCCCCCATGTATGAAGCGGCCGGGATGCGGTAATGATAGCAGGCCGAATGTATGAACGGTCAGCATCGCGAAGCCGGATTTGGCTTCGCCAGCCTCAGGCTGGCGAAGCCCTATCTAAACAGCAGGGACAGCGCTGTCCCTGCTGTTAGGTCTGGGCTGCGCTGGGGATCTCGCGTGAACAGCGAGATCCCGCGCATGCCCAGTGCGGCCGGCCAGGGGACAGGAGATAGCGCATCAGTATTAACTGATGCGCTATCTCCAGAAAGGGACATCGCCGAAGGGGGGAGTTAACGCTCCCCCGCTTCGGCAGACAAGATGTTAATACATCTTGTCGATGTCCCTTCCTGCTTCGCCTCGCTATTGAGGCGAAGCAGGAAGTATCATAGCGGCGCGATAAGCGCTGCTATGATACATCTGCCCCTTGTTTCCTAGCAGGGCGCCCACATTTCTTACGTACGCAAATGTAGTGAAATCGCATCTCATCGCATCACATGGTACGTTTTTACCGTGCGATGTGTGCGATGCGATATTTCATTGTACAAGCACCCATGCCATGAGATGTGATGGGTGCTTACAATGAGATGTGATGCTATGTGATGTGTGCATAGTATGTGATGTGATGGGTGCTTACAATTGTAAGCTCCTCCACCTACGCCATTGTTTAGCATCAACCCCAGTATCCACGGTACCCCGAAGCATGGCGAGCGCAGCGAGCCCTGCGAGGGACGGCAGAACACATCCTCCGACCTTTTCATACCCCCACTATCCACGTTGGTGTGGAGTTGAATTTAGATAGTGTGTATTGCCAGCATTGTCCCTGTATTGGAAGCATTGTCCCTGTATTGGCAGCATTGACCCTGTATTGAACACAGGGACAATGCTGGCAATACAGTGACAATGAAGGCACATTCTGCTCACCTTTTAAAAATTGCAAACTCTGCATACTGTACTTTAAAAGTGGACGGGCAAGCCGCAACCCGCAGATGCACTTAAAAGTGCCTCCCGGCTCCGCTGCCTGCACCTCTCTCCAGCAGTGGATGGGGATCGCTGCGACAGCCCCTGCTCAGGCGTGGAGTGCGGCGTGGCGTCAGCTCCTTCACTCGGCGGACGGACGGGAGGGGGGGAGGGCTTGGCGTGCGCGGTGTCTCCCCCTGATCACGCTGGGCGCATCTTCAGCCCCCGCCCACGTGATAGCACGCACGCTCGCTCGTCAGGGGAAGGAGACGTCATGTCTCACTTCCCCTGGCATTTACACAATAACTGTGCGGTCAGGAGATCTGGCTTCTGCGGTCCGGAGATGGACCGCGGTCCGCCAGTTGCCGGTCCCTGCCCTAGACTGGCACAGATGGAGAAATCTGTTCTATGGCATCTTGAAAAAAAGACAAGCTCTCGAAAAGCGTTGGTGGGAGGATCCATTTTTTTTTCACTGCACAGAGGGGACAGTCACAGCTTCTCAGGGGGAAGATTTGCAATTTTAAGAGTCTTAGTTAGTATCTACATATCACAAGACATAAAGAAGAACAAGGGAACATAAAGGATAAGTATTATAAAAAAAAAAAATTCTCTCCAGCACAACCATGAGCGCCAACTTTCAACACAACATCACTCTTTCCTAGGTGTTATCCTTAAGATACAAGTTCTTTAGTTCTTGGAAAAGGCAGCTTAAAGGTCAGTACAGCGCCCAAGATTTATCCACATCCCCCCTTTTTGGTAAGGTGGTCATTAATGATGTGTGGGAGCGTGCATCGTTAATAATATTGCGCATACACACTGGCTAATGGGCCCAAATCAGACTTGATTACAGGACAGATATAACATGTGCAGAGATAGTTAGATTTGGGTGGGGTGACTTCAAATTTAGATCTCAGTTGCAGTGTAAAAATAGAGCAGTCAATCTTTATCCTGCACAGAAACAAAATAAATCACACAAATCTAACTCTCTCTGCACCTGTTACATCAGTTACCTGCAGTGCACATGATTTTACCCATTTTGAGAACAAATTTGTCCTGTGATCAGGTTTGAATTAGACCCAATGTTCGCAATATATATATATATATATATATATATATATATATATATATATATATATATAAATTTCAGAGAGACAAAGGCACTCAGAGGCTTGAAGAAGGTGAAAAAACTGGAGGAATTTTATTCCATAGCCTGTCTACGTTTCGGGGTCATGCCCCCGTCGTCAGGACAAAAAGGCAAAGGTAACCTTTTCCTTTTTGTCCTGACGACGGGGGCATGACCCCCGAAACGTAGACAGGCTATGGAATAAAATTCCTCCAGTTTTTTTCACCTTCTTCAAGCCTCTGAGTGCCTTTGTCTCTCTGAAATTTGTGCATGGATGTCTGTGTGTTGACACAGACCATCGACTTACGGCAACAGAGCAAGCTACTCTGCACCGCAGCTTACCTAAGCCCTGAGGGTTCATCCCTCTGTATATATATATATATATATATATATATGTATATACTAGAGATGTGCGGGCTCGCATTCCTCAGAACCGAGCCAGCACGGACGTCATCAATCCAGGCCCGGATACGAGCAGCACTCGGCGCTTCCCGCCTTACTCGAATCCGGGCGCACGGGCTAAACGTCATCGCCCGGCGTCGGATTCTCGCGAGATCATGGAACCCTTAAATTCCGCAACCTCGCGTTGCCATCTTCACTCCAATCTCGGAGAAGGGTAGGGAAGGGTGTGCTGCTGCTGTGTGTGGTCTCTGCTGGGGCCTGTGCTGCTGTGTACTGTGTCTCTGCTCAGTGATCAAGACATCACCATTGCAAGGATGACTGGTGCTGTGTTCTGTCTCTCCTTTGTGCTGGGGCCTGCCTCTGCTGAGTCTGCTCCTGTATAGTCAGTCACAGTGTGATAGTCCACTGGTGCTGCTAGTGCCACTGCCTGCCCTGCACTGCCTAGTGTCTGCTGCAGTCTGCTCTCTGCTGTTGCCACTGGCTAGTGCCTACTAGTACCTATTGCAGTATATAATTCCAGTGTGCTGTTGCCCCTGGCTATCAGTACCTATCACAGTATATAATTCCAGTTTGCTGTTGCCACTGGCAGTGGCTACCAGTATTTTATTTATTGCAGTATATAATTCTAGTCTGCTGTTGCCACTGGCTACCAGTATTTATCGCATTATATAATTCCAGTCTGCTGTTGCCGCTGGCTACCAGTATTATTTATCACAGTATATAAATCCAGTCTGCTGTTTCCACTGGCTACCAGTATTTATCGCAGTATATAATTCCAGTCTGCTGTTGCCGCTGGCTACCAGTATTATTTATCACAGTATATAAAAATCCAGTCTGCTGTTTCCACTGGCTACCAGTATTTATCGCAGTATATAATTCCAGTCTGTTGCCACTGGCTACCAGTATTTATTGCAGTATATAATTCCAATCTGCTGTTTCCACTGGCTACCAGTACTATCAGTCCAGGGGTGCCCACATGTGTGCTGTATCCATCCAGGGGTGCCCACATGTGTGCTGTATTTGTCCAGGGGTGCCCCCATGTGTCCTGTATCAGTCCTGGGGTGCCCGCATGTGTGCCGTATAATTCCAGGGGTGCCCCATGTGTCCCATATCAGACCAGGGGAGCTGCCCTTTTTTTAATGAAAATAAAATTAAGGTGTTTTTTTTTGCAAGGGCTGTTAAATGCGCTGTAGTCCAGGGGTGAGCCAAGAGTTCTGTATAATTCATGGGGTGTTGCTAAGTAAAGTGTGCTGCTCTTTTTTATAATTAAAAGAATACACATTTTTATTTTTACTGCAGGAATTTGTCTGCCGTATAATTCCATGCCTGCCGCCATGTGTGCCGTAACAGTCCAGGGGTACCGCCATCTGTGCCGTATAATTCCATGTGTGCTGTATCAGGTCAGGGGTGCCACCATCTGTGCCGTATAATTCCTGGGGTAAGCCAAGTCTGCCGTATAATTCATGGGGTGCTGCCAAGTGTGCTGTATTAGTCCAGGGGTGATGCTAAGCTTGCCATATCAGTCCAGGGGTGATGCTAGGTGTGCCGTATCAGACTAGGGGGGATGCTAAGTGTGCCATATTAGTCCAGGGGTGATGCTAAATGTGCCGCATCAGTCCAGGAGTGATGCTACCTTTGCCATATCAGTCCAGGGGTGATGCTAGGTGTGCCGTATCAGACTAGGGGGGATGCTAAGTGTGCCATATCAGTCCAGGGGTGATGCTAAATGTGCCGTATCAGTCCAGGGGTGATGCTACCTGTGCCATATCAGTCCAGGGGTAATTCTAGGTGTGCAGTATCAGCCTAGAGGGTATGCTAAGTGTGCCATATCAGTCTAGTGTTTGTGCCGCACACTTGTGTGGCTTATCATAGTTATCCAGTTACCTCGGTGCAACCTTTTGCCCTAAAAACAATATTGTAAGGTGTGAGCTGTTCAGAATAGACTGTAAATGAGTGGAAATGAATGTTATTGAGGTTAATATAGCGTAGGAGCAAAAAAAAAAAAAGTTTTTAACAAAAAAATCAGAACCCAAAACCCAAGAAATCCAAACACAAAACACTTAGGAGGTGTTTTGGCAAAACCCATTAGAACCCAAAACCTCAAGGTAATCAGAACCCAAAACCCAAAACCCGAAAAGTGGCCGGTGCACATCTCTAATATATACACACTTTGCTGGTGTGTAGTCTTATTTTCTACATTGCCAAGTGCCGCATTATTTGGATTGCATTCAATCCTGTCAGAGTTTGCAGGCACCGGATAAAGTTACTCTCTGTGAGCGAGTGCCGGGTCTATACTGTTATATATATATATATATATATATATATATATAAATAACTTGTGATGCGGCTTGGCACTCCAGCTCAGTACAGCAAATTCCCAGGTGCCTTCAGGTTTCAATAGGTAGCAAGGTTGTAGCGAAGTACAAGCAGGCAGCGGCACTCAATGGATTTTCAAAAGGTTGTATTAAATCATTCTCCAATGTTTCGGGGACGAGCCCCTTTGTCAAGGTGCAGGAACAACCTGCACCTTGACAAAGGGGCTAGTCCCCGAAACGTTGGAGAGTGATTTAATACAACCTTTTGAAAACCCATTGAGTGCCGCTGCCTGCTTGTACTTCGCTACAACCTTGCTATATATATATATATATATATATATATATATATATATTTGAGCAATCCATGCTGCATTAGATTGGCCCCTAGATTGCCAATTAGATTGGCCCCTAAACAATTTATTAAATTAAATTAACTTGTTGTATACGATATATAGCATGCATGACCATGTTACTTTATATATTAAGGATAAATTAAAATTGTAATTTTATGTTTCAAAACAGTTGTTACTGCAAATCCCTGGAAGGAAACTTTTTTGTTAGAATAAAAAATAATGCTGCAGGAAATGTGTGTGAAGTTTAAGTTCAACAGTTGAAATATCCATTGTGGTGAATACTTTTAGGGTGAATCTGTAGGGGTAATGATGTAATAGGACCCTGTACCACAAACAAATCCCATCACAGTCATTAACTGCATCCTTTGTACTTCTGAGCACAGCACTGAACTTACTGCTCTCCGGCTTGTGGTGTAAGGAAGGATCTCATTGGTTGAGGGGCTGGCTTACATCCAGGGTTAAACCTCTATATACTTCTGCTAATAAGGGACTACCTCAGACTAGTGAGAGAACCAGAGAAAGTGCTTCTGTCAGAGCTTCATCAGACACCCAGATACAGCTTCCACCAAAGACTGCAACAGAGACAGCTGGCTTCCTAAAAACAAAGGCATCCACTGAAGAGAGAGAAAGTTACAGTTTACAGATTACTTCTCAAAGATCAGCAACACTCAACACAAGCCAACATGTGCAAAGGATTAGCTGCCCTGCCCCACACCTGCCTTGAGAGGTGAGAAACTTGGGTGCACTGTCATTTCTGTGTCATGGTCATAGCACTTCTATGTCATATTTATAGCACTTTTTGTGCCATATTTAGAGCACTTCAATGTCATATTTATAACATTTTTGTGTCATATTTAGAGCACTTCTGTGTCATATTTATAGCACTTTCGTGTCATACTGTAGGTGTAGCACTTCTGTGTCATATTTATAGCACTTTCGTGTCATACTGTAGGTGTAGCACTTCTGTGTCATATTTAATGCACTTTCGTGTCATACTGTAGGTATAGCACTTCTGTGTCATACTGTAGGTGTAGCACTTCTGTGTCATACTGTAGATGTAGCACTTCTGTGTCATATTTATAGCACTTTCGTGTCATACTGTAGGTGTAGCACTTCTGTGTCATATTTATAGCACTTTCGTGTCATACTGTAGGTATAGCACTTCTGTGTCATACTGTAGGTGTAGCACTTCTGCGTAACAGGTATAGCACTTCTGTGTCATAGGTATAACACTTCTGTGGTCCTGGGCACACTTCTGAGTATAGTTTAGGAGTCTGCTCCTTCCTTAATACACATGGGACAGTGATTCTATTTGACCCACCAAGCTGAGAAATGTGCGGCTCCTGTAAATGCCGACGGTGCCCACACGAATGCCCCCCCTCGCACGCCGATTTCCCCACACACATGCAAATGGATGTTTAGCATAAACAGGTCTAAGACACTTCTCTGGTGTCTTAGATCTGCAAGTCCCTGTACGGATGGGAAGCTGGCGGGCAGCTGACATGCCCCCCGCACCCGTGCCCCCACCGATATTCCATGGGAATTTTGTTGGGCGTTCCCATAGTTGCGACCGGCACCCGGCATCCCTTAAAAGCAGTGTTGTGTGCGGGCGGCAGACGAATAATCAATTTGCCATGGCCGTTTGCAACAAGCGGCTGCACATTCGCATGAATGTTAATGCGCATGTGCAGTCATGAAACGTCGCGCAGGGGAGCGATTAAATCAGAATCACCCCCATGCTTCTTTTACATGTGGGTATACATACTGTTTGGATAAATCCAAGAGTGCCAGCTTCATTGCCTACCCTACCTATACAAGGACTCATTCCTGGAAGGGGGGCACCGGGTAAGCAGGACACATCTGACAACAGGGGAGTGCCGGTCAAGTGGGACTGTGATGCCACTGTATGTCCTGTGATGCCACTGTATGTCCTGTGATGCCACTGTATGTCCTCTGGTGCCACTGTACGTCCTGTGATGCCAATGTATGTCCTGTGATGCCACTGTATGTTCTGTGCTGTCACTGTATGTCCTGTGCTGTCACTGTATGTCCTGTGCTGTCACTGTATGTCCTGTGATGCCACTGTATGTCCTGTGGTGCCACTGTACGTCCTGTGATGCCAATGTATGTCCTGTGATGCCACTGTATGTCCTGTGATGCCCAGAGTAATGTCACACAGTGACAATGTGCTATGTGCTTGAAGTAGAGTAATTCTGTTTTCTTTCACCCAAATCTCATGTCTCATAAACAAACCCTAATAAAGCACAAGCAAACCACTAACTTTCCCCTAACAGAGCGAGACGTGCATTATTAAGCATCAGGATCTGCTCCGAATCAAACTTTATGGATGTGTAGTAAAATTGAGAAACTCAGGATATGCAACTTTTATGTTTTAAAGTCCAGGAGAAATAAGTATATACACATTTATATAAAGTTGATATGTACAATAAATAACTTCCTAGAGAAAGAAGCACTTATCAATCAGTACACACCTATTGATGCTACATTTGGAAATTGCACTTCTAGCTCACAAATATGAATAATGTACAGTTCAGTCATTTGTACATCTAATAGTGCAATCTCCACTTCACTGAGGATTACTCATCTTGTATTCTTTATAATGGATTATCAGAGCAGTTCAATCAAACATTCAGCTCTTAGAATGAATTGAATATATGAATAAGCAAATTGAATGTTATTAGGTTGGAAAAGCACTAGCTTTCTCCGAATCAGGCACTTCAATAGCTTTGAAGACTTCCGGTGAAATTATATATTTTTTCCATTTATAGTGTTTCTTTGCCAAATTTGCAAAATATAAGATTGATATGAAAGCACTAGAGATTCCCAGAATGATAAGTATATATATATATATATATATATATATATATATATATATATATATATATATATATATATATACTCCCAGGGTGGCCAGGCACTACCTCCTTAAATGTTGCTGATTGGGTGCTCGCACCAATATAAATCATACACAATCCCAGCGTGGGTGCTGCACTCCAAGAATACGTCTTTCAGTCGGGTAACGAAGTTTAATAGGCAACGTTTCAATGTCTATGTGACATCGTCATCAGGCTTAAACGACTGAAAGACGTATTCTTGGAGTGCAGCACCCACGCTGGGATTGTATATATATATATATATATATATATATATATTGCGCAAACAGCGCTTTCACTCACTTAGGAGGTTATTTTGGTTCACTCTTTCTGACAGATTTGGGTGGGGTTTTACGTCAAAGTGAGATCTATATTGCAGTGTAAAAATAAAGCAGTCCATATTTTCCCTGCACAGAAACAAAATAACTCACCCAAATGTATCTCTCTCGTTTAAATTTTACATCTGTCCCATGCAGTGCACATGGTTTGTCCATCTAAGAAGGAATTTGTCAGAAAGAGTGAACCAGAATAACCACCTTAGTGTTTACCAGTATTTCAATAGTGAATAGTATAAAGTATGAACATGGTTATACAAGTGATAATGGTGACGAGTAAAAAGATATTAATAAACACTCCAGAATCTGTGCTGTGTCGACAGAAGTTCAAATTGGCCTAATTTCTGTAGGACCATAAAGTACGTGTAGAAACTGGTATGACTTCTGCGCCTTCAGTGTTTAAAACAGTTTATATTGTCACAAGAAAGAAATGAAGAAGGGTTGTCACAATAGAAACCGTTTTAACACGGAAGGTGCAGCAGTCAAACCATTTTCTACTTATACACACACATATATATATATATATATATATATATATATATATATATATATATATATATATGGAGAGGGTACCCTTTCAATGCGCTACAGGAAATGTATGGGCAGCAACTAAGTGAGTCCCCCCTGTTAGTGGGGGAAAAGGGGAAGAATAGCAGACAATGGACAAAGTGCGCCCTCTTGGAATGTATCCACCACCAATAGAACAAATGGTGACAATGTGGTCACGATACAACAGATTTAATGTATAAAACAGATAAAATATAGCAATAAAACAATTTTTTCATCTGTGTGGAGTCATGGATTCTAAAACGGTCAACATGCACAAAACCCAACGCGTTTCGTCGTTAAAACGACTTCCTCAGGGGTAACCGTCCACAAGCAACTCAATGTATTTCAGTCAAAGTGTAATACAGCTTTCGTTAGAAAGAGAGGGAGTGGATCCGGTACTCTTTACCTAGAAGGGCGCCAGCGATTGAAATCGCGGTCGTCGGGGGTAAAAATCGCGGTCATCGCGGGCATCGCGGGCATCGCGGGTAAATCGGGATGGCCGCGATGCCCGCGATGACCGCGATTTTCCCATAGGGAACAATGTTAAAAAGGCTGATTGTCCGCGATTTCACTGTTAAATGCCTCAATGGACCCGATTTGGCCCTAGGAATCAATGTTAAATGGGCCACAGAGCCCAAATAAGCACAATTAACCCTTAAATGTCCCCCCCAATTTTTAACGCCACCCCACGATCCACGCGAACCCGAAGCGTGGCGAGCGCAGCGAGCCCGCGAGGGGCGGCGGTACGCGTCCTCCGACCTTTTCATGCCCTACTATCCACTAGGGCGTGGAGTGAGAATATAATAGTGTGGCGAGCGCAGCGAGCCACCGAGCCCGAAGCGTGGCGAGCGCAGCGAGCCCCGCGAGGGGACGCGGATACCTTCACAGTTATACGCGTCCCCTCGCGGGCTTCACAGGTGTCCGTGGCGACGCGACACCTGTGAAGCCCGCGAGGGGACGCGTCTACCTGTGAAGGTATCCGCGTCCCCTCGCGGGGCTCGCTGCGCTCGCCACGCTTCGGGCTCGGTGGCTCGCTGCGCTCGCCACACTATTATATTCTCACTCCACGCCCTAGTGGATAGTAGGGCATGAAAAGGTCGGAGGACGCGTACCGCCGCCCCTCGCGGGCTCGCTGCGCTCGCCACGCTTCGGGTTCGCGTGGATCGTGGGGTGGCGTTAAAAATTGGGGGGACATTTAAGGGTTAATGGGCTCTGTGGCCCATTTAACATTGATTTCTATGGCCAAATCGGGTCCATTGAGCCATTTAACAGTAAAATCGGGTCCATCGCGCCTTTTAACATTGATTCCTATGGGAAATCGGGAGCATCGCGTCGCGGGCATCGCGGGTACATTTATGGCCGGCCGCGACGCGACCGACACGATTTCCATGTTTAACATGGGTTTCAATGGGAAATCGCGGGCATCGCGTCGGTCGCGTCGCGGCCAGACATAAATGTACCCGCGATGCCCGCGACGGGCGCCCTTCTAGGTAAAGAGTATCGTGGATCCTTAGCAGATCTCAATCCTGATGCTTGTCAGCATCTAAAACATGAACAATTTCCATACCAAATGAAGGATGAAAGATGGGGTAATGTCCTGAAGAGATTCAGGATTACTCTTAAGTGTGGTACAAACGGACCTCACTAGTTTTAGTTAAGCAGCCAGATCAGGGACCAGACTCCAGGTACAGTACCTGGAGTCTGGTCCCTGATCTGGCTGCTTAACTAAAACTAGTGAGGTCCGTTTGTACCACACTTAAGAGTAATCCTGAATCTCTTCAGGACATTACCCCATCTTTCATCCTTCATTTGGTATGGAAATTGTTCATGTTTTAGATGCTGACAAGCATCAGGATTGAGATCTGCTAAGGATCCACTCCCTCTCTTTCTAACGAAAGCTGTATTACACTTTGACTGAAATACATTGAGTTGCTTGTGGACGGTTACCCCTGAGGAAGTCGTTTTAACGACGAAACGCGTTGGGTTTTGTGCATGTTGACCGTTTTAGAATCCATGACTCCACACAGATGAAAAAATTGTTTTATTGCTATATTTTATCTGTTTTATACATTAAATCTGTTGTATCGTGACCACATTGTCACCATTTGTTCTATTGGTGGTGGATACATTCCAAGAGGGCGCACTTTGTCCATTGTCTGATATATATATATATATATATATATATATATATATATATATATAAGTCCAGTGGTAGGATGTCACTTAAGCCCCGTACACACGGGGGAGATATATTGCTCAGCAATATATTGCTAGCAATACATTGCTGAGCAATATATTGCTCAGTGTCTCCTTTTCATCAGCGACCAGAGATGGTCGCTGATGAAAGGGAACCTCTGCCGGGGGTGCTGCAGAGGTAATTAGCTGGTCGCAGTAGCAAGCTCCTGCGACCAGCGATTAGAATAGGGCTGAAAACGGGAGCGCGCACCCGGCGATTTATTGCCGGGGCACACTTCCATCACTGGCAATATGGTCGCCTGCAACCATATTCCCAGCGATTATAGCCCCTATCGCCCCCGTGTGTACACAGCTTTAGAGTTTTAAAGCAATTATACAGAGTCTGTAGTGCAAGTAGGCTGTATCATTGCTTTAAAACTCTGAGTGACATCCTACCACTGGACATATACATTGATTTTCCGTGTCGTTGGCACTCACACCCAAGGTATAGGTGATGCTGGGGTAGCTACCAACATCTGAGGCAGATAAATATTCTAGATGTAGCATAAATGCAGCACCCACAATCAATAATTCAATGATCCAAGCTCCGTGCCCCCCAGCTATCCTCTGCGGGATCCAAAAAATAACGCAACTGATGGCGGCACTCGGGGCCGGCGCCACCACTAGGCAGGTTTAGGCATTTGGTCATAGGGCGCCGACCAGTGGAGGGCGGTAGTGAGCTGGAAAGCTACCGCAGAAGCAGCAGCAGCAGCAGAGGAGCAGGAGAGCCGGAGGAAGGAGCTCACAGGTAAGTGAGCATCGCACTCCCCCCAACCCCCTTCCCAGCAGCACGACGGCTACATCGCACCATCGTGCAATACCCCCCGGCGGCCGGGTGGCCAGATCGCGCAACACCCCCGGCGGCCACATTGCAGCCCCCCCCCCGTGGAGCAGTTGAGCGCCAGGGCACCCCTCCCGCCTGGGGCACTCCGGTTCCTAGCACCGGCCCTTGCGGCACTCAGCAAATAATTAGATCTCAGATGCAGGGGTGATGATCAAACGTTTTCAAAGTTTATTACTTCTTCATCAGGTGCAGAAGTAACAAACCCCAATCACCACCCCTGCATCTGAGATATAGTTATATATATAGTATATAGTTTGCACCGTTATATATAAAATCACTTCTATGTTTTCACCAGTAAAGAGTGTTATCTATTTTCTGGCTATTACCATTATTCTGTCATCGCTGCATAGACAGCTGTCAATTACACTCTTTAATCATTCAAACAATTAAATATAACCTATAATTAGTGTTTATGCCATTCTAGACAATGTGCGTTATAATATAGAAACATAGAATTTGACGACAGATAAGAACCACTTGGCCAATCTAGTCTGCCCCTTTTTTAAACATGTTACCTTAAACCATATTTGATTTTTTTGTAAGGATACCAATATGCCTATCCCAAGCATGTTTAGGGTGTTTAATACACCCTAAACTAAACTGTATACTGTACCTGCCCTTATGCAATACACATGTTTCCATTGTTTGCACTGAGAAAAAATAGGTGACTGGAGGAACCAAAAATAAAAACAGAAGTGAAAAATAGCGGAAAAAGGAAACCACATCTACTGTATATTGCCCAATTTGCAGTGATGCCTATTGTATGTAACTAGCTTGTTTGCATGGGAATTACAGCTGCAGCAGTGCATTAAATAGCTTATAAGGAAATCTACAGTATATACAGTATGTTTTATAGTGAGTGATGTGTTACAAGATAGCTCAGTGTCCTGATAAGTCCTACAACAGTAGAAGCCACTCAATTGTACACATCACAAGAGTTGTTAGATAGGACTCTAGATATAGGCCCTTATTCTGGTTCACTCGCAAAGGCAAATTCCTTCTCAAATGCACAAAACCATGTGCACTGCAGGTAGGGCAGATGGAACATGTGCAGAGAGAATTAGATCTGGGGCAGTTATTTTGTTTCTGTGCAGGTAAAATACTGACTGCTTTATATTTACACTGCAATAGAGATCTCTCTTTGAAGTAAAACCCCACCCAAATATAACTCTCTCTACACATGTTGGGGGAAATTTACTAAAGGAAATTTGTAAAAAAAATAGGTGTATTTGTATCCAGAAATACACTTATTTTTGACATTTACTATCCCGAAAATACGGCAATTCGTAGTCGTATTGATGTGCTATCAATAAGAATACAAATTGCAGTATTTTCCCCCGTTGTATCTGCCCCACCTGCAGTGAACATGGTTTTGTCCATTTGAGAAGGAATTTGCTTTTGCAAGTGAACCAGAATAAGGGCCAAAGTGTAATGTACTGTACAGTAGGCATAATATTAACCTGAGAAAATTCATTTTCCAAAAGTTACTTTTATATCATTAGCGTCAAACTTGCGTCATTTCATAATTTTATAAAGCCTTCTCCTTCACAGTATGTAAGTATGTATCTGTCATTTAGTATCAGCGTGTCTTATGTACAGTGGTACTGTAAGCTGCTTCCTATTAATCTGTTATAACATAACTAAAGGAAGATATCTTATGCTGCTTTCACATTGCCTAAATGTTTGAGACCTGGTATTTTGAAATGGTATTTAAAACGGTATATCACCATTTAAATCCCTTTCACACTGCACATAAATACAGTGTCTCAAGCAGGTTTGCAGTGTGAAAGCAGGACAGACAGTAGCTATAAGATAGCGTAGTGCATATGTAATGAGCCGCTCATTACATATGCACTGTGCTCTTATAGCTACTGCCTGAGTCCTATATACCAGTTCAGAGCCATTCACACTGCATAAAAAACGGCTCTGAACCGTTATTTGTAACCGGTAAATGCAGACTGGTGCTTTCACACTGCAGCTCTAACCGTTTTAAAGGGCTAAAAAATAAACCGGTTAAGAGCTGCAGTGTGAAAGGGGTATGAGTTCGTTGTTGATAAACTATAGATTCAAAATACCAATTTTAGGATTTTATTTGCAGGTTTTCATTATGTACAAGATGGTCTGTTGTTAAAAGTCACCTTCATTCCTAAAATAGTTTTCACAAACTGAAAGGAATTCTCTGTGTGTGGTCCCCTCTACCCACAGAAGTGTTAGTATCTGTCTCATCAGGGAAAAACACTTTTAGAAACTAGACTACGTACATACTGTATAGGGGGTGATTCTAATTGAATGCACAGGGGAGCGATTTTTAGAGACTAGGCATATGTATTTATGCGTATGCGCAGCCTCTGTGTGTGAGTGGGCACGGCGGATTGATTGTTTGCTGGCCACTCGCACACAGCAGTGCGAATGGGGGGCAGCGGGCCGTTGTCAAGACCATGAGAACGCCTAACGTTTCATCGCATAAAACACAGGGCGTTTCCATATACATTTTCCTGTGATGCGGGTGCGGGGGGCGGACAGCTGACGTCAGCAGATGTCAGCTGCCCGCCCGCTTCCTGCATAGGGTGCTCGCAGATGTAAGACCACAGAGAGGTGCCTTAGATCTGCAAGCGCTTGCAAAGTCATTCGATGGTCGGCGAACATCAAATGATTTTTCCCCCACACGCAAGGCTGCCAATGGATGTTTATGCTAAACATCCATTTGCATGCGTGCCAGGAAATCGGCACCCAAGGGAGGGGGGCAGGCTTTAGTCTGGGCGCAGGGTGGCGCTTAGAGGATCCGCAAAGTTGCAAATTTGCAAAACATACAAGCACCTGACAGTAGTTGACAATATTGTCAGCCTCAGTATCTGAAGGGTATATGTACAAAAGAGGGGGTTATAGAAGTAGAGATGTTGCCCATAGTGACAATAGTAACTATTTATTGTGTCTACTTACTAAGCCTTGGAGAGAGATAAAGTGGACAGAGATAATGTACCAGCCAATCAGCTCCTATTGTACCTACCATGTCACAGGCTGTGGGGCTCATTTCTCAACGGGTGATAAAACTCATTGTGGATGATATAACTTGTTGTGTATGATAAAAACAGTAATTTTAGGAGATGATTGGCTGGAGAATCATTTATCATACCAAAAACTTTTATCATCCACAATTAGTTTTATCACTCGTTGATAAATGAACCCCACAGCTTATGACATGGTAGTTACAGTAGGAGCTGATTGGCTGGTACATGATCTCCCTCTACTTTATCTCTCTCCAAGGCTTAGTATATAGACCCCATATTAAATTGCAAATATATTTGTCAGTAGGAGATGTTGCCTGCCTATTATTTATCTAGCACCTTCTAGAAGTTAATAGCTACATTGTGATTGGTTGTCATGGCATACTAAGTGGCAGGAGTAAACTTAGGTATTTGTGTATTATCTTGGCGCCCGATTTTTTCATCGCACGTTAAAAAAATTGTGTCGCATCGCATACAATCATATCGCATGCGATGCGACGCGATTGGACCTGATTTTTAATTGTACAGGCACCCAGATGCCTGATTCCTATGTTAAATGCCCCCCCAGACCCGATTTTTTATTGTACACCCACCCTGATGGGTGATTACTATGTTAAATGGCCCCCCATTGTTAACGCCACCCCACTATTAACGCCAACCCGAAGTGTGGCGAGCACGTTAAGGCATGCGATGCAACGCAATATTAAAATTGTACACTCCGCCCGGGAAAGGCTCAAAATCGTGCCCAATCGCATCGCATCGCATGCCTTAACTAGTGGCATGCGATGCAATATATTGGGCGCCCAGATAATACACAAGTACCTAAACATATAATAAACCCAAGATAAAAATTGTGAAATATAATCAGTAATTTTGTCTTGAATGTTATTTCAGAACACAACTATCAGTCCCTGGATTTTGACACAGTCTTTGCACATGATATAAATATCTAATGCTACTGTACTTTAATATTAGATTGTATTGATGATGCAATATAAAGGTGCGGCCACACAGGCCGATCTGCCATCTACTAATATTGATTCTTAACCCGGCAGGGCAGGGAGGGAGGGACAGCACAGCGGAGGGAAGCGGGGGACAAAAAGGGACAGCTATAAAAGGTGTACCGACATTTTCTCTAATGTCCCCCCCCCCCCCCCCGTATTTTCTATGACAGTTCTGAATGCACATCGTACAACAGGCTTTTTTTTTGTCACTATTTTTTTTTAAATTGTGGTGTAGTCCTCCTTCATTCGGCACCATTTTTTCAAGAAAATATCTACAGTACCTATTATAGTGGGAGCACCCTGTTTTTTTTATTGCTTTACTGATCTTTTGAATGTTCTTATTGCAAAATACTTTTATAATGCAAACAGTTTTTCTGGTGCATATTAAGTGGCCTATTTATGTATATGTTTATATGTATCAGTGCTATGTACTTACAGCCAGATACAGGAGATTTCACAGACTACTCCTTAACACTGCAAATTGCAGTCCCTATTATTATCAATGTGGACTATGATCAGACTCCTATATTCAGTACCAAAATCCTCCCAAGGCCTCATTTTATGCCTACAATATAAGGAAAGAAGAACCTGTAATAATAATGTCACTAGATGCACAAAAAGCCTTCGATAGGCTCCATTTGGGGATATATGGAGGAAGTATTAAAAAGATTTGGAGTGATGGGAAAAATCTTAAAAGCCATAATGGCATTATACTCAGATCCGGGAGCACATGTGTTCAATAACTCTTGCTTATCGTACAGGTTTCCTATCACAAATGGAAGCCAACAAGGGTGTCCATTGTCACCAATTATATTTGCTTTATCAATGGAACCCTTTGCGGAAAGCATAAGAAACACACAGGCAATTGAAGCCCCGATACTCAACGGGACAAAGCACAAGACATTATTATTTGCAGACGATGTACTCCTATTTATTAAAAAACCACGAACCTCCCTACCCAGCCTCCTCCAAATTATAGACCAATATGCAAAAGTTTCTTATTATAGACTAAAACAAAAACAAAACAGAGATTCTACCAATAAATATCAACCCAGCTGAGATAGAGAATTTCAAAAACAAGTATAGCTTCAAGTGGAAAACAAAGACGATAAAATACTTAGGAGTAAACCTGACTGACAGAGAGGCGGACTTGATTGAATATAATTATACCCCACTATTAAAACAGTTGGAAAAAAATTTAAAGGATTGGTTATACAAGGAAATTTCATGGATGGGTAGAATAGCAACCTTAAAGATGTTCTTTTTTGCCAAAGATATTATATCTGTTTAGGGCAATCCCTAGATTACTCCCAAAATATTGGATAAACAGATTCAACACAATAATGAACAGGTACATCTGGCGAGATAAAAGGGCAAAAATTGCAAAAAAATATTTAACAAGACCCAGAATTAAAGGGGGGGGGGGTAGCTCTACCAGATATACAACTATACCAGTATGCATGTATACTCAATCAACTCCCAGAAGATAGCACCCTAGGAAAGTTTCAAACTAGGGACCTAATATGGATCCCACCAATTATGAGAACAAGCTCCAGAGATATATTTAGAGCAACTAAAGACTCACTCAAGGTATGGGATGTGTTTTTGAATACGCATGCGAAATTCACTGCACCCTTAAAATATATGGAAATACAGACCCTGTCAAAGATAATCCCGAATATGAAAATTGAGACGTGGGCCTCTAGAGGTATAAAAACATTACAAAACATACTAGGA
Organism: Crinia signifera; assembly: GCF_055691185.1. NCBI lineage: Eukaryota > Metazoa > Chordata > Amphibia > Anura > Myobatrachidae > Crinia > Crinia signifera. The sequence continues at coordinate 110,227,062 of NC_139224.1, forward strand.
GAACATGGATTATTAACGTTCACACAGATCCAACAAAAATGGGAAATCCAGGCAAGAGAATTTTATAAATATCTACAGGTCAAGAGCTGGCTGAGACAATACCGAACAACAGAAGGAGAGTTGAAGCAACTACCGAATAATGTAGTGAACAGGATGAATTGTGGAAATCAGACGGGAGGCAGTGGCGTAACTACCGCAGGTGCAGGGGATGCAGCTGCTATGGGGCCCGGGCCTTTGGGGGGCCCGAAGGACCCAGCAGGCTATCCCCTGCACCCTTTTGTTTTTTTCCCATATACTGCTGCAGCGTGGTCTACCTTCAGCGGTGGGACCCGGCGCACAGGAAATTGGCGGCTTCCTGATTCACTTGCAGGATCCCATGCCACAGGACATTCGGCGCGCACGGGATCGGCGGCTGGCTGCTTGCAGGAGGCTGGAGCCCCTGCGCACAGCACACCTAGGGCAGAGATCGGCTGCACAGACACCCGGCGCACGGTAGTTACTTGCAGGCACGCCACACACAGTAGAGCGGCAGCTGCCTGTGCATCAGTGAGACTCGGCGCACGGGAGAGCAGGCCAGGGATGCGCAAGAGAAGTGCCACTGCCGGTGTTATTGAACCATGAGACACGGCGCTGATGGCTTTCATGCCTCTAATCTCCATCCTCTCTGCCTACCCCCGCTCTTTCCCCTCCTCACTTCACTCCCTCCCCGCAGGACACCCAGCGCACACTTCAGTAGCCCCTGCACACAGGAGACACAGCACACCTCACCCCTCACTCTCTCTAACTCTCCCCCACATTTTCTCCCCCACCCTGTCTTTCCTCTTTTTTCCTCTCACCATCCCCTTTTCTCTCCTTTTTTATCCCCTGCTCTCTCTCCCCTCCCTCCTTCTCCTCCTATGCTGTCTCTCCTCTCTTTTCTCCCCTTTCTCTTTATATCTCTCAGCCCTAGGGGCACATTTATCATTAATGTGCGATGCCGGCGTGGTGACATCGCCAGGCATCGCATTGCGGTTCCTTGTAATACTGCCGGGATGTATCATTATGGGGGCGCAGGGACAGGGCTCCGAAAGAAGTCCGTCCCTGCGAAGCCCTGATCCGGAAGCCGGGGGGTCTGCGCATGCGCGGTAATACGCTGACCCCCGCCGAACCCTCTTACCGTAGGCTACAATGGGCTATCGCCATATCAGAATGGCAATAGCCCAGGGGTGCGATGTAGGGCTGCCCGATGTTGATACATCGGGCAGCTTCGCATCCCCCATAGAAACCTATGGGGGATGCAGCCGGCGGCGGTGCAGGGGGGATCGCAGCCGGGATCGGAGATTCCTGCTGCGGTCTCCCTTTGATACATTTGGGGGATACTTAATATTCGCTCCTAACACCATCTTTCACTCCCCCTTTCTCTCAATGACACCCTCCCTCACTCAGAGGGCAGCATTTATCAAGCAATATTTGCGGCTAAATCCCCGAAAACATCCATTTTTGGGGGTTAACCGCAAATATTTAGTATCCTCCAAATGTATTAAATCTCCGATCCCTGCTGCGATCCCCCCTTAACCGTCGCCGGCCTCATCCCCCATAGGTTTCTATGGGGGATGCGAAGCTGCCCAATGTATCGACATCGGGCAGCCCGGCTTCGCACCCCTGGGCTATCGCCATTCTGATATGGCGATAGCCCATTGTAGCCTATGGCTACTCATCGCACTGCCCGGGCAGGGCAGTGCGGTCAGAGGGGTCGGCAGGGGTCAGCGCATAACCGCGCATGCGCAGACCCCCCGGCTTTCGGGTCAGGGCTTTGCAGGGACGGGCTCCTTTTGGAGCCCTGTCCCTGCGCCCTCAAATTGATACATCCAGGCGGTATCACATGATACCGCAATGCGATGCCCAGCGATGTCATCATGCCGGTATCGCTATATAATGATAAATGCGCCCCTCTGTCTCTATCTGCTTTTCTCTCCATGATTGCTTTTCTCACTTTCTTGACTCATTTGACAGTCGTAGGGGGTGAGAGGGCCTTTCAAAAGCTTGCTATGGGGCCCACACACTTCTAGTTACGCCCCTGACGGGAGGAATTACCTTCTGGTAGAGAAATTTAATAGACATAAAAATGGAAAAAACTAATGCTCAACTTAAATGGGAACAAGATCTAGGCATGTCCTTAGATGACAACCAGTGGGAGAAAGTGTTTATAGATGTACACAATATGACCAAATCGGTCTCTCACATTGAAAGATATCTTAAACTACTCTATAGAACCTATTGTACTCCAGACAGAATGAACAAAATCTACCCAGCCCAGATAAATGCCTGTTGGAGATGTGGGGAAGGAGGAGCAGATTTGATGCATGTTTTCTGGACCTGTAGTAAGATAAAAGAGCTATGGAGAAGTGTAGAGGACTTAATTGTACAGGTGATAGGGGAAGGGGTGGAATTGACCCCGCAGAAGGTTCTCCTACACATATACCCGAAAGACTCCAAACAAAGAAATGTATATTTTTTAAATCAAGTATTTATGGCAACAAAAACAGGAATAGCTCAATATTGGAGGCAGGATCAAACGCCACATATATCACTGATTGTGAATAAAATCAATCTTGCCTTTAGAATGCATACCTCCCAACTTTGAACCAGTCGGAAGCGGGACGCAGCTCCTGCGAGCCGGAGGTGCGCCGAAAATTGTGGGGGGTGTGGCCTAATTCGGGGGCGTGGCCTATACTCGCGGCTCCCCGCGAGGCCACGCCCCCATTTTGCCGCTATGGGGGCATGACCCAGAGGCTCTGTGAGCCTCTAGCCATGCCCCCAGCCCCCTGGCTATGGGAATAGACGCTGTGCGCATGCGCACAGCGTTTATTCCCCGCTGCTTAGCAGCCTACAGGGGGGACTCCCAACAGCCCCCCCTCACCGCGGGACACTGCCGGCTGCGGGAGGGACAGCGGGCAGGCCCTGATAATCGGGACTGTCCCGCTGAAATCGGGACTGTTGGGAGGTATGGAATGGAAACAAATGATATAATAGAAAATAGCAAGTTAAAAAAAATGGAATGTTTGGAAATGCTATATGGAGTGTGGAGGAGACGCCTTCTGGGAGGTCATAAATATATAAACACAGAAATAAGTTAAACCGTCAAAAGGAACAACCCCCCTGCTTAAGCTCTGGTTTATTGTACTATTGGTTTATGGGCTACTGCTCCTCTTCCCAGAATCCCTATCTTGAAAAACTCCTAGAAGTCAAAATTGACTATAATTGGTTAAAATGGAACCCTGATATAAAAGGAAAGGTGAAAATGGAGGGATGAATGGCTTAGAATGATAGGGAAAGTTGGCAAGAATGAAGTGGGAAGGATGTAATATGAAATGCGTAAGGTAAAAGCTTAGGCCCTGATAGGCCGTGATATGTCTTGATGAATGTAATAGATGTAAACTGTCTATGTAGATATGTAACAGATATAAATATATATCGATTGTATGTCATGTGAAGTCATAAAATAAAATAAAGAATACAAAAAAAAAATGCCAGGGCCGTAGCAAAGGAATATGATTCACTTTAGTTATTGCCGGAAAATGATCTGAAGCCAATGAATTGAAGCTTTATTAATCATTGTGCCACAAAAAGAACAGTCGCTGTTATCGACGCTGGCATTTTTGACGGATATTGTGCACATCTTTCACAGCAACGTTGGCACTCAGAGGGTTAAGCCCCGTACACACTACGTGATTTTTAAACATTATTGCTACTTCCCCCTTTCTAAGCGATATTTTTTAAATATTACTTAGTGTGTGTGATAAATATTGGCATACATGCACCCTCCCGTGGGTCGTTAACGATGCCCTCCGTCATCCTGCCTGAACTGGCAACAAAGCACGTTGTTAACGAGTAAAAAGGAACAAAGTATGAGCGCTAGGGACAAGTGTTGTGTGCCGTGTACAGATGGCTGCCCTATGGTAGAGGGATGCCGCCCTCAATAATTGCAAGAACAGAAGAAAGAACCAATAGGTGCCGTATGTACACAAAAAAAACCACAATTTAATATTAAATACCAATGATAATACAATTATTTGATTGCATGCATGCAAGAAAAGGGGGGAGGGGGGGGGTTACATTAAAATTACCACAACAAATAACACATACAATTATGCATCCGTTGTTACCGGTATTTGATATGTCCTGATTAATGCAGGTAAAAATGCACAGATTTGAAACAGATTTCTGTTAGTCCTAAAATGAAGGGTAAGTGTCCCAATCAGTTAGTGGGTTTTTTTTGTGTCCTCCCAATAAATCTAGTGGGTAAGTAAACTGGTATGTACTCACACCTGGGTCTCCAATGCCAGTAGTTTTGGGGATGACAGCGGCACTCCGAGATCCTACTGTTGGCAAACAGATCCCAGAGAGCACAGGAGCAGCTGTCACTGACTGTCTGATGTTTGTGCTGGTCTGCCGCAGATGAGAATGACCAATCTGTTAGTCACTGGATACACGCAACACCGCTTGCACCTTGCGGCGTATGATGATCTCCAAGCTACTGCACCGGTCAGAGGACCGAGTGAAGGCTGGGGCTGACTGTTCTCTGCGGGTTCGTGCTTTGGTTAAGGCGCACTCCTGTTGTAGTGGTGCCCAGATGCGCTCACTCCTCCAAATGACGGTGATTGATGCAACCCTCTCTGTGCGATCTGCACCAACTTTGCCGGGACCATGATGGAATGGGATAAGCAGGTTGGCAATTGTGAACAAAGATGTGTCCCTCCAGTTCTCGGTCTGTGGTGCTCAGGAACTCCTTAAAAACACGTTTCGCCGCGCTCAGGGTGGCTTTTTCAATTCGGAAAAATTTAAGCTTTGTTAATCATTGTGCCACAAAAAGAACAGTCGCTGTTATTGACGCTGGCATTTTTTGGGGATATTTTGCACATCTTTCACAGCAACGTTGGCACTGAGAGGGTTAAGCCCTGTACACACTAAGTGATTTTTAAACATTATTGCTACTTCCCCCCTTTCTAAGCGATATATTTTTAAATATTGCTTAGTATGTGTGATAAATATTGGCATACATTCACCCTCCTGAGGGTCCTTAACGATGCCCTCCGTCGTACTGCCTGAACTTGTAACAAAGCACATTGTTAACGAGGACCATGCTGCAGCATGACCCCCACTCTTCCCATCACACCCTCCTGCACTAGCCGATGCTGACACTGTGACGGGTCCCTGCCACCACCAATATCTCCGGGTAAGCACATCACATAAAGATACTGTATGCTGGGATGTAAATCACAGGGACAGTTGTTTTTACTACTGCCGTTGACTTATACTTTGTATATAGCGGGGATGTTTTCATTCAAAATAAAAATATCAGTTGCCATACGAACCATTAATAATCGAGGCAGTGCCATGATTATAATGAATAGGTCCTTATATGTTTAATGCAGATTTTTCGGTTTTTACTCATGATCCTGGTATTAGAAGTGAAGTTACTAGCAAAGTGGCCAGTGCCTTTGCTTTATGGTCAGGGCTCTTGTTCAGTTTGTCACTCGTTTCATCAGCTAAATTGTTTATAAGCACTTTGGGCCTTATTCTAGTTCACTCTTTCTGACAAAATCCTTCTTAGATGGACAAAACCATGTGCACTGCAGGGGGGCAGATGTTACTTGTGCAGAGAGAATTAGATTTTGGTAAGTTATTTTGTTTCTGTGCAGGGTAAATACTGGCTGCTTTATTTTTACACTGCAATATAGATCTCACTCTAAAGTAAAGCCCCACCCAAATCTAATTCTCTCTGTACAAGTAACATCTGCCCCACCTGCAGTGCACATGGTTTTGTCCATCTAAGAAGGATTTTGTCAGAAAGAGTGAAGTAGAATAAGGCCCTTTATGGGCACTAAATGGTACAACCAATCAGAAGTTAAGGGTATAATTTATGCAGGAGGGGATCCATATATTATACAGTGGCATCGCTACAGAGTGTTGTCTGCACCTTGTTGTCAACTGCCAAAAAGGTGAATACACCCCAGTGAAAGAAGCTGGGTACTACACTGAAACATTATGTGCAGAATTCAGATTCTGTCATTGGGTCGGCACTGCAGACAGACAGAAAATGGGGCCGAGTCATAAGGCCGCACCCTTCTGATGAGGCCACACCCCTTTTCACGCACATAGGGTATATCCACCGCAGAAGGCATCAAAATTCATAGTGACACATGCTACAAGGTGTATGTTCTATTCAACTGGGGTCCATGGGCTACTCCCAGGGGGCCCTACAAGCATAGGGGCCCCAGTGCAGCCTTAGGCAGGGGAAATAAAAAAACATGTTTACCCTGATCACGGCCATGAAAACACATTGCTTCACAACTTTTCATGGCTCCTATTTGTTTTTTGCCCAACAATAGAATCAGAAGAAATAAAACAGGGGCTAATTGAATAGCACAGAAACATTTTTTTTTAGGACTATTTGTATACTCTCCATAGTACCAAATGACTCAAGATTAATCTTTGTAAATGCAATCATCTAAATGTCTCCCCAGGCAGTCATTGTTATGACATACTGTACCTACCAAATGTTTCCAGTGATTATAAAGGACACAGAATAATAAAAACAACAATATGACAAGGTCATAGTCAACAAAACACACTTACAGAATCTATTGCGTAGAGAAAACAAGTTACAGTATATGTGCATTGACTTTAGTCTCCAATGAACAATCCTTATATTATTTTAAGTTTCAGTGTATAGTTGTTTTTCTTAATATCGGGGAAGGGGGGGGGGGTGTAGAAGGTGTTCAATGTTTGATACCAACTGTTGGAACTTTACTGACAGTCGGAATCATGGACATTCTGACCTCAATTCAACCATCGGTATTTAATGTTCCAACTGTCGGAATACACGTGGATTGTTGAAGTCCACTGGTATTTGGTAAAAAATGATTGAGGAGTCGATAATCCAGCAGCCGTTAAGACCATGCAGATTTGAATTTTTAAAATAGCCGCATTCAATAGATGTGTGCTGATATTTCTGACTATTGGAATTATCAGCACACACTGATCCTGGGGCATTATTTAGATCGAGGGATTGGGGATCGAAAAATGCTCAATCCCGGGATTTCCGGGATACCCGTGATTGAGTTTGTCAATATAATGACAAACTTTAAACACGCCCTTTCCCCCTAAACCGGGTGCCCCGCAGTGTCACTTTCCCAGGTTTTATTTGCAGTAGTCGGGAGCCGGGCAGTAGATCAGCGATGGTGTGGCGGGTGGGAGCGGAGAGGTGGCACAAGTACTCGCCTATTACAAGCACTTACAGTACATTACTCATTGTTTATACAGATAATTTTTGTAAGAATGTATAAATATATATAACAGTGGATTGGGTTGATAACAAGATATCGGGGAGGGCACTGTGATATGAGTATGCTCTGGAAAAAGCAGCAGTTAAAAGATGGGATAGTCAGTCCCAGTAAACAAGGTAAATACAGGAGAGGTAAACTGCGCTGAAAATATTATAACAGGTGTAGTTAATCAAGTGGCTATTTTAATAAAACATAAAGGACAAAAAATAATACACATAAAATGCAGGTACCCTTAATGAGCAGTATAACTATAAATCGCATACTGCAGTATACTGTACATAGAAGAATAAACTACATACTGTATGCTGGGAAGATTATCAAAATGAAAGATTACTGCAGTTCCCCAGGCATTACAACTGTGTATTAGGGATATCACTACTTGTGCACAATTGGTATAATCAAACTGACTGAGCATTGATATCCTGTGCCTAAGCATGGATAGTCTTAAAACACGGAATCTTTGGGTGCCTTGAGGACCATGTTTGGGAATCTCTGAATTATTGGTTACTAAGTAACATAGTAACATAACATAGTAACATAGTAATTTAAGTCGAAAAAATACATCAGTCCTTCCAACCTGTTTAACTAGTCTAAGTCATAACTATATGATTCCCTTTATGGCCAAGAATGTATCTAGTTTTACTTTAATCTCAATCACTGTTACCACATTTTCTGGCAACGAGTTCTAGAACTTAACTGCTCAAAATAAATTCTGAAATGGTGTTCCCAGAGGTGCATAGATGTGCCACCAATGGCCTTGTAGAACATGGATGGCATAGTTTATAAATGAGGCAGTGAAAAATTATTACTGTTGCTGCACAATGATATGTGCCTCAAGGGGTTAATGCAGGTTGTCTAGGCCCATGGTTATACACAGTGATAGGCTGCTGAGTGGCATGGAAGTCCTTGCACTGCCGATTTCAAATGCTGCTCACTAATGGGCCCCATACATCAGCAATCACAATTTATGGATTTCCAGATACAGGGATTTTTTTTGCCAGATAAATGGATTTTACAATCTATCTGACTTTGCCCACACATTACAGATTTATTTCAGTGATCGGCAGATTTTTCCATCTAAAGATTGCATTTTCATATCTGGAAATTGCCCAATCGATTGCTGTTCATAATGTAAATAGATGAAGACGAAGAATTGGGAATGCCCACACATATAAAAAAGATCTGCAGATAATACCAGATTATTAAACATGTTTAAAAACCTGATTAAGCAATCGATTGGCGATTTTGATTGGGATTGCCAAAAGGGGGAGCCCACACATCTAAAATTAATTGTGGCAATCATCTCCATATCTGAAAATTGTCACAATTAATTGCTGATGTATGGGGCCCTTAACACTCATCAGTCTCTGTACAGGCATCCGAGGAGCGAATGCAGAGCTTTGATTAGGGGAACTCATCACATGCTTATATGTTCTCTGTACCGAAAACTTTTTTTATAGCTATAACCAGAAAAACGAATAAAAGAGTGCATTAGCCTATGCGCCTTACTATCCATTCTACAGGGACCGTTGTGCACTGCACTTTAATGTCTGGAAGATAAAGTTAGTGATACTTGCCATAAGGTGTGTGTGTGTGGGGGGGGGGGGGGGCAGTCTGGTAGTAGCACTGATGGTTTATGTTAAATGGCTGTAAGTTAAAGTGAAGCCTTGAAAGTTATAGTATAATAGCTTCCATTGTTATGAGTAAGTTATGCTAAAGATTGTGAAATCTAAAACTTTTTAAATGTTATTTTGGTTCTATTATTTCCTCATGTTATGCAATGCATGGGTAGATGAATAATTTCAACAGTGATGTATGTGGTACCCCAACACAGTAATTAACTTCGAGTTGTAAACAAACAATACAATGTGCAATTGTAAATTAACAATTTATCACAAGGGGAGAACGTAATCTTTCTAATAGTACCTCATTTATAGATTTTGGTTAAGTAGGAAGGGAGAAAACTGGATGGGGCACAAAAAATCACCTAGAAATAATATATTTGTTTATCAAATAAAAAGTCATTATTGTTTTTATTGTATGCTGTAATGAAGATCAGATTGGGAACTAAAAGTGTCCCTGTAAAAATTCTAGTGGCCTCACGTGAGCAGCATCAAATCAGATGTAGGCAGGGCCAACACCAAAAGGGGCGGGATTAATACATCACTGCACATCATATTCTCGGCAGTCTAGTGGCTTCCAGACCTTTTAGCTTCTGTGACAAACAACAAGCCTCCACATTTCACATAATATCTCACCTCCCCCTGCTGAGACTCAACACAAACCCCCCAAAACCTCCATCAAGCAGACAAACAACTCATTACCATAATCCCCCACATTTCACAAAATTCCCCACCCCTGCCCAGTGTAGCCCAAAAACATCACCAAAATTGTTACACATCTGGACAGCACCCACTATTCTCCATTTAACAGATGCCATAATGGCTATAGATAGGTGCCTGCCTTAGGTGAGCATCTGCATATAATACCCTACATATATTGAAATTACTCGGGTAATATAGTTACAGTATTACTCATATGTGATACATTTATTATTTGTAGGGCGGTTGATATCCTTGAATGAACCTACAGTCTCCGTCTCCACTCCGAGCTCCTCCTCTCCTACTACCCCGCAGCCAGTCAGTGTTCCCCAAGGGTCAGTCCTTGGCCCTCTCCTCTTCTCCCTCTACACCACCTCTCTGGGAACCCTCATCAGCTCCTATGGTTTTCATTACCACCTTTATGCTGATGATACCCTAATCTATCTCTCCTCCCCCGACCTATCCCCATCACTCCTGTCCAAGGTCTCCGAATGCCTCACGGCCATCTCAGCCTGCATAACCCAACGCTTCCTGAAACTAAACATGGCTAAAACTGAACTTCTAATCTTCCATCCCCCGAACATCCCCTCTTCTCCCACTATCTCCATCAGCATTGGTGAAACCGAGATCACCTCCACCGACCAAACGCGCTGCCTCAGTGTCATCATTGACTCCTCCCTCTCTTTCACCCCCCACATTCGTGCTCTCTCACAGTCTTGCCGCTTTCACCTACGCAACATCTCACGCATCAGACCATTCGGTACTTATGTAGTATCTGGGCTGCCGATTTTGTGATTGTATGCCTTACCTTAAGGCATACAATCAGATGCGATGCGATTCGATGCGATTTTGCATAGGATTCAATGTTAAGAAGGTCCTGTTCATTTCCCCACTATCCAAGTGGGCATAGAGTTGATTTTATATAGCGTGGCGAGCGCAGCGAGCCACCGAGCCCGAAGCGTGGCGAGCGAAGCGAGCCCCGCGAGGGGCCGCATATTTCTTAAAAAGTATTCTGTGTCCCCTCGCGGGGCTCGCTACGCTCGCCACGCTTCGGGCTCGGTGGCTCGCTACGCTCGCCACAGGTTTATATCCAACTCCATGCCCACTTGGATAGTGGGGAAAGGAAAAGGACCCCTTTTTCCCATTGAATTCTATGTTAAAATGGACTCAGACCATTTTAACATTGAATCCTATGGAAAAATCTTGACCATCGCATCGCATACGATTTGGTCGCATGCGATGCGATGCGATCCGATTTCTAAATCGGACGCCCAGATACTACATAAGTACCGACCATTCCTCTCCACTGACGTGACCAAAATTCTCATTCACTCTCTTGTCATCTCCCGCCTTGACTACTGCAACATCCTTCTCTCTGGGCTACCTCTCACCCGCCTCGCACCTCTCCAAACCATTCTTAACGCTGCTGCTAGGCTCATCTTCCTCTCCCGCCGCTCTACCTCCACCTCCCCCCTCTGTCTATCTCTTCACTGGCTCCCCATTCCTTTCCGAGTTCTCTTTAAACTCCTCACCACCACCTACAAGGCTCTCTCCCCCGCTCCTTACCTCTCTTCACTGATCTCTATCCACACTCCCTCCCGTCCTCTTCGCTCCATCGCTGACCGCCGACTGACCTCTCACCTAATCACCTCCTCCCACTCCCGTGTCCAAGAGTTCTCTCGCGCTGCCCCCCTGCACTGGAACAACCTCCCGCCACCCATCAGGCTTTCTGATTCCCTTACCTCCTTCAAGCGCTCCCTCAAAACCCACTTTTTTCGACTAGCCTATCCCTCCTCCTAACCTCTTTTGATCCTCCTATCCTGCCTCCGTTCCCCTCCATTCCTACTTATCCTGTTGTTTTTCGTTCGTCCACCCACCTATTTTTAGTATATTAACTCTTATGAGTAGGGTCCTCCTTCCTCACGTACTCACCCTACCTCATTACCTCACCTGTCCTCCTGTCCTGTTCTTCCCTTCCTCTACTTCATCTTCAGTCTCCTCGACAATTTTGACACCTACTTCTGAACTGATGCTGATTTTATTTCTATCAGCTATACCCCTATTTATACTGTATTTTTCAACACACCCTGTACGTTACCTTGTCATTTGTTTTTTGTTTGCTATGTACGGCGCTGCGGACACTTTGCGGCGCCTTATAAATAAACGTACTACTACTACTACTACTACTACTACTACTACTACTACTACTACTACTACTACTACTACTACTACCCATTTACCTCTATAATATACAGCTTTATTCATTTGGGGTATGAGTCAATGGGTCTCAGATCTTGAGCACATGCAGTCACAATCTTGATAAATCGCCTGCTTGTGAATCAAGAACACTGAGTTGGCACAGACTGCTCAGCACACATCAGTATATGTGTATGTGTGATCTAGCAAGCGATGTGTGCTGAGTAATCTGCCTAGCCTAGATAGCTCAGCAACCAACACTAAGCATACCTCGCCCCATGTGTACAGGGCTTAGGAGTCGTATTTTAAAATAAAAGCAAGCAGTGTTTACAGGTATTTTGTAAATTGTCTTCTATTTCTTGCACAAGGCAATCATTGGGAAACAGGTTTCCTCAGGAGAACAGAGTCACATCAGATATCAGAGGGCATTTGGTTATCTATTTTGAAACAAATAAATACAGGTTTTAGCTTGAAATGCTAAATGCTGGGGATTTTTGACAATGAGGGTTATTTTGTCAGTTGTTGGTCTATTTTCACAGGTCAGGTCAGTGGAGGTCTATCCATTCCAAACTGGATTTCAGATCACAGATTATCAATCAATTACTTCTGAGCAGATCACTAAGGAAAGCACACTAAGAAGTTGGCGAGTCAATGTCATATGAGAAATACACTTTGGACAACACTTAGCCAAAGGAATGTAGCCAAAATAAACAATATAGAGTATTTGGAGTATTATGTAGAAAGAATATTACACACACACACACAAAACTGAAGTTTTAGTGCAACTTTAGTTTTTTGTCAGCGATATGCTTGTCATTGAATCACAGGTGGTGACTTCATGAGGGAGACATGATGGCGTTATCGCAGCCCTGCCTCCTGTAAGACAAAGCACACATTGCCGCCATTTAAAGCAGGGGCTGATTCACCATCAGCAAAGAACAATTTTAGGACTATTTTTATTCTATTACAGTTCTGTATATGATGCATATGTTGTGCAGGGCTATACAGTCACGTCAGTCTATTTACACCAATACAAACTAGGGCAAATTATTTTGTCACAAGCCAATTAACCAGTATGTTTTTGTAGTGTGGAAGGAAACCAGTGCTTTAGGGACTAATTCAGACCTTTTTTCTAGTACACTCGCAGCCTTGCGGTCAGGTCAACGCCGCCCCACCGAATGCCCATCCCTGTACAAGAACACATCCCCTCACATTCAGCCCAAGCAGAGAGAAATCATTTGTTGGGCGACGAAAATGGAAAATAAAAGTCAGTCTGAACTGACAACAGAACTGTTATTTCAGATGGAGATCACCAAAAAGGGGGCGGTGCTTATGTCAGCTGCCCACCCCGAGCAAGCATTGGCCCGTCTGTGTTCCCAGAGGAACGCCCAGAGTTTTCATGGGGACTCCCATAAACACTGGGCATTCCCCTGCTCCAGCCGCATGTCTGCCCCCGCTGGAGCGAATGGCTCGGCAAGAGTGAATCTCGCAGAAGCCGTCTGATCCCGGGGTTTGCACATGAGCAGAAACACTCATGTGCATGCGCAATCACCCCCACCAGCAGACAAAGCGATGAATTGGGACCCAACCAAACGCGTCTGAATTGGTCCCTTTGTCAGGTTTTCAACTCCTGACCTCAGGGCTATAAGGTAGCATTGCTAACCACTATGTCAACCATACTGCCGGTTTGCTTTAACTCTTAATGCTTCTTTACTATGTTAATACAGTCAAACTTTTCAGTTCACAGTTCAAAGTGCTGCAGGAAGTTATCTTTTATTTAGACAAGAGCAAGCATAGACACCCCGCCCCCCAATAAAGGTATTGGATGTCTGCCTTACATGATGTAGTTTACCTGCCTTATGATTTCCTTCTGCTCTGAGTTTCCTTTTGAATAGTTTGCTGCTGTTTTTTTTATGTCTTATATTCAGTGTTATTTATGCTCTGCATTGTGTTTTATTGTTCTTGCTGAAATAGAGACCACTCACTGCATCATCATATGGGGTATGATATAACCCTCCAGCAGTCAGGATTCCGATGCCCATTTTTCCTACTTCGGAATCCTGACTGTCAGGAGACCAACAGGGGGGCAAGCATATTCAAGCTGTGCTTGTCACGTTATTCTATTCTCCCTCAATGGGTGGACACATACGAGGGAAAATAGCCCGTGTAAGTCAAGATTCCGACTGTTGTGAGTCCAGTACCCATCTTAGGATGGCTTCTGTTGCTTTACTTTGATAAAATATAACAGTTGAATCATTGGCATAGCTATAATGGGTGAAGTGTGGACAGTGCACAAGCAACTAGATCTAGACAATTCAACACCACAGACTTCGCACCCATAATTATACTTACCCTACAGAGTCCTGCATCATCCAGAATTATATAGTAAGCAAAAATAACTGAGAAAATGTGGTGCCCATATTACCGGTGATGTGCACATCATAGAGAAGTCACCAGAAACATGGCACTGGTGTCTAAGCACTCAGGCCCTGCCTAGGGAGTGAGTAAAGGTTCTAGGTGCCCTAGGCTAATACCCATGTAACTCCCCTTATAATGCTGCTTTGGAGACTTTGGCTTTAGGGAGTCCAGTGGGAGCTGTAGTATAATATACATAAAAGTTACATTGGCACTCATCTTAAGAACTTTACTCCCCCCCTCCCTTCACACACACACACACACACACACACACACACACACACACACACACACACAAAGTCGGTGATATCTAAAAGCAGGGAATACATTAGGCCTTCATTTTATTCCTCATTTGTCACCTGCAGTCCTGGTGACCTACAATGCAGCCTAACTAGTCTATTGGTTAATCAGGCATGGCCCTTCCCTCTCTCAAACCACCTCTGAGTGCAATGCTGGCTTATATAAGAAAGCAATGATTAATTCAAGAAATCAATTAGGAAAGCTATTAACAGAAAATAATATATTTATATATCCCAACATTTGGAGTCTTTAAGTTGGACCTTGTACGCTCTTGCACCCAATTTGGAGGCATGTCCAATGCTCGCTGGGCAGCCCCCTACTCCCTTCCCTGCTCTGTTAGAGTCACTGGTCACCAGCTGTTTTGCAGACCAGCGGTAATCACTGGCTCATCCAAATGTCCCCCCTCCCCAAGGGACATTGCGACCAATTGGTGGGACAGTGGGAAAGTGTTGAATTAGTGGGACTGTCGTGCTGTAATTGGGACAGTTGGGAGGTATATTTATTTCCCCTGCATAGATGGGGATGTATTTCTTGACTGCATTTGATCATTTAGAATATCACTGCACTTTCAGCATTGTTATATTTTTAATAAATAGATAGACCCTCTTTACAACTTTTGCCACCCATTTAAAAATGACTGCAAGTTTTCCCAGATTTGACTGTGGTCAATGGCCATGTCATTACAGCTAGTGTGCTGTGATATACTGTACGTGAATGGAATATTTTAGATTCCTTTCTGCAGTTCGGCCCTGTGCATGCTCAAAGAAGAGAGCGTTAAAACTTCAGAATCAGTTTTGTCTGCGCTGTAATTATTTATATTACATAGTGTCAACCAATCTGTCATGCTATATCAAATTGCTAGCAAAGTCTAAATAGAAACTCAATCTAAATGCAAAATATACATGAATCTTAGCATGCACTTGTCTCGCTCCCCGACATAGTACTCTTGAAAAGCCAGTGCTTGTTTTTGTCAGTTACTAAGCTGTACAGATGCTCTTACACCAGTGACAAAGTAATGTCAGACATCATAGTATTTGACATGCAGATTGTAGCCAGTGCTTGGTATATAGAATACCTCCCAACTGTACCATTTACAGCGGGACAGACCCAGTATTTAGATACTGTCCCGCTGTTCCTCCCGCAGGTGGCAATGTCCTATGGGCAGAGGCGATTGGGGAGGAGCAGGAGATCACCGCTGCTCTGCTCTCTGATCGCAGAAGAGATGCCGTGCGCCGGCACACGCCATCTCTTCAATGCAGGGAAGAGGGAGGGAAGAGAGGCTGCCCAGTCACTAGGAGCAAGCCCCCAAAAATTATAAAAACAGGGGGCGCAGCACTAGGCCCTGCCAAATCTACTCAATGCCATGCCCACGTTGCCCTTAGCCCCACACCTTTTCTGGACCGGCCGCAGCTTCAGCACAGCAGGTCCTCATTTGATGATTGCCAAAGTTGGGAGGTATGATCTAGAGATAATGTAACAATATAAGAAAGCGCTAGTATTCATAAAAAAATCACATTTATTTAAAACACAATAAACAAGTAATATGAAAAACTGCAATATAATCAAAAGGAACACATCAATAATAGTAATAGTGAATCCTGCCTGAAGAATGAATAAGCAATTATTAAAATAGCTTAAGTCCCGATACAGTCTTCCTTATCCTTATATTCCAAAAACGAAATATATCCCGAAAACCATGTTATTTTCAGAATATTTTGGGTTTTTTAGTTGTTCTCCCACCCTACCTTCCCCCCACCCTACGCCTCTTTTTTTCATACTTACCTCATCCCCCGGTGTCCACGGAAGCCATCGGAATCCTCTTCAGCGGCATCCCCGATCCCAAGAATGCATTGCAAGGGCACGCTGGCGATGTCACTGGCGCACTGGCGCAGAGATGGTCCCGAGCGTATAGGTTAAGGGATACTCAACCTTTACTGATTTAGTAGGATCAGTGTAATCAATAGGATATCTTGAGGGGAGTTTAACCCCTCCAGACGCTATTCTCAACCTCCAATGTCAATTTCCACAATTGAGATTTAAATTGAATTTAAAGGAATTAATATTCTAGCAGCCAGCAGCAACAATTAGAATAATTGTATAAACAGTCTCTCTCCGTGGCCCTTAGTAATAGCCATGCAGAATTCAGGGCATCTGATATTTAGCACAACAAAACAGAGTTAACAACAGAGGTACCTTTAGCGCACATGTCCTCTATGTTGTATCCTTAGGGTGACAGCGGTACGTAAGCTGCGCTGTAGATGGAATTGCTGCTTGAGAGCGATGCAGCTCCCTAGGGAGCCCGAAGCTGAATTACACCATAAAGCAGCAGATGTAATAAGGTTGTCTTGGTTGTTCGATCCGGACACAGAGGATGGAGGATGCCTGGTTGCAATAGCGAACATCAGTCAGGAGCAGGACATCTGTAGTGGGGGACAAAAAAGGTGGTTTTTCATACTTTACTATCCAAGTGGGCATAGAGTTAGAATATAATAGTGTGACGAGGGGACGGGGTGCACTTATACGGTTTCCATGTCGACTCAAGTATAGGGACCCCAGAAAAGTGGCTTGTGACTGTGGCATCCCCGGGAGACCACGCCCCATTCTGTATAGGCCACACACCCTTTCCGGGGGTGCACGCGCCTTTAAAATGCAAGGGTCCTGTTTTAGCTGTTTGTAATGTAGGTAGTAGGCAAGTATGAATCACAGTGTAAAGCGAAATTTTTCTACTATTTTAGGGGTATTCAATTGCCAGCAGGACATTAAAACGTTTTTCCCGTAGCCACAGGGGTTTGCTTTTCAATTGCTGGACTGAAAATAAGACACAGTGATTTCTATCACACGCCCTGAGAGCAAGTCTGATTTTTTTTTAGAAAATCATTATTTTTAGGAAAAGTCACTAGGACTTGCTCTGGCACCCCAGTAGCACCTCCCCTGAGGATTAACTAAGCAATTAGAAGATTAGCTTAATTAGTCAGTAATTACTCAATTTCCAAATTGTTGTCTCCTTCATCCAGTGCAAGATCTCGAACAGCAGTGGTGAGTAATCTGTGTGTGTGACACCCGGGTGCCCGATGACGCTCCGACAGTGGGGATCCCGACAGTCAGTATCCTGACGTTGGGATCCCGACTGCCGGTGCTCCGACAGGGGGGATCTCGACTCACAGGGGCTATTCTACCTTGTGGGGGTCCACGACCCCCATAGAGGGAGAATAGAACCTGTGGCGATCGTAGCGAGCCACCGTGCCTGCAGCTTGGCGAGTGCAGCGAGCCCACACGGGCCTTCTTTGCGCTCGCCCCCCCTGTCGGAGCACCGGCAGTCGGGATTCCAACGTCGGGATACTGACTGTCGGGATCCCCACTGTCGGAGGCGCATACCACACCCGTGACACCCCCCCTCCCCCACCCCGGCCTATAGTGTCATCCCTCCAGTTGCAGCAGCCTTTGAATTCGCCCCTTTATGTACTGCATATAAAAACTGCTCCTATTTTCCCTGCATGCACATAAAAGTAAAAAAAAAATGTAAAATACATTTTTGTACTGCATACCTTGTAATATGGTTGGTAAAGAGCAAAGTACAGCAACTCCTTTTATGTCTTCCTCCCGACTCTGCCCCATAGTGTCTGTTAGTCATCCTTGAAATCTACGTAAAATCTGCTGATATTAGGTAACTATGTACTGCAAAAAGAAAAGGTTGTTCCAGGTCAACAGATGCTTGCGTTAAACAGATATTTTATATATTTTCTCTATATTGCATTACCTATTGGGGCAGCGCTTGTTTCTGCTGCGACAGCTGTACATAGATATCATAAGCATATGGTCTTCTTTCCCATTAGGTTACTATTCAGTGGTTTTGTAGCCATTGCATAGAAAGCCTGTTTGCTCAATCATGGGAAATGCAGCGTCGCCTGTGTAAATGTTTAATTATGAATCTTTCAGTATGAACGCATTAGGCCAGCTGCAGGTTGATGTGATGCTGGTTTTGGCCAGGAATCCCGTTCAGCCAATTGGCAGAGGCACAGAGAGCCATATTATTGCAAAGTATCCTCTTAGACATCAATAATCACAGCTAATGGCCTTTTCAATCCAAGAGAGAAAATGAGGACTTAATGCTGCAAGTAAGTCATAAACAAAGAGTGTGTAACTGCTGCTTCATGAGGCACATCATTTACACACCTCACCAGAGCCAGATTAAGGTCTAAATAGGCCTGGAGTTGAAAATGATCAAGGGCCTATTATGCGCAATAATAGGGGTTGTGGCCAGCACCTAATAATGTGGGGGGCGTGACCAGTGTTCTGGTTGGGTGGTCTGCTCATGGGTGTGTCTCTATTTTTGTAAATACTTTCAACTAATTATATATGCCTGGAAAAATATATATCCAAAGGTGCACCCACAGGATGCCTATGTCCTAAGATACTTGCGGGGTGAGGCGGCACTCCAGTCAGAATAAAATAGTGTGCCGAGCGTAGCAAGGCACCGTGCCCTCTGCTTGGTGAGTGCAGCGAACCCGAAAGGGGGAGCGATCCACAGCCCCCCCTTGTCGGCATTGCGGCGGTCGGGAGTCCGGCGTCGGTATTTCGACCGCCAGCATATCATACCGGACCCCATATATCCCTTAGAGAAACATGCAACACAACAGTAACCCCTTTTTACTGTACACACCCCTTTATACTCTTACACATTATGCCACATGGAATGAGAAAGAAATTCACACTGACTGAGCCAAAATTCACACTATGGTTCACGGATTGAGTCAAAATTCACGTTATGCCACACAGATTAAGGCAAAAATGCACATTTTGCCACATGGATTGAGTCAAAATACACACTATACCAAACAGATTGAGCAATAATGCACAATATGATTCATAAACGGGCATTGCGCGCCAAAGGTGTGCATTAAAAATTACACAATAATATCCATTACATGTTAAGCCACACACCATAATGCCTATTAAAAATTATGCTACATAAGTGCTGCTTACCTATATGCTCATTACCAGGGGTTCCATGCTCATTGCCAGAGTTTCCATGCTCATTGCCATGTGGGATTACATGCTCATTGCCAAGGGGGAATACATGCTTATGGTAACTGAGGGACAGCCGCCGCCAGGCAGAAATGACAGCCATTGACAGCCGGACAGAGAGCAGGGGGCTGCCCGGCTGTATTTAGAGCAATGTAGGTCCCAGCTATTTGATATAATACCCCTTTCACACCAGAAAATGCAGGGATTTACCCAGGAATATTGACCCAGGATCATGAAGGGACATTCCCGGATTGGCCCCTTTTACACCAGCCTAGTTCCTGCATTTTCTGGCGTGAGGAGGAGAGAAAACTACCCTCCCCCCTTTAAACAACCAGCTATATCTTCGGATAAATCTGTCCTCAAACAACATGAACAACCATGAAATTACATTTAAAAAAAAAAAAAAAAAAAACGGTTTACACGAAATATCTCTAGAACCAATGAACCCATATGGACCAGCCTGGTATCAGATTGAAGGCCCAGCAATTTGGGTTAGACTGAGATCAACCTTGAGCTTCTGTGATGCCAGTGGAACCAGGTGGGAGTCGGAATTTGTGGGTCTCATGTTATCCTATGGGGAAAACGTTCCAGCTTTGCCTGGCAGTATCTCCGGTTCCCGGGGGGATAGAGACGCGGGGCTGGGCTTGTTGAAAAGCCCTGACCCTCAGCTACAAAATGGGCCTATTTAGAGAGTGGGCCTGGAGCTGTAGCTCCATCAGGCCCATTGTTAATCCGGCTCTGCACCTCACACCTCCATCAGTGATAATCTGACTGCAGGTAAAACCCATCTGCTCTCGTTATACATTTCTGGGTCTACTTTACAGCACTTTCTTTATTATCATTTTAAAAATGATCATTGTCTTATTTTTTTAAACAAAGAGCACATAAAAAATAAGTGTAATAATGGCGGGAATAGGGGGCCTGATTCAGGTTGAATTGGTCCCTGGCGTAGGGGCCGATGGTGCGGCTCTGCTCAGAAGTAGAGGTGAATATACGCATGTACAAGGCCGCATTGCGAACGTGTTTGGCGACTAGATGCAAAGGCGTTCGTAAAGGCGTTTGCACACAGGGATGGATGCAAAAATGGTGGGTGCGTTCAGGAAAAACACTGGCCGTTCTCATGTGAACGCAGATGTGCCGAACCCTGCATGGGGCAGGCGGCCGGTGTCACAGGACATCAGCACCCAGGCCCTGTTTGGTCATCTTCGGTCCAGATAAATGTCTGCTCAGACTGACTGTTATCTGTGAGTGGGTGAAAAATCCTTCGATGGTCGGAGACCATCAAAGGAATTTTTGCCGTGCGGCTGCATGCAAATGGTTGTGTCAGCTAGCACAGCGATTTGCATGCTGCTGCGGGCATTTGCTCGGCTCTGGGGGGAGACAGGCTTCACTTGGCACCTGGGGGGTGGGGGGGTTAAGTGCTCAGTAAGCAGCAATTTTCACTGGTTACCTAGTTATCCTGAATCCCCCCAGGGTTTCAAGGTTCAACCAGTGCCCATAAAATCATCAGCTTAAGTCAAAGACAGAAATATTGTTGACCCAGTCATTTTCACTGCATGCCTTCCATTGGTCATCTGTAACCATTTTCTTTAAAAAGTAATATATAATTACATGAAAAATGAAAATATAAATAAGTAATACTTTTGTCTACCATCAGTGCTCTCTATGATGTATATTTTCTTTATAGTAAGTATTGGGCAGCATAGTTGAGTAGTGGTTAGCATTACTGCCTCACAGCAGCGAAGTAAAAAGTTCAGTTCTTGGTCATGGCCTGTATGTGTGCAGTTTGTATGGGCTACCTGTGATTGCATGGACTTCCTCACACACATCTACAACTTATTGGTAGGTTAGGGTATTTCACACCGGTTTGTACTGCTACGAATTTGCACTGCTGACAATTATTGATACACTGCAAATTCGTATATTTGCTGCAGTGTGTGTGTGCTATACTGCGATGAAAGCCAGCTAATTTTTTTCTTCGCTAATCCCTTGCAAGGTTATTAATAGGTAGTAGGCGCTGGGGTAGAAACCGGCCGTTTAGTGGGAATGCTAAGAAAAATGCTAGGCGCGCCAGAAATACCGTTATAAGCAGGGCTTAAAGTGGTCATGCAGAAGTGGTGGAACTCATTTCCCTCTCCCACCTAATTCCTCCCCCTCTCTTCCCCCCATTAGGCAGAGCCAGGGCCTGTGGTACTGTAGAATTTTTTGCACCCCCTTGAAAACTATAATGCTTTTCTTTTAGAATTACTGTGCAGAAGTTGCAGAACTACTGTACTCCCCCCTCACCATTACAGGTGGTGGAACTCACCACTGTGGTGGAACTTAGCAATGTGGGATCATGGCTGTCAATACCCGCCGACAGCTGTGATCCAGGCCCGTTTGTGGTCAGATAGACCGCATAACGACAGACGGGATTCAATGTCCTGCCTGCCGATGGGCGCAAAGGGGGCGTGGCTGCAAAAATGGCCGTGGATTGTCGATCTGCAGCCCGGATAACGACAATCAACGGCCGTTATCAGCAGAACAGGCCCGACGGCTTCTGAAGTCGGGCCCGTTCTGCCGTGATCACGCATCAATGCTGTCGTTAATGACAGCATTGAATAGGGAGCAGCCGCTATTTCCCACGTCGGAAATAGCGGGTGCAGATTGCATACCCCCTGTGAATGTTGCATCTACTGTAGAAGCGTGGGAATCTTTTAAAATGCTTATATTCAAATATAGATGAGCCACAAAGCAGTAAGAGATGCTATACTTGGTAAAGTGCTGGGAAAAGGCGCTGATAATTCAATGTTAATGTATCTATCTCGCATTCCTTTTTTCCCAAAAAATGTAACCGTGTAATGTGGGTTACAGTAGGTGAAATGAGGGAGATTGCTAGACTAATGAGGGAGATTGCTGTTATTTCAGGGTCTCCTGCAGAATGCAGGAGGGTAGACAACTATGGGATATTGGCTTAGGCCTCAAAATAAGTGCTGTTATTATGTTAACCTTTTAAAGGCAATGTCATAGACCAATGAGCAGTCATGATTCTTCTCCAGTACCCCCGGCCTGATTCTATACTCATACATGATGACAGTAATATAATAACTTGTCAGTAAGAGCTATGGCCTTGCCCTTCATCTAATGTCCCCTGAGGCCTGACGTGTTGACTGCAAAGGGCGTGTTGTTATCTAACAATAACATCTGTGTGTATGTTATTGCATCTTACTAATTGATGCTACACAGTAAAGGGCAACTAGCCCATGGCTATTGACATCTTTGTTCCATTCTTTATAAATGATCATAAAACTTTTATTTTACAGACAAAACCCAAATAATGTACATCACATGTCGTGCACACATCCATGAATTAAGGAGGCTACAGTTGAATTTCATTGCCGCACCAAAAGTGGTACATGTCCATCTACTTACATTACATTTCAGACTATAATCATTACATAGTATTTAGCAGTCATGCTTATTTCAGCACACCTGTCCAAGGGCCCATAGAAATAATGCAGAAAGGTTTGTTAAATCCAGAAGGCATGTCTGAAGGTGGGCATGCTCTGCAATTATGGGACATTGTCCCCTCTGATTCACTGCACAACCATCAGTGAAGCAAAACAGGCAGGAAAGCCATGTGGGGAATAAGTGGCATCTATACAATGGCTTTTTGTTTAGCCTTGTAATCCATCCAGGGAATACTGTAGATGTTTTATGAGTTACAATAAGGCTTAGGCACCCATAACTTATTGTGTCACACCACCACCTTAACATTAAGCTAGCTTACTTAAAATAACTCACACCGACACTAAATAAACCTCACGGACAATAAATAATGACACGTACAACCAAGTGCTAAGTTTAAAAGGTCAACAAGCATTTATTGTTTGGTGACCATATTAACTAAATTAAACTAGATTTTGTAGCTGAAATTTGACCTAGATTTAAACTAACTTTGGAGGATGGCAGAGAGCAGGTCGCTACCAACGCCAGCCCAGTCAACTTGATCTTAATCCCAAAATTCCAGGAGGGTCTCATCACTGCCTCCTACCTGTATAAGCTGCATCATGAAGGACTCACCGCCATTTAACCTGTCAGATCAATGGGTGCTCCTTGTCCACTCGAGTGGGAAGGACGCACCAAAAGGGGGTGCCCTTACAATGACCGCTTATGCCATTCTTTGACCGCTCGCTGGTAGGGACTTCCCACCAATCTGGCTGTAAAAGCCTACAAAAATTGCACTGGAAACCCCAAAACTGGCACAAAACAGTAAAAAATGTCCAGAACAAGTACAGGGAGGGTGAGAGGGTTTTCAAAAGGCAAGAAGCAGAGGGCACCACCTGACCTGCCCTATATACCCCCTTAGCTGTAGCCGCCCCTTAGGCTCCTAATAGGTCCTTGGCCTGTCACCAGACCACCACAGACACACCCACCAGAAACTGAAACTAGCCTTACACTATCTACACTAAACTGACCCAAAAGATAGGGCTCTTTTGTGGCCTCCTGCTTAGACAGCCCTCAGCCAGTTTTAAATCTCAAGAGAACTCAAGTACTCCATCCAGGAATAACATTGCTTGTGATGTTCAGACAACCTCTAGGAAGTATGATTTGCCCAAAATTAATTTAATTCCATGTCTCCACTGCCCTTGTACGCCGTGTTCTTGTTCTGTATGTCTACAGTGTAACCGCTTGGTAGTATAGTCACTTTAGCCACTGCACAGTGTGAGCATCTGGACAGACTTCTGTCTCTGGATGACGGATGGGAGTGAGTTTAGGAAATCACATATTTATCCCATGTGGCTTCAATTTCCTTTGATCATAGGCAGCGTGAGACCCTCTGCACACACTTCGTGCATATTGCAAGTGTGTTTGTGCTGTCGCTAGTGAGAACACAGACTAATGGTCAGTTATTACCACTTTGGATAAAAATGATCCACATCAAAGTCATGTTGCAAGTAACATCATCAGATGAATAGCTTGCACACATTTCTCAGTACAGCCCCCTCATTTACGAGACGTGTCCCACTTACATCCTTGTCTGCTGGCGCAAGATATATCCCCAGCTTGGTGAGCAGATTTTCCTTCAGTAAACTGCTATAGACTCACCCCCTTCTTTCCCAACATTCCTAATGAATATACTAACTTGTCTCTGATGCAGTGAATTGTTTGTAGAACATTAATCCCAGACTTTCAATTATTTTATTTTCAAGTCAGCCAGACACCATTAATATAGTACAGCACACATTCCTACATCACTGAACACACAAAAGCATCCAGGATTCTATGGGGTAATTTACTAAAGTGTGAGTTTTTAGAAGTGAGAGATGTTGCCCATAGCAACCAATCAGATTCTACTTTTTAATTATCTAGCACCTTCACTAGTGTACCTTGAGCTGTTCTCAAGTGTGCAGCCACAGCTATAGACACAAGTTTACAGCCACCTCCACCAGTCCAACTGTTATTCATGTGAGGGCCGATATATTTTATTTGTGTTACCTGTGAGCCTTAAGGACCAGTGTGATGACTTTTTCATATGGGGGACAATGGGTTTGTTTTTTTCCCTATGAGGGCCAATGTGTTTTTCCCTGTGGGGTACTGATGGTGTGCCTTGGCAATTTTAAAATCTTGTTTGGTGTGCTGCGAAAAGTTTGAAAATCATTATTCTACAGGATAATAGCTAGAGTCTAATTGCTATGGGCAACATCTCTCACCTCTAAAACTCACACTTAAGTAAATTTACCACTATAATGGGTCTTAAATTGCTGACAAATTTTTGTCTAAGTGAAAAATGTGCACTATTCAAGGTTTTTCGGTCAGATTAAAGCCCTGTTCACGTTCAGTTTTTTCGTCTGAGCGGCTTTCAGCATGAAAGCAGCGGTGAGTGCTATGCGCGCTCCAGCATCATGGCTGCCGGCCGATGCTCATCTGCTGGTATTACCAGCAAATGAGCGAGGGAGTGCACGACTTTCCATAGCGTTCTGCTATGGAAAGTCATCCACCCCGGGGAAAATTGCGGGGAAGGGCAAAAACCGCTCAATGTGTATGCACTGAGCATTTCTCAGCCAAGTGATTTTCCTCATCATCGTTGTCCATACAAGCTGGGCATAATCACCCAATGTGTATGGACCTTTAGATTCAACCTATTCAGTTACAGTGCAGATTTTTCCCTGAGGCAAAACATTTGGCACGGTCGAAAAAACATGTCGATCTGCGATTTATCCCTCAATCCACGTGTGTTCGACAAAATTGCGCTTTGAAACGGTTTTTAGTCAGTTTTCACCAATGTAGTTTCAACCTCAAAAAAAGTGAAACAGCAGCAGCCAAAAAAGACATAAACGGGCAAAAATGCCTGGAATTGAATACATACAGTAGGCATCTAAAATGTTCGCCCCCCAAAAAAGGACACATTGAATAACCCCTATGACTATAAACCCCATATGCTAAACAGTGACCACTGACAAATGTTTTCGACTTGCCAGCATATACCAAATGATACTGAGATATAGGTGACATCACTAAATACTGTACATGTCCAGATAACTACATCAGTGGCAGCGGACGCTTTTCCTGCCCTTGTTTCCCTTGGGGTTGTTGTTGAAATACAGGGCAGTGTCTACATTAAAGCTTTTAATCAGCGAACTTCCTCTTCTGCAATGTACAGACTAGGTGGCACAGGCATAGAGGAAGCATGATAACAATCTATGCCCTTCCATTGTGTCCTCTCAATCCTGCCCTGACCTCAAAAATTGCACGTATTTGGCTTCCAGTCAAAGACTTTATATTAATTACCCATTTGTATACATATACAGGGTGTATTTAGACATTTTGATATTTGTTGGTTATTGTTCAGAGGTATTTATTTGTAACTTGTTTATGCATTTTTATACTGTTAGTAAGTTAACAGCAAACTATATTGATTTGTTAATTTCAAAAGCAACCAACCAATGCTTTTATAGTCCATCCATTACTGAAGGGAGCAGACATTTCCAGAGAGGTAAAATAATTAAACATTGCTATAAGATTTGAAATGAACTCACTGAGAATTGTTGTTACAAATATACATTGTTAAATTAAGTGGTGGAACTGGTGGGTGGTGGGCTCAGGTGTAAAAATATAATTTGGGCACCCTTCCTTCTCCTCACCGCAAACCAAGGCCATCCTCATCTTTGACAGCCATCACTAAATATTTTGTGCCATTTAAATACACATGCATACAGTCTACCCCATAAGCCCAGGCTAGAATACAGAAAGATTTGGTGGGCAGTTTGTTCAGTTTAATTAGAAATGTGAAGTTAAAACGTTTTGCTACTTTTGAATTAAGCATTTTATGGGACACAGGAAAAACACAACTTCTTTGAATGCTGTGTAACAGCAAACTATCTGTGCGAGAGGGGTGACAAATGCAAAACCATTTTACAGATCAGCTTTTAAAGATATCCATGCTTAAGCATATATGCTTAATTAGTATCTTAGCAAGTTTGATTTGACCAACTGGGATCAAACATGATTATCAGATTTGGTACTTATATGTTAGTTGGGCGCCCACTATAGTAAGTGCGCTCATACCCCCACTATCCATGTCGGCATGGAGTTGATTTTATATAGTGAAGCGTGGCGAGCGTACGTGTAAAACTAAGCAAATAGCTTAATGGGCGCCCAACTAACATATAAGTACCTCAGATTCTATAGCTGAAATGGAAGAATCATTTGTTGAAAAATTACCCATTCTCCTAAGACTTCTTCAATTTTGCCATTTGAAAGGTTTTTATTATCAATACTTTTTTTGTAATTTAATCATTTAATCATTTATATTTTTTTATATTTTCTTTTTTTGCCTATCCAGAATATTTTGTTGTTCCTTTTCCATGTCCCTTTTTTAACTGTAATCATTTTAACAAATTCAGACTTGTTCTCAAAATTATACAATTACTCAATATTGTTAACGAGGATTGATATCTACTGAACATGCAGGTCAATGTGGCAATATATCCAAATGACCTGCAAATGACCGTGGGTCCCAGTGATGTCACTGAATGGTATCGGTGGCCAATACCGTTCTGAGTGTGCGATAATATCGGATGGCTGTCAAGTAATGTGTCTGAGGCTTCGTAGTATAAAAAAATCTTAACAATCATTTCCCTTCCTACATGTACCTTCTGGGCCAGATGAAGGTTGAAAAGTTCTAAAATGGAGATTGATAAACAGCTAATAAGCTCCTACCTGCAATGTCACAAGCTGTGTTTGAAAAATGACAGTTACAACATGATTGGTTGTTATTCACTCTCAATTTTATCACTTTTCAATGCTTAGTATATCTGGTCCGCTATGAGTTGTCGAGCATACTGGTTGTGTGCACAATGCTGATATTTGTGCAGTTTACCTTTTTCAGTTGATTGATTACCAACTCACACTAATTATTACTGTGGGCCTTATTCTAGGTCACTCTTAGAGGCAAATGCCTTCTCAGATGGACAAAACCATGTGCACTGCAGGGGGGGGGGGGGGGGGGGCAGATTTAACAGGTGCAGATAGAATTAGATTTGGGTGAGTTATTTGGTTTCTGTGCAGGGAAAATACTGACTGCTTTATTTTTACACTGCAATAAAGATCGCACTTTGAAGAAAACCCCCACCCAAATCTAACTCTCTATGCACATGTTATATCTGCCCCACCTGCAGTGCACATGGTTTTGTCTATCTGAGAAGGAATTTGCCTCTAATGGTGACCATACACGCACCGATTTTACTGTACTATGCGTTTTTGACTGTACAATGGTTCTATACAATTTTCCTGCCATAATGCGATGCGATGTGTATTTTGATGCGTGCGATGCGATGCAATTAACCCATGTTTGTACTGTTAATTTTCAGATGTAGTCTAAAATGTACGTGCTGCACATACTTTTTTGGACATACAATATCGGGCTCCCGGGAACGTGCGTCGCATCGCATCGTAAACGCCCATAAACACACCACGATTATTGTACATAAGATGCGTTTTGTACTTAAAAAGTACAAAACGCATTTGATAATCGGTGCGTGTATGGTCACCGTAAGAGTGAACTAGAATAAGGCCCTGTGGGAGGTAATGAGGAGGAGAAATTATGTTAAATATGGTTGTGTCGTATACTGTATATTTTCTGTATGTGTCCCAGTCTGCTATTGCATCTTCTGTACATAATAATGACAGATAAGAGGCACCAGCAGCGGGAGAACCCAGAACGCATGACTGGAGTCACAACAGAATCTGCGTCCAACTCTGAAATAGGCAAATAGTGTGCAAATGTCAATGTTGTTTCCCTCTTGGTCAATAATGTAGCTTTTTCAACAGCATAATAAATGTTTCATTTTTGAAACATAAATTGTTTGAAAGAAAAACAAATTCTGTGTGTTTTCAGCCGAGCAAAATTCTTTCTTTCATGCGGTTCCCCCTGAAGAAATAAACAGCTTTTCTAAATATAGCAGCTGATCAGTTTGGTGAACAGACAACACTCCAATTATGGAAACTTTCTTTCCTAGGTTTTTTACGTTTTCTAGTCTTCTGTGATCTGTTGGCCTCTTGCTTTGGCATGTTTATGCAGCCTACATGAGGTTTCCTTGAGGCAAGATGGCGTTTTGCATCACGGTATGTCTATTATTCCTCAGTCTGAATGTGAGGGAGCTGGGTGTGATACATCTGAAAACTGAGTGATTATGTTGCCTTTCCTGATACCACAAATTGATGTGACTGCAGTGACTAGCCTTATATGACATCTGCATCTTGTGAACACTTCAGGCCTCCTGCTCTGCTGTTTTCCAAGGAAATGCAGCAAGGTACTTGTGGAGTATCACGGCTCCCATCGTATGGCATCGTATGCCATATGTAGTGGCATACGATGGCATACGATGCGATGCGATGTTTTACCGATTTTTGAGCATTTTTGCTCAAAAATCGTATGCCATCGCATGGCATCGTATGCCATATGTAGTGGCATACGATGTCATACGATGCGATACGATGTTTTACCGATTTTTGAGCAAAAATGGTCAAAAATCGGAAAAACATCGGATAACATCGTATGCCATATGTAGTGGCATACGATGTCATACGATGCGATACGATGTTTTACCGATTTTTGAGCAAAAATGGTGAAAAATCGGTAAAACATCGCATGGCATTGTATGCCATCGATGCGATACGATGTTTTACCGATTTTTGAGCCATTTTAGCTCAAAAATCGTATCTGATCGCATCGGATGCCATACGATGGCATCCGATGCGATGCGATGGCACCCGATTTTGCACTGAAATGCATCAGAATGCATTGAAATGTGTATTAAAGTAGTGAAATGCCCCCAAATGCCATTTTTCATAGTGCACCACCCCCACTATCAACGTCAACCCGAAGCGTGGCGAGCGCAGCGAGCCCGCGAGGGGCGGCGGTACGCGTCCTACGACCTTTTCATACCCCCACTATCCACGTCGGCGTGGAGTTGAGAATAGAATAGTGTGGCGAGCGCAGCGAGCCACCGAGCCCGAAGCGTGGCGAGCGCAGCGAGCCCCGCGAGGGGACGCGGATACCTGTAAAGCCCGCGAGGAGACGCGTATAGCTGTGAAGGTATCCGCGTCCCCTCGCGGGGCTCGCTGCGCTCGCCACGCTTCGGGCTCGGTGGCTCGCTGCGCTCGCCACACTATTCTATTCTCAACTCCACGCCGACGTGGATAGTGGGGGTATGAAAAGGTCGTAGGACGCGTACCGCCGCCCCTCGCGGGCTCGCTGCGCTCGCCACGCTTCGGGTTGACGTTGATAGTTGGGGTGGTGCACTATGAAAAATGGCATTTGGGGGCATTTCACTACTTTAATACACATTTCAATGCATTCTGATGCATTTCAGTGCAAAATCGGGTGCCATCGCATCGCATCGGATGCCATCGTATGGCATCCGATGCGATCGCATACGATTTTTGAGCTAAAATGGCTCAAAAATCGGTAAAACATCGTATCGCATCAATGGCATACGATGCCATGCGATGTTTTACCGATTTTTCACCATTTTTGATCAAAAATCGGTAAAACATCGTATCGCATCATATGACATCGTATGCCACTACATATGGCATACGATGTTATCCGAAGTTTTACCGATTTTTCACCATTTTTGCTCAAAAATCGGTAAAACATCGTATCGCATCGTATGTCATCGTATGCCAGTACATATGGCATACGATGTTATCCGATGTTTTACCGATTTTTGACCATTTTTGCTAAAAAATCGGTAAAACATCGTATCGCATCGTATGACATCGTATGCCACTACATATGGCATACGATGTTATGCGATGGCATACGATTTTTGAGCTAAAATAGTCAAAAATCGGTAAAACATCGCATCGCATCGTATGCCATCGTATGCCACATGCGATGCGATGCGATGCTATTTTTAGCATACGATCTGCATACGATGCAGGTCGTGGGAGCCGTGATACTCCACAAGTACCTGCAGCAATAATAGGACCACAGACTACTGTATGGGATTAATAGATACAATAGCCTGCCTCACAGAAATCTATATAAAAGCACCAGGAATGGTTGTATACAGACGGTTAAGATGAAGGTTTTTTTTTTTTTTAGTACAAGTGCCAACGATGCACTAAACTTCAAGAGTGATAAAATGGAGAGTGATAAACAGCCATCCAATCAGCTCCTACCTGCCATGTCACAGACTGTGTTTGAAAAATGTCAGTCAGGAGCTGATTGGTTGGTTGCTTATCAATCTCCATGTTATCACTTTTGTGAAAGTGAATCATTTGATCTCACTGAGTTTAGAACAGGGTGAGTATAGATGTTCTAGGCAGTATATCCCTGACCCAATAAATATAGACCCCATGGAAATTCTGCCCCTGGTAGGAACCCTATTTCTATATCTTTCTTAAGGTGCATACACATGGTGAGATTTGGCTAACAATTTTGACTGTATAGTCAAAATTGTATGAAAATTTAGTCAAAATCTCAGAGTGTTTCCCCTGCTTGTGATACTGACGGGTGCCCCGTGAGGTATGTATCTCAAGGAAAAATAGAATGTGCAGTTTTATGTGGTAGACACACGGTTCAATTCGGTCTACTTTTCTATTACTATATAAGTCACTAACGATCTACTATCGGCTAAATCCAAAGGCCTCTTCTCTATCCTCATCCAGCTTGATCTGTCGGCTGCCTTTGACACTGTTGACCACCCTCTCCTGCTCAACACCCTCTGCTCCTTTGGCATCACTGGCACGGTCTTCTCCTGGTTCACCTCATACAGATGGGGCATGGGTCATCTTTGCAGGGGATGGCGATGGCGAAGCAAGCCGCCATCCCCCATCTGTATAGCGAGAAGGGGACGCGCGCGCATGAGAGACGCGCACGTCCTGCTTCCAGCGCTTCCCCCGGGTGACCGTCGGCTTGTCGGCGGTCACCCAGGGTCCCCGCCACCTGCCCGCACCCCCCCCCTAACCCTGTCCGTCTCCCTGTAGCGGAGATGGACAGGGTTCCCGTCGCCCCGCCGACGGAGATTGAGACGCGCGTGCGCGTGAGACGCACGCGCGTCTCAGTCAGATGGTGACGTTCTGGCGATTCGCCAGCAAAGAAGAGCCCGGCCCCATCTGTACCTCTCCGATTGCTCCTTCGCTGTCTCTACTCCGAGCTCCTCCTCTCCTACTACCCCGCAGCCAGTCGGTGTTCCCCAAGGGTCAGTCCTTGACCCTCTCCTCTTCTCCCTCTACACCACCTCTCTGGGCACCCTCATCAGCTCCTATGGCTTCCATTACCACCTTTATGCTGATAATACCCTAATCTATCTCTCCTCCCCCGACCTATCCCCATCACTCATGTCCAAGGTCTCCGAATGCCTCACGGCCATCTCAGCCTGGATGACCCAACGCTTCCTGAAACATGGCTAAAACTGAACTTCTAATCTTCCATCCCCCAAACATCCCCTCTTCTCCCACTATCTCCATCAGCATTGGTGAAACCGAGATCACCTCCACCGACCAAACGCGCTGCCTTGGTTTCATCATTGACTCCTCCCTCTCTTTCACCCCCCACATTCGTGCTCTCTCACAGTCTTGCCGCTTTCACCCACACAACATTTCGCGCATCAGACCATTCCTCTCCACTGACGCGACCAAAATTCTCATTCACTCTCTTGTCATCTCCCGCCTTGACTACTGCAACATCGTTCTCTTTGGGCTACCTCTCACTCGCCTCACACCTCTCCAATCCATTGTTAACGCTGCTGCTAGGCTCATCTTCCTCTCCCGCCACTCTACCTCTGCCTCCCCCCTCTGTCTATCTTTTCACTGGCTCCCCATTCCTTTCCGAGTTCTCTTTAAACTCCTCACCACCACCTACAAGGCTCTCTCCTCCTCCACCTCTCCGTACCTCTCTTCACTGATCTCTATCACCACTCCCTCCCATCCTTTTCGCTCCGCCGCTGACCGCCGACTGACCTCTCACCTAATCGCCTCCTCCCACTCCCGTGTCCAAGACTTCTCTCGCACTGCCCCCCTGCACTGGAACAACCTCCAGCCACCCATCAGGCTTTCTGATTCCCTTACCTCCTTCAAGCGCTCCCTCAAAACCCACTTTTTTCGACTAGCCTATCCCTCCTTCTAACCTCTTTTGATCCTCCTATCCTGCCTCTGTTCTCATCCGTTCCTACTTATCCTATTGTTTTTCGTTCATCCACCCACCTCCTTTTAGTATGTTAACTCTTATGAGTAGGGCCCTCCTTCCTCACATAGTCACCCTACCTCTTTACCTCACCTGTGCTCCTGTCCTGTTCTTCCCTTCCTCTACTTCATCTTCAGTCTCCTCGACAAGTTCGACACCTACTTCAGAACTGATGCTTATTTTAGTTCTACCAGCTATACCCCTATTTATGCTGTACTTTATCACCACACCCTGTACATTACCTTGTAATTTGTTTTTTGTTTGCTATGTACGGCGCTGCGGACACTTTGTGGTGCCTTATAAATAAACGTACTACTACTACTACTATTAGACTTTGCTTAAATAATCAAAATCAAATTGAAATGGAACGGTTTTCAGCTGTATTCTATCCTGATTTGATCCATATGCACAGCATCAAAATCGAATAGAAAAATAGACTGTGCAGGCAAGACTATTTACTACAGATCTGTGCTACGTAGTCTAAATCAAATGTGTACAGGGGGCTGTGTAGGGATGCCAATACCGGGGCATTTTTTCAATCCCGGGATTCGGGATTGAAAAATGCTCAATCCCGGGATTCCCGGGATCCCGGGATTGGCTTCCCTAGCGGTGGTGTTTTCCTGATCACCTCCCCAGTGCCAGCCGGGGAGCTCTCCTAGGTGATAAGAACGTGACAGCTAGTGGTGTCACTCTGCCACGGGAATCTGCGTAAGCCCTTTGGAAGCAAAGTCTAAAGGAGCGCGGCTTCCTTTACTGCTAGAAGATGTAATAAAGAGCCAGGCCTAAAAGTAGGACAAGTCTGTGTGAATATCCCTTCCCATACTGTAATCAGTACACCTGGCCTAGGAAAGGGGATTCCAGGCACCTGTAACACCCAGCCTACCATGTGCTCCCTTATTAGCTACCCTGCTCTAGCTTATGTCAGAGAGAGGCTTTCCTATTATATACTAACGATACACAGTGTACAGTACCAAGTCATCAGTGCCGGCAATAGCCTCCATGTGCTGATACCTTTGGCTCTAAGGATGCTGGGAAGTTTGGGCAGCTGTGGTCTCCAGCGCTGGGTGGGTGGGCGGGTGGCCGGCCGAGAGCGCTGGGCGGGCGGGCGGCCGAGGCGGATGTGCGGCTGTGCCCTGCGAAGCGTGACCTCGCAGCGTGACCTCGTCACGCTGCGCACTGCGGGGTATGGGAGAAGCCAGGCAGCGTCTGAGTGCTCAGACGCTGCCCGGCATTAGACTGCGCATGCGCAGTTTAATCCCGAAATCCCGGGATTGGAAATTCCAATCCCGGGATTGAAATCCCGGCGTTTTGGGGGCCAAATCCCGGGATCCCGCCGATCCCGATCCCGGGATTTGCCACCCTAGGGCTGTGCGATTTGATCCCGATTTAATCCCGATCAAATCGGGATTAAATAGAACATGACTCACACTGTGTGTACACTACTTAAGGCAATTTTTACTATGTCACTTGTAATGTATTTGGCCATAGGCCAGTGGTCAGGAACAAGGGTAAATTACCCCAAATGGGGTAAAAATTAAATTCCTGGGAGTAATGGATGGACGTGCTGCCGAGACACAGCTAGGTATGCAAATGAATCTATATGCATGCCCGGCTGTGTCTCAGCAGCGTGACTGTCTATTACCCCCAGGAATTTCATTTAATTGCATATAGAATCTATAGATATAGAAGGACCTGGAGCAGTGCAGTGCGTCATGCCCTTGTGTGTAATACGCTTCCCTGCGTGATGTACTGTACTGACTCTAATAGTTGCCTGGACGTCACATTATCAATGGCTGTACCCCACACAGCCTGACAGCCATTGATGATGATGACCATGTATGGCTGTGTTTTGTACAAATCTTGTACCACACACTGTTAGGTTCCTGGGACCTCTCCTGCCACCCTACCTCCGTTGTTTCTGAATACCTTTGGTGGATGCGTGCTAGTACTAGGCTTCGCCAATAATAGCCGCGTTCGAAGGAGCCCGTTAGTCAGGCTCCAACCCCGATGCCACCTGGTATTGAGAGGGGACAACGCGACCACCAAAGTTAGGAGAGAACAAGGGGATGAAGCTAACTACCCCTAAGGCAGTGGTCCCCAGGAACCCGGGATGATGAAGCAATCCGGGGAAAATGGCTGGATACCTAGGGGTATCTTTCACATAGCCAAGTAAAGACACAAATAGCATAAATACCTAGGTAACGTAATACTGCGACACCGTCGCGCAACGTAAATGAACCTAGTCCCAAAAATACCTATGAGACCAAAATGTAACTAAAGAGAGTTGTGACCCCACAACTAATCGTACATAAACAACCAATAAGGAGGAACAAGGCCCACCTCCTACCAGGGCACACAACATAGAAATAATGCTACTCGGCGGTAGCCCAGGATAACTCACGGCACCCAACAGGGGTGGAAGAGATGTGGGTGTCCGGACCGCGTGGGTACAGCCGATCGTACACCAGGGATGGCTGCCTGTAACAAAGACAGCTGACCCGCAAGTAACAGGAATCTATCACCAGCGTCTGAGAGCATTCTCAGACCGCTGATAAAGGGAGCCGGACCAATGAAAGAGAGGCACCTAAACCGAGCCTCTAACAAGGTGATAGGTGCCCGAAGAAAAGGGCGCCAAGCAACCGGCGTCCTGACTGCCAGGAAACAGTCAGGACTAGGTTTGAATCGCCCGGCGTCTGCTGTTACCTGGCAACACGCCGGGACCTCTGTCAGTACTGCCGGAAGCAGCGCGCCGGGCTGGTTGCCTAGCAACCCCCGACGCCCGGCGTCCGGAAGCTGCGGAGGAAGTCTCTGCCGCGCGGCTGTTCCCCTGACGCGTCCTATGACTCCAGTATGTAGCGGAGGTCTGGGGCGTCTGTGTGACCACCACAGTACTGCCAGTGGGTGCGTCCACGGCACCCCGGGTCCTGACACACACAGTCATACATGGTCATCATCATCATCAATTGCTGCCAGGCTTTGTACTGTACTACAAGAAGATTATACTAAATGTATAATCAGGTGCAGCAAATCTAATAATAATTAATAAATATTAAAAAAGACCACAGTTTCTGTGGTGCTGCTCCCAAAAGATTTTAAAAAATCTAGACCAAAAGAAAAAAAATAAGAGAGCGCACTGTGTTGATCTAATTAAAAATGTATTCAGTTAAAGCATATGTAAATACCTATTTAAAGACATACAAATGGAATATATCATCATTCAATAAACCAATTCATAGAACAATTTATTAATTAATAAAAAAATCAATTCATTAGAAGTCTAGCAATATCCACTATATTCCTATCAATTAATGGGGTTCCTTTGGGTATTTTTAACCTGTTTAAACTCGAATAGCAATATTTCAAGCAATTATATATATATATATATATATATATATATATATATATATATATATATATGGGGAGCTCCCAATTAATTTTGTAAATTCTGGAATGTATTTAAATGTTGTTAAGGATATGGCCTTTTAAATATATCGCAACTTTGATTCACAATAGCGGCAATGTAAAAAGCAATGTTCCTTCTATTAATGCTAGGATATAATCAGCTTGTAATGTGATAGTAATATTACCGACTTGTACTGCTTGAGAGTGCGGTGATAACAACCACTGATAAGTCCACTTCCACCGGTGTTGCTCCGATGTGAGGGGAGCCAGTGCCGGGAGCAGACACAGAGGTGTCGGAGGTGGTGGCGGGTCAGCTGACAACCAGCGTAGCTCTGGTGGATTGGGAGCCAGCGCTGGGATTTGACTTGGTTACACGATGTACAATACCTCACAAGCATCTGGATGGAATTAGACATCAAACACCGCACAGATGCCAGACGCCTCTTGCTGACAAAGGCGCCGCAGATCTCTCCACTTGTGCAGCTGATCAGGCAGGTATTTCCATGCAATGGGAAGTGTACTGTGCTAGCAGGATATATATGATCATTTTCTTGGGGTACATGGTGTATTACACTTATATGTTTTCCTTCCTTTCAAATCAAGGGCGTATCTAAATATATTTTGGGGTAAAAGGTAAAAAAAAGTTCCCTGACCCCTGCCATAGGCCAAATAGCACATAGGCCCTTATTCTGGTTGGTGCGGTCAGAGCCGCACACGGGGCTCCGACCGCACAAACCAAGGGCCGCCCACCAGACGGATCGCCACGGCCGTCCGTACACGGACGGCTGGCGATCCGCATTAAAATGGTGGAGGCTACGCCTCCACCATGGTGGGAGCTGCCCCCTGCATTCGATGGTCGTCGACCATCGAAGGCAGGCCCGCACGCCGCGGCAGCTCCCGCAAGCTAAGACCACACGGACAATCGTCCGTGTGGTAGCTTGTATGGGGGCTGAAAGCTGACATCCGGCGACGTCAGCTTTCCGCCCCCATGTCATGGTAATGAGGGCGTCATGCCCTCATTACCATGCATACGCCCCGCGTTTGCATGGGAACGCCCATGAAACGCGGGGCGTACACATAGGGAAATGAGGGCATGAAGCCTCTCACGCCCCTATACGCCCCCTTTGCGGCGGACGAAATCCGTCTGCGGCGAAGGGGGCTGCACATGCGCAGATTGACCTCTGCGCATGTGCAGAGTAAAAACATCGGCGGTACGGCCGCACGCGGGCCGTACCGATCCGATTAGAATAAGGGCCATAGTCAAAATCGCAGTGCATGTAGCCAAAATAGGCTCCATACACTTCAAGGAGGAATCGCATATTCAATATCGTCTGTAGCCAGAATGGCACCACGTGTATGCCCCAGTATGGTGATATTTCTATTTTGCTCTGTATATAGTGTGTGCATGCAGTCTATGGGCCCAATTCAGATTGATTGCAGGACAAGTTTTTTCTCAAAATGAGAAAAACCATGCTGCACTGCAGGTGGGGCATATGGAACATGTGCAGAGGGAGTTAGATTTGGGTGAGCTATTTTAATTCTGTGCAGGATAAGTATTGGCTGCTTTATTTTTACACTGCAATTTAGATTTAAATTTTAACACACCCCACCCATATCTAACTCTCATGTTACATCTGCCCCACCTGCAGTGCTCATGGTTTTGCCCATTTTAAGAACAAGTTTGTCCTGTGATTGGGTCTGAATTAGGCCGTATATTATTGATTCAAAGGGGGAAATTTACTAAGATAGGAGTTCTATTGACACATGAGATGTTGCTATGGGCAATAAATCAGACAATATATATTATCTTATAGAAGGTGCTAAATAAATAAATAAGTAGATTGTGATTTGTTGCCCATAGCAACATCTCATGTAAATTTGCCCAATATTGTGCTTGTGATGTTGGCATTTCTAAAGATGTTTTTGGTGTTATGTTCTATCCCATGTACAAAGGCTCCTATTGTGGAATGAACATGCCCAGAGCATTGACATTGGCGGTTTCTGTCTAGAGTTATTTTAGATCTGGTATTACACCATTTAAATGACCATATTGATGTTATTTCCCATATACATCCATGTTATGTCCCATATTCAGCCATGGTAGTTATTATATGAGAAAGCAGAAGTCCCCAAAGATAACAGGAAGTGCTGACTTAAGGAAACGGTGTGAGAACTGTATTAGCTGTGGTCATCTTCTGCAGTGATTTCATCTAAAAGCAGAGCTATTGTAACATTCCAAATTATATTATAAAATGCTGGCTCCACTTCTACATAACATTATACTTACACATCAAACTTCTCAGAAATTGTGATATGAAGAATATATGCAGTGATTCATAATGATTTAAGGAAATGGATTTAGGCATACTGTACTTGCTTACATTTGTAGTTGCCTCTCAGGGAGAAGCCCAGAGAGGACAACAAATCTGCATGTCGGGGGCGGGGACAATGTAGACTTCTCAAAGTCCCGCCCTCAATCCAAGCAAAGGCCTAGATTTGCGGGTCCACGGGGCTAAAATGACACGAGATTACATGATTTGTGGCATTTTAGTCGTCCCCCCCCCCCCCCCCCCCCACGGACCCGCAAATTCCAGTGTTTGTTTAAGAGGCTGCGGGGTATGTGTGTATGTGTAAGCGAACACATTACCCTTCATGTTAGAGTGGGGATTTGTGCATCGGGGGGGTATGGCCGGGCGGTATGTAGCGTTTATATTTTTGCTAGGCTGCGGACATACACACACAAGTCTGAATCCGGACCAAAGTGCATTTAACATAAAGGATAAAGTTATATTTTGCACAAACCATTTCTAAGGCATTGGTAACAAGAGAGAACCACACATTTATTTATTTATTTTTGGGTAAATTATTTTGTACAATGAGAGTTGTTCAGTAATGTACTTGTCTGAGTTATTGCGAAACATTAAGTAACAGTGTTCATGATTAACACACAAGAACACAAAGAATATTATTCTATCAATTAATTCATTAATTGTTTATGTTACGCCAACAGGGAATGAAATGTAGTGTCATAAATCAGAATGTTAGTGCAAAACAAGACATGAAATAATATTCCGGGTGTTCCCTGCAGTAAGCAGTTTGACAAGTTTTAATTGGATTTTTTTTTTATTGACACAACATTGAGGTACAGTTACCACATTACCCCCTCTAAAATAATAAGAAAGAAACTAAAATGTTATTTAGTTATAATAAATCTATTTATTTATTCATGTTTCTGTTGTGTTTTTTTTTGTTACTGGTGTGGTATATACAGAGCAGCGATTAAGCAAGTTACAATTAGTAGTAGTAGTAGTAGTACGTTTATTTATAAGGCGCCGCAAAGTGTCCGCAGCGCCGTACATAGCAAACAAAAAACAAATTACAAGGTAATGTACAGGGTGTGTTGAAAAATACAGTATGAATAGGGGTATAGCTGGTAGAACTAAAATCAGCATCAGTTCAGAAGTAGGTGTCGAAATTGTCGAGGAGACTGAAGATGAAGTAGAGGAAGGGAAGAACAGGACAGGAGCACAGGTGAGGTAAAGATGTAGGGTGAGTACGTGAGGAAGGAGGACCCTACTCATAAGAGTTAACATACTAAAAATAGGTGGGTGGATGAACGAAAAACAATAGGATAAGTAGGAACGGAGGGGAACGGAGGCAGGATAGGAGGATCAAAAGAGGTTAGGAGGAGGGATAGGCTAGTCGAAAAAAGTGGGTTTTGAGGGAGCGCTTGAAGGAGGTAAGGGAATCAGAAAGCCTGATGGGTGGCCGGAGGTTGTTCCAGTGCAGGGGGGCAGCGCGAGAGAAGTCTTGGACACGGGAGTGGGAGGAGGTGATTAGGTGAGAGGTCAGTCGGCGATCAGCGATGGAGCGAAGAGGACAGGAGGGAGTGTGGATAGAGATCAGTGAAGAGAGGTAAGGAGTGGTGGAGGAGGAGAGAGCCTTGTAGGTGGTGGTGAGGAGTTTAAAGAGAACTCGGAAAGGAATGGGGAGCCAGTGAAGAGATAGACAGAGGGGGGAGGCGGAGGTAGAGCGGCGGGAGAGAAAGATGAGCCTAGCAGCAGCATTAACAATGGATTGGAGAGGTGCGAGGCGGGTGAGAGGTAGCCCAGAGAGAAGGATGTTGCAGTAGTCAAGGCGGGAGATGACAAGAGAATGAATGAGAATTTTGGTCGCGTCAGTGGAGAGGAATGGTCTGATGCGTGAGATGTTGCGTAGGTGAAAGCGGCAAGACTGTGAGAGAGCACGAATGTGGGGAGTGAAAGAGAGGGAGGAGTCAATGATGACACCGAGGCAGTGCGTTTAGTCGGTGGAGGTGATCTCGGTTTCACCAATGCTGATGGAGATAGTGGGAGAAGAGGGGATGTTCGGGGGATGAAAGATTAGAAGTTCAGTTTTAGCCATGTTTAGTTTCAGGAAGCATTGGGTAATCCAGGCTGAAATGGCCGTGAGGCATTCGGAGACCTTGGACAGGAGTGATGGGGATAGGTCGGAGGAGGAGAGATAGATTAGGGTATCATCAGCATAAAGGTGGTAATGAAAACCATAGGAGCTGATGAGGGTGCCCAGAGAGGTGGTGTAGAGGGAGAAGAGGAGAGGGCCAAGGACTGACCCTTGGGGAACACCGACTGGCTGCGGGGTAGTAGGAGAGGAGGAGCTCGGAGTGGAGACGGAGAAGGAGCGATCGGAGAGGTATGAGGTGAACCAGGAGAAGACCGTGCCAGTGATGCCAAAGGAGCAGAGGGTGTTGAGCAGGAGAGGGTGGTCAACAGTGTCAAAGGCAGCCGACAGATCAAGCTGGATGGGGATAGAGAAGAGGCCTTTGGATTTAGCCGATAGTAGATCGTTAGTGACTTTGGTCAGGGCAGTTTCAGTGGAATGTAAAGGGCGGAACCCGGATTGGAGGGGGTCTAGAATGGAGTTAGCAGTAAGGTGGCTTAGGAGAAGATTATAGGTCAGACGTTCTAGGAGCTTGGAGGCATAAGGGAGGAGGGAGATGGGCCTGTAGTTGGATGGAGATTTGGGGTCCAGATTTGTTTTTTTGAGAATTGGGGAGACAAGAGCGTGTTTGAAGGAGGAAGGGAAGATCCCAGAGGATAGGGAAAGATTACAAATAGCAAAGCACCATACACACTACACAACTTTTTAAAAGATATCTCTATAAGGGCCCTTCTGAGTGGGAACTTTTATTCAAATGTGTAGTGTGTACACTCAATATTGTTAGTGATGCTCGCTAACGTACATGCGCCCGTCGTTGGAAAATGCCATTTTGGCTATATAGCCAACAAGCAGAATGTTCAGTGGCCACGGGTGATGGGAATGGGATAATTTGGTCTACAGCAAGTTGGTCGACAGTCATTAGGTTGACACCATTAGGTCGACATGGGTCTAGGTCGAAATAGGTCTAGGTCAACATGGGTCAAGGTCAACATGGCTTTAGGTTGACAGGTTCTCAGGTCAACAAAAGCATTAGGGCGACATGGTCTAGGTTGGCAGTCAAAAGGTTGACATGGGGTTTTCAACTGTTTTTTTACCTGAATGTCGACACAGTCGACATGGACACTGGTTAAAGTGCACCGTGTCCCCTCCCATGGCTCACTGTGCTCGCCATGCTTTGGGCACGGTGCCTCGCTACGCTTCGCACACTATTTTATTCTCCCACCATGCATAGTAGTGCATGAAATACCACCTGTCGAGACATGTCGGGTCCAAAAGCAGTCAAAAACCCCATCTCGACCTATTGACTGTCGACCTTGACCGATGTCGACCTAGAACCATGTTGACCTATCCCCATGTCGACCTAATGGTGGTAAATGACCGTATCCCGGGTGATGTCACTGAAAAATATCATTGGTTACCAATAGGGGTTTAAGAATGTGGATAAATGTTTCAGAATTGTACCAATGAGCAAATGTCCCAGATGCATATTTGCAAGCAGATAATTAAACTGACGAATGTTCTTCTTTTGAACACTTATGGAATCTATTAATGTCTGAAATTCGGAGGAAGCAAGAAAAATTCCATGCACAAGCAATAACATCACGGAATAGAACACAAGACATTAAAAATAAGCAGACAATACTCAGACAAAGCTGGTATGCAGTTGTTGATTTCTCAATGGAGACAGCCAGTTTTAAACTGGACAGCATTTGTAAATAGGATTAGAAACGTGTTCATTATAAACGCTGGCTGTTATGATATGACCTATTCTGTGTTGGATTGGACAAGGAGGCTGTCCTACTCAGTGGGGCTGAGGCAGAATGTACGCATACTGTATGCGCATCTATTGATTTATTTTTGCAAGGAATTGCACAGCGCAAAGGAAGAATCTGTGCATTT
Source organism: Crinia signifera (assembly GCF_055691185.1). Classification (NCBI taxonomy): domain Eukaryota; kingdom Metazoa; phylum Chordata; class Amphibia; order Anura; family Myobatrachidae; genus Crinia; species Crinia signifera. Next base: position 110,270,063 of record NC_139224.1, read on the forward strand.
CCATGGAAATAAGATTTAAATGCCGCAGCATGTGAGTAATTCGGCTGACAGTGGCTGAGAGCAACATCGGGAACAAGTCCTGCACAAACCACGAACAGTTCGCAATTTATTGGGTTTACATATGAATATATATTGGGGCCCTTGGCAAACTGTACATGCTTCAGAGCTGAACATACACAAGTAGGTGATGCACAGTTGGATTGACAATGGATAGGCAGAAGCCTACCTGGTCTGTCATGGGGCAATGTTCACTGAGGCAGTGTCCACAGAACTGTGGGCTATGCTGAGCTGGACATATGCTTAATTATTACTATATTCAAGTGATTGTGTATATGCAAGTGCTCAATGATCACTACTAGTAAACCAAGTATAAGGTAAGATGAGCACAATATAAGTATGTGTGCACATAAGCAATAATACACAATTACATGCGAACTGTTTGTGCTCAACTCTGCATCATACTTACCTACCTTCCAGGAGTGGCATGGAGGGTCCCGAAAATCATATCCACCTCCTGGCCCCCCAGAAGGGTGAGCAAGCCTCCCACATTTAGCGGGGCCCCTGCATCAGCGTCATTCAGAACCACCCCCTTCCCTGAAGGGCCATAAATCACAACATTTACTGGAAAGGGGCAGGGCTTAATGGCGGCCAGCCCCCCCCCCCCCCCCCCCCCCCCCCCCAGAAAATCTGCAGAGAATCTACTCTCCGGGCTTTTTCTGGAGAGGAGACACGTAAAGTAGGCAGGTATGCTCTGCTCTGCATCACCCGCAGTCTGCAAGGTGTCTAAAAAAAAGTCTAAATTAGGTATATAAAACTTATTGACCACAAGAATTGAGTGGGAAATGTATCATACCCCAAAGAGAGAAATCCCCAAAGAGTACAGAGATAAATTACTAACTATTCAGCATCCTAGTTGTTATTTTTCAAACACATGAGATTCATGCATACAGTACTTGCCTACCCTCCCAGAAAGGTCAGAAGGTTCTCGAAAATCAGGGCCCCCTACCAGCCTGCTGGAAGGATGGGCAAGCCCCCCAACTTCTGCTGGACCCCTGCATTTCCCCCCCCCCCCCCCAGGCATTCCCTTAAAATGCTGGTTAAATACCAGCATTTGCGAGGCTCTGGTCCTGCCCCCAGAAGCAGGGGCGGATCCTGGAAATTTTATGACGGGGGGGGGGGCACCAAAAAAGGGATGGGGGGGGGGTCAGATTTTTTTTAAAGCAGGTGTGTCCTCACAACAAGGGGCAGTAGGTGGTCACATCACATCTGGTAAATGACAGGGTGAGAGTGTGGAACAGATGTGGCAGGTGACAGTGAATGTCTCTGGAGTGATGTTGTGGGCAATGCCGTACCTACCAACAATTGAAGAGCCTGGGCGGGATAGGGTGCGCATCGAAGGCACGCGGCAATTTTTGGGGGGCATGGTCTGCCGAACAGGGGGCATGGTCTATACTTGCAGCTCTTCTGCGAGGCCACGCCCCGTTTTCCACCGCTGTGGGGGCATGCCCAGCAGCTTTGTAAGCTCGTGGCCAGCCCCTCTGCCTGCATGAATAGCGTCTATTCACGGACGACATGTGGGGACTCCCAACTTCCCCCCCCCCCTGCGCGGGACACTGCCAGCCGCGGGAGGGACGCGGGAACAATAAGCGGGACAGTTGGGAGGTATGCAATGCTGCAAGTACATGAAATCGATACTTTAAGCGTGCTCACTGCACACGTGCAAATAAAATAAAAAAAGAGATGTGGCCACTCAAAACGGGGGATCGTCTGCAAAATAAACTGCCCATTTCTTGTCACCCGTAGCATTCCTCAATATTATTTTCCCAATACTGTACACCTTACCTATATGTTGGTTTCAATGCATCGGACCCTCGTGGGCTCGGTTTGCTCGCCATGCTTCGGGCACGTTGGCTCGCTACTGTCCGCTTCGCTTGCCACCTGGTTACTAAAGGCAACCAGTGGTGGCGTGGATAGTGAAGGAGCAAGCACCCCGGCCTCCTCCCCTGGGCGTGAAAGGTCCTTTAGCCCACTAGAATTTAGCAACTACCCTTCAGGAGCCAGCCAGGAGGAGAGTTGGGACCACAGACTAGTAGATCTGCAGATCCCAGCCACACACCCGGCGGCGGCAACTACGGCAAGATGCACCAGTGGGGTAAGGGCAGTGCAGAGCATCGATAGCCCTGCAGACCCCCGGTGCCCACACCTACTCAGCGCCTCCCCGCGACCGTGGGGCTATTGTTACGCCACTGACTGAAAGTATATTAAATACAATATTTTGACATCGGCTATAAAAGTGCTAGAAGCATGGTTCTCTAATCTTTTTCAATATGTGATTGTATTTGTTCTTAAAGACACAGTGGGCATGTTATATTACAATATACTCTTTGTAATGAAACACATTATTAAATGACACATGACTTTAACAAGTACAGGTCAATTCAATTATCTTAAGTGCATTTATAGAACTTATAGATCTTGTAGTTAATCATCTGATAACACACCACATGGGTAAACCTGTTCTTTCCTTACAATATGAATATGAAAATACATTGTGACAATGTTTTATTTAAACATAACCTTTTTTACTAATAACACCCTTCACCTGTGTTACTTTTTTCTGCAGAGCCAAGGAGATAAAGACCAAACTTGGAACTCTCCTCCAGAAGCCAGAAAATGCCATTGACTTAATTATCCCGTACCCTGAGAAACATGAGAAACCAATCAAGGCACCCAAGTAGGTATCGCTACACTGAAAGTTTCATCGGCTTAAAACATGAAATAGAGTTTTACTAATAAACTTATGACCACAAATACAATTTACGGAACTGGATTCTTGAGGGCCAGATGTATCAAGCTTCAAAAAGTGATACAATGGAGAATGATAAACAACCAGCCAATCAGCTCCTACCTGTCATTTTTCAAACCCAGCCTGTAACATGACAGGTAGGAGTTGATTGGCTGGCTGTTTATCACTCTCCAATTTATCACTATTTATAACTCACTGCTCACAACTCCATCTAGTTGTGCTGTAGAACCTGATCTATGACATCTGATAATAAAGGTCTATGAAAACAACAATCAATATGTAAGATTATATACTGTAAGATCGTGTTATATGCACAGGCGAATCTAGAAATATGTTAATGGGGGTCCCAGACTACACATAATGGGGCGTGGCCTCATTTGAGGGGCGTGGCTTAACAGTGGATAGTCACTCCCACATTTTTTCACCGCTGTGAGGGCATGCCCAGTGGTTTGTGAGCTGCTTGCCATGCCCACAGATTAATTTATTATTACTTTGAACATTTTTAAAAAATGGCATTAGAACTTGTATTATACAGTACTAACATAGGATTAGAAACAGCAGACACAGGCCTTTTTGTCTAATATACTTTATCTCTCTCCACCTTTCATCGGTGAAATACAAATAGCAGGCAGTGCACCTGCATCTTTGTCACAAACCCCTCCCAACACTACCTCAACACATCCACCCCCCACCTCCACAGCCCAATGCACCCTGTGGGGAGCATACAGTAAAAAAAAAACAGGGCCAGGCAGGAGGGGGGGACACAGATTACCACTTTTATTTTAAAGGCCATTATTGTAGCCTGCAATGGCCTTTAAAAAAATGTGGTAATCTGTCCCACTGCGCAGTGCCCTGCACTGGGCAGGGCACTGCGCAGTATGGGACAGATTACCACGTTTTTTTATTTTTTTGAAGACCATTGCAGAGTGCCCATTAAAGTAAACAGCAGGCAGGGCGCATAGGCATTATGCACAGAAATACCAGCCAGTGAGACAGTGAGTCACTCACTGCACTGCACTTACTGGCGCCCACAGTTTGGAGTCAGGAGCTGAAATAACAGTTGAACGAGACAGTCTCAGGAGTCAGGACTGGACTGTCATTCCCCGTCGCCGTGTGACCTGGACCCTGCTGGCTGGCTGCTGCTGCTGCAGCACCCACACGCTAAGCCGCAGGAGCAGCACGTGGAGGAGGGAGGACGGAGGAAGACACGGAGGGAGCCGCCCAGGGTGCTCACTCTCAGCAAAGGACCATGGGAGGAGCTGCGTGCAGTCGGGCATGCGTGCAGCCCTCCCGTGGCCATGTTTAATGTGTAAAAACTGGGCCGCGGTGGTGATTAAATATTTAAAGGTACAGATGCCGGGCAGTCTAATGGGTGGTCCGGTGTGCACCCCCGGACCACCCCTTAGATTTGCCTATGGTTATATACTGTAAGATTGTGTTGGTGCAGGAGTTGGCAGTAGAGTTGGAGGATGTCAGTGTTAAGTTGAAGGAGGTGCTGGTGACACTGGCCTATCTGCTTTGGAAGCCCTACCATGCTGCTTTGAACATGAATGGTGGGGATCTGGCTAGTGGATGCTCATTTGGGCTTTCAGTAACTGACATAAGACGATGTGGGTGCCGAGTGACAGGACCAGGTAGGGGAGCTGGCATCGGTAAGTGCATACACACTTACTGATGCCGGGAACAACAACAGTGGCCATAATGCACTCAATGCCTTCCGTATTACTGCATGCAGGCCAACTGGGGAAGTATCTGGCAACAAGAGCTTGCATTCTCAGCTATATAATGGTCGATTTCAGCATTTTGTAGTTACGCTCTGTCGGAATCGGCCAAATTGTTTAAACAGTCATGAAGTGTGTACCCTGCTTAAGCCTGGTGCTGAATCTCCATCTTTTCTTTGTATGAACTATGCATGTAGCTCTGTATACTCATATACAATGCATTCTGACTCTACTGTAGCTTAGAATGACTCCTGTACATAAACTGATGATTTTGTTGTGTTACAAACCTGGTCCTATGGCAATCTGCAGACGCCCTGTATAAATCATTTCTGTGCACTCATTGCTCTAATTATCTCATTAATGACACAGCTATATTGAATATTGTGACTGTGGTTTATACCTAATTTAATTCGGCCTAATTATTGGATGACTGTGAAACATCCCAGAGAACATCTAATTTATTTTTTAGCTTTATCTATTTCTGCGGGCTGAAGTCTAAGGTCAATGTGTCAGTTACCATTACTGACAATGATCTCTATGCAAGAGGAAGGGTGCACCACACACCCCTTACTGAGCAGCAGTGGAAGTGAGAAGACACTTTGTCATTGGCTTCTCTTACGTACTTTTTCACTTGTTTTATACAGCATAAGGAGTTAAGACTGCTGGATAATCATGGCGACTGGCTGCAATTAGTGCAGTCCGTGAATCAAGACACATGTAATTAATGGGACTGGTAGCCATTTCTTCCCTTGCCACGGTACATCTCTTATCTCGATGCCAACCACATTATGGAAAACAAGTCAGCTAGGAATATAAGTCAACCCTAAATGATCCCGCACTGCATGGAAAACGAAATATGCATGCTGAGTTAATTGTAATCTGTGGCCAGGCCACACTGAGCTGTATTCTTGATTTCATAGCCATTATCATTATCAATTTGCACTTGCATCAGCTCTACCAATGATGGAAAGCTGAATACAAACAACATTATGGGCGGTATTCAATGTCAGCAGCTATTTCCAACAGGGGAAATAGCAGCCACCACCTATTCAAACAATGCTGCCGTTTCCGACAGCATTGACGTCAGGTTTGGGCAAAGCAGATCTTTTTTGTCAGGCACAGCCGTGGATTGTTGAATTCATGGCCATTTCTCGACAATCCATGGACGTTTTGGCCGAAAGTGGCCACCACACAACAGGCAGAACATTAAATTCCGCCCGTGAAGTCAGGCAGCTGACCAAAAACAGCCTGGGATTCCTACTGTCGGGACGTTCCAAAAGTCGTAATCCCACATTGAATACCCCCTATGTCTAGACAAACCTGTCTACACACCTTTTTGAATTTAGCCTTAATCTAAGAGCACCCTGTTTCACCTGGGAGCCGGATGGTAGGTCGATAGTGCCTAGGTCAACAGTTAATAGGTCAATACTAAGGTCAGTCAATACTGACCTTCAGTCAAAAGTTTGCAAATGATTGCAACCCCCGTAGTTGCATAGGCTTGGTCCAAGTGGCTGCATAGCGAATACACACGGAAAACATACTTGCATTCGCAACTCACTCACCATCGAATAATTTTCCAGTCTTTGCAAGTGCGCTTAATGCAGAACCTACTCTGCCCGTGCCATAGAAACAGGCCAGAGCTGATATCAATCAATAATCTGCCTCCTTGCAAATCAGCAGGGCAGTCATCAGCTCTGAATAACCCCCAGAGAGCTGACAGTCATTCACTGTATGGAAGCACAGGACCACATGTTCCTGTGAACGGGTATGTAGTGTTACCAGCAGATTGCTTTATCCAGGACCTACAATGCTGTTAGGAGGACCCTGGTCACATTACTGTAAAGTGAGGGAATCAGAAAATCAAAATGACAGAAGCATATGAATGTAGATAGAAACATACCGTAGGGCCTTATTCTGGTTCGCTCTCAGGCAAATTCCTTCTCAAATGGACAAAGCCATGTTCACTAGGGCGGAGTGAAAAAACTGAAATTGAGAAATTCAAATTCGGCTAGTGTGGGAAAGTTGTGACTTGACCTGAATAAGAAATGTGCAAAAGCTTTTTGATCTGAGTCAACATCTTCTGTTCTGGCAAGAGGCCTGAAGTTTCACTTTTTAGGCAAAAATAACGAAACCTATGAAGATGCTCCAATCTAGTTAAAATTATATCAATATGTCTTAGAGTGGTTCATTAATATACTTTAGCATAGTAAAAGAGAGTAAGAGCTTGTCCTAGTGCAAAGTGACTGACTTTGGCAGGAGAAAAAATCCCTAATAATTTACCCATTTTCATGGTGAATATTGTGTGTTTTATCCTGAATGTGTTTATAATAGAAGAAGCACAAATACTCTAAATGGAATTCAGTGACACTGTGTGAAATATAACACTGCATAATGGCCCTTAATCAGACCTGATCGCAGTACAAATTTGTTCTCAAAATGGGCAAAAAAAATGCTGCACTGCAGGTGGGGCAGATGTAATGTGCAGAGAGAGTTACATTTGAGTGGGGTGTGTTGATACTGAAATCTAAATTGCAGTGTAAAAATAATGCAGCCAGTATTTATCCTGCACGGAAACAAAATAACTCACACAAATCTAAAGGTGGCCATACGTCTACAGATCGATTGTCAGATTGGGCCGGTTGGAACAAATACCTGGTAATATCTGAATCACAGTTTTTGGCAGTTTTCCGTCATTTCAAAGTAAATGGTCAACTGTCATTTGCTCTCATCCATTACTAGGATTTTGTTCCAACCAGCCCAGTCTGACAATAGATCTGCACATGTTACATTTGCCGCACCTGCAGTGCAGCATTTTTAGCCCATTTTGATAACAAATTTGTACTGCGATCAGGTCTGATTAAGGGCCATTATGCAGTGTTATGTTTCACACAGTGTCACTGAAATACATGAAATTGGATTTATGCTGCTCTTTGCAGTGCATATACAAAGATAGACAATCATGTGTACATAAATAAGAAATAACTGTTGCAGTCTGTTATAGAAAAACAGTAACTGTTACAATAAGTATTACAAGTAACAGTGTAAACTGTCTAATGTATCATTTTACATATCAATTCTGTTTTATTGACAGAAAAACAGGTATGCATCCCCTATGCTGAGAACATGAAGGGGCTGCATTACAGCATATAATTATGCCAAAGATAAGCCAATATATTAACAGTTAAATACATTGAAGTGCATTATGCTGTAATAAGTGTAATAAGTATTGCTGATCAATCCTGCCTAGAAATGAACACAGTGATTGGCATACATGTACTGGTGGACACCACTCACAGAATGATTAACTTGTTATTTTTGAATCAATGTTCTTGATTTTATTTTTCTAAACATTAGATGTATTTGTTTATTACAGCATAATGCACATCAACATATTTAACTGTTAATATATTGGCTTATCTCTGCATAATGATATGCTGTAATGCAGCCCTTTCATGTTCCCAGCATAGGGGATGTTTTTCAGACCAATTCATGGTTAAAATAAACTGCCACAAGAAAAGACAATAAACAGAAGTGTTTTAAATCCTGCACCTAAAGAACAGAGTGTAATGCATTGTTACTGAACTTACTGGAGCAGTCAGTAAAGAGTTTGTTGGACATTAGAAGACACATAGGTGCACTCTTCTATTAACCCCTTCACGACATTTGACGTATATATACGTCATGGTCGGGAAGTACTTCCCGACCGTTGACGTATATATACGTCATGACTTCTAACTGTCACTGCGTCTAGAGACGCAGTGACAGTTAGGTGATGTCTGCTGTCCCTGACAGCAGACATCCCCCCTCGTCGCCCAGGGGGGGCAGGGGTGCCCCCCCCGGTCGGCGATCGCTGTGATTGGCTGTTCAAATCTGAACAGTCAATCACAGCGTTTCCTGTGTTACCGGCGGCTAAGCCGCTCGGTAACACAGAAAACGGTGGTGATCGGTGCAGCACCGATCACCACCGATGTGCAGCCCCCCCCCCTCCCACCCGCCGGGCACTCACCCGGCGGCAGCAGCAGCAGCAGCTCCCGCGGCTCCCCCGGTGCGCACGCAGCGCTGCCCTCCTCCCCCCTCCCTCCCGCAGCAGCAGCAGCAGCAGCATCATGCTGCTAGAAAAGTTTAAATAAAAAATAAGTATTGCAAATGTATATATATATATATATATATATATATATACACACACATATATATATATATATATATATATATATATATATATATATATGTGTGTGTATATATATATATATGTATATATACAGATGGGGCCGGGCTCATCTTTGCAGGGGATGGCGATGGCGTCGCCATCGCCATTCCCTGCTCCTGCGCCATCTGTGTGTCGGAAGGGGACGCGCGCGCACGAGGTGCGCGCGCGTCCCCTTCCGACGGTGCTGCCCTCGGTCGCCCGGTGCCCACACCGGGCGCCCGCACCCCCCCACAGCCTCCTCGGGTCCCCCCAGCCCCCCTCGAGCGGGAGGCGGACAGTATTGTGTCCGCCTCGCCGCCCGGCCGCCCGGATACTGAGACGCGCGTGCGTGGGGGACGCACGCGCGTCTCAGTCAGATGGCGCGCCGTGTTGCTGGCGGATCGCCAGCAGCATGCTGCTGGCGATTCGCCAGCAAGCATAAGGCCTGCGCTATCTGTATATATATATATATATACACACACATATATATATATATATATATATGTGTGTGTGTGTGTGTGTGTGTGTGTGTGTATACCGCACCGATCACCAACGATCGCCAGCCCCCCCCCCCCCCCCCCACCCGGCAGCCCCCCTCCCTCCCACCCACCCGGCTGCCGCAGCGCCAGCACCCCTCCCACCCCCCCGCCAGCCGCAGCGCCAGCCCCCCTCCCAAAGCTGGTGACCAAAATGGGGTCACTTGTGGGGGGGTTCCACTGTATTGGTGCTTCGGGGGTCTTGCTAATGCGACATAGCACCCACCATTCATTCCACCACCAAAAATCACTCCTTCCCTTCTGAGTCCTGCCATGCACCCAACTGGTAATTTTTGGTCACATGTGAGGCATTGCCGTACTCGGGAGAAATTGGGGCACAGATTTTGGGGTGCTTTGTCTCCTTCATTCCTTGTGAAAATTAAAAATTTTGAGCCAGAACTGCATTTTTGTGTAAAAAATTAAATTTTTTTACACAAAAATGCAGATCTGGCTCAAAATTTTTCATTTTCACAAGGAATGAAGGAGACAAAGCACCCCAAAATCTGTGCCCCAATTTCTCCCGGGTACGGCAATGCCTCACATGTGACCAAAAAATACCAGTTGGGTGCATGGCAGGACTCAGAAGGGAAGGAGTGATTTTTGGATTTTGCAGCACAGATTCTGGTTGAATGACCCCCGAAACACCCATACAGTGGAACCCCCCCACAAGTGACCCCATTTTGCAAACTACACCCCTCAGGGAATTCATCTAGGGGTATAGAGTACATTTCAAACCCCCCGAGGTTTCACCAATTTTGATACAACTGAGCTGTGAAAATGAAAAATTATTTTTTTTCATTTTCACTGCCCAGTTGTACCACAATTGGTGAAACCCCTGGGGGTTTGAAATGTACTCTATACCCCTAGATGAATTCCCTGAGGGGTGTAGTTTGCAAAATGGGGTCACTTGTGGGGGGTTTCCTAACTTTTAGCATCTTATGGTGCCTAGAAACCTACATGGTGCCTAAAAAATAATCTCATAAAAAGAAGGCTCCAAAATCAAGTAGGTGCTCCTTCTATTATGAAGCCTGTGGTTTGGTCACCGTGCACACTAGGGCCACATATAGGATATTTATGAAAACCAAAGAATTGGGGGAATCAATTTTTAGTCACATTTCTCTAGTAAAATGTACTGTGTTCCTTAGAAAAATGTATTAAAATTGCAAATCTGCAAAAAAAAAGAAATTTTGAAATTTCACCTACACTTTGTTTTAATTCCTGTGAAACACCTAAAGGGTTAACAAACTTCCAAAATGCTGTTTTGAATACTGTGAGGGGTGCAGTTTTTGAAATGGCATCATTTATGGGGGTGTCTCACATACAAGTCCCTCAAAGTCACATCAAAACTGACCTGGTCCCTAAAAAAATCAGAGTTTGAAATTTTCTTGAAAATTTGAGAATTTGCTATTCATATTTTAAGCCTCCTAGTGTCCAAAAAAATGAAAAGGAGGTTGAAATAATGATGGCAACATAAAGTATACATATGGTCTATGTTAGTTATTAACTATTTTGAGTGGTAAGATTATTTGTCTCACAAGCAGAAAATTTAACATTTTGAAAATTGCTACATTTTCCATTTTTTTACGATATTTTGGTATTTTTCAAAAAAAACACAGACTGTATCGACCAAAATTTACCACTAACTTGAAGTACAATGTGTCACGAGAAAACAATCTCAAAATCACTGGGATAAGTAAAAGCAAAAAAAAGTTATCCCCACTTAAGTGAGACATGTCAGATTTGAAAAAAAGGGCTCTGTCATGAAGGCACAAACTGGCTCTGTCATGAAGGGGTTAAGGGCAATCAAAAGGGATTTACCCTGTTTTTTTTCCCACCAAGTTTCTATTCGTGATCACATCAATTTCAGAGCATCCCCCCCCCCCCCAAAAAAAAAAACGTTCTTGAAACCATTAAAATGGGTTCATTATTAGCGATTTTTTCTCCACAAAAGTCAGTCACTAGGACAAGCTTGTACTCTCTTTAACTAAGCTAAAGTATATTAATGAACCACTCTAAGACATCTTGACATAATTTAAACTGGATCGGAGCATCTTCATAGTTTTCGTCATTTTCACCAAAAAAGTGAAACTTCAGGCCTCTTGCCAGAACAGAAGATGTTGACTCAGATCAAAATGATTTTGCACGTTTCTTATTCAGGTCAAGTCACAACTTTCCTGCAGGGGGGCAGATGTAAAATGTGCCGAGAGAATTAGATTCGGGTAAATTATTTTGTTTATGTGCAGGGAAAATACTGACTGCTTCTACACTGCAATATAGATCTCACTTTGAAGAAAAACCCAAATCTAATTCTACAGTATCTGCACATGTTACATCTGCCTCCCTGCCGTGCACATTTCTGTGTCGATTTGAGAAGGAATTTGCCTCCGAGAGTGAACCAGAATAAGGCCCATAGAGTTTTATGGCAGATAAGAACCACTTGTCCCATCTAGTCTTCCCTAAACACATGCACATGCACATACTTATAGACTAGAGATCATATTTGTCGGGAGTTAATTAACCTTATGCTTATTTTTGGAGTGTGAAGGAAAACTGAAGTACCCAGTGAAAACCCATGTAAGCAAGGAGAGATTGCATGAACTACACACAGTTATGGTTATGTCAGGAATCAAACAAATGACCTTAGTCCTATGAGGCAGTAATGCTAATCTTTACAATCTATTGACATCAATGTTTTTTATGATATATTTTAGTTTGAAACTTGCCAGTTTCTTAAATGTATCCTTTATTTATAACATCAACAAGAACTAGACTGCACAGATTAAGCCGTGAGCTGTCTGAGACCTATATAATGGGCAGTGTTCAATAAGAAAAATGTTCCGTGTTTTATGGCGAGTTTGTGCTATTTTCGCGGTGGAAGGAGCATTTTGCTCTCCAAAAGTGAACCACCCTATTCAATGTGATATTTTCGCCATCTTTTTAAGTGATTTTCGCCATGTCTCTCCGTGTAGCAATTCTCCATCTTTTCATGGAGAACTGGAATGTGAACTTTTAAACTAAAAGTTTATTTTTTTTTAATTTTGGTGTAAAAAAATCAGGATTTTTTTTCTGTGAAGGGGCATGTTATTTTTATTCATGTGCTTATAGCACATGAATATATATTTAATAAAAAATATATATATATTTTTTTAATTTTTTTTTTTACACAGAGCAGCCAGCAGGGGGCCGGAGCTCTCGAGCCGCTCATTAGATATTTATATATTCACTGCACCCGATCATTACATATGCACGATCGGGTGCAGTGAATACTGGGTCCCCCGCTGGCTATAGGGGGGGCAGCTTGTGCTGCCTGGGTCCCGGGGAGCCCTCCTCCCCTCCACATATGTTCTGGGGCAGCCAGGGAGACTTTAATCTCCCTGGCTGCCACCGTCCCCCGGCTCCCTGCCAGCTCCCTGCCGTGGACGCTCGTCCGCTGCAGGAGTTAAGTTTTGCCGCGAGTGGCGGCGAGTCTTAACCACATTGAATAGTGGGAGCAGGAGTGGCAGCGAGCAATCCGGAACAGGGCGAGTGCATGGCGAGAGAAAAAATCTCTCGCCATGCACAGAGAATTATTCTCATTGAATACTGCCCTATGTGTTTTAAAAATGTAATAAAAAACATAGTTTCTAAAGTGGGATTTGGTCTACAGCATGATGGTCGACAGTCATTAGGTTGACACCACTAGGTCGACATGGTGAAAGGTTGACATGGTAAAAGGTTGTCATGGGAAAAGGTCGAAAGGTCATTAGTTCGACAGGTCATTAGTTTGACAGTGTCTAGGTCGACAGTCAAAAGGTCGACGTGGGGTTTTTCACTGTTCTTTGAGCCGACATGTGTCGATGGGCGGTATTTCATGCCCTACCATCCACAAGGACGTGGTGGGAGAATAAAATAGTGTGCCGAGCATAGCGAGGCACCGTGCCTGGTGCATTGCGAGCGCAGCGAGCGATGCGAGGGGATGCAGTGCACTTTAAACTGTGTCCATGTTGACTGTGTTGACAGTCAAGTAAAAAATAGTGAAAAACTCCTGACTATCGAACTAGACATTGTCGAACTAATGACCTGCCGAACTGATAACCTTTCTACCTATAACCATGTCGACATTTTCCCATGTCGCCGTGATGGTGTCGACATAATGACTGTCGACCATCATGCTGTAGACCAAATGATCCCAACCCGTAAAAAGCATGGGTATCTTTCCTGGGATCGCCACCTTTACATTGAGCCATTTAAACATAAAAACCATCTATTCAGACAGACTGAATTCAATAGGTCAGAGGCATAGGTAATATCACTGAATCACATCCTTGTAGCCCCGACCTCTACAATTCAATCAATGCAGGGATGGGGGCAGAGCCACAATAACACAATTGTGCAGCCACAACCACCAATCAGCCCATCTTTCCTTCGGACACACCCATATACACGACCAAGCTGTCCCCTCCAGAAAATGTGGTCAGTATAACAGGACCTATACACGGGGCCAGACTGCTGAGCGATCTGAGTAAATCGCTCAGCTAGATCGTTTAGCACACAGCGATGTGTTAGCGCTGTGTGCTAAGCGATCTGTCAGGGCCAGTGTTCTCCGGTGAAGGGAAGCTCTGGGACAGACAGCTGTACAGAAATAGTCTACTTTTTCTTTTCTGCACAAACTAAATAGGAGACTACTTTTTGAGGAACTGTCAATCTTTGTTAGTGTACATATAATACCAAGTGTTTAGATACCCAGACCTTAGAACCCAGTGCTACAACTTTGAAAAAGTTGTTCAGTACAACGAAATGCATTAGTGGCACAAATACACTTTATTGGACATTACAAGACACCAGTGGACGCTTCCAAGTGTCCAAATTCTGATTAAACCAGCTCAGGATTTCAGCCTTGCACTAAGGGGGTTATTCTAGTTCACTCTTTCTGACAAAATCCTTCTTAAGGAGCCCATACACGGTTCGTTGTGTATGGCTCCGTTCTGTACTATGCGATGCGCGCTCCCGCGCATCACATAGTACGGTACAAAAAGTATGTGCTGCACATACTTTTTGTACTAGCTACACATCGGATCGGATCGCAGTGCATGCACACTGCATGCACTAGGGATGCGATCCGATCCGATGTGTGCTGTTTAAGCACACAACGGATCCGATTAACAGACCGTGTATGGGGGGCTTTAGATGGACAAAACCATGTGCAGTGCAGGTGGGGCAGATGTTACTTGTGCAGAGAGAATTAGATTTGGGTGGGGTTTTACTGCAAAGTGAGATCTATATTGCAGTGTAAAAATAAAGCAGTCATTATTTACCCTGCACAGAAACAAAATAACTCACCCAAATCTAATTCTCTCTGCACATTTTACATCTGCCCCCCTGTAGTGCACATGGTTTTGTGCATCTAAGAAGGATTTTGTCAGAAAGAGTGAACTTGAATAAGGCCCTAAAGGTGCCCACACACTAGAAAGATCTGCGATCATAAGATGTGCGCATAAATTAGCCTTCAAATCTTTTGCCTGTCCTGGACAAAAGATTTCAGGCAAGCGCACATCTTTATCAAAGATCTTTCTTAAGATCCCGTGTGCTTTCCTATGGATCTTTTGTTAAATCTTCTGATCTTTCATGCAACACATAAGATCAGAAGATTTAACAAAAGATCCACGGGAGCTCGCATTGGACTGAAATAGGACGATTTTCGATCGATTATCGGTAAACATCGGACAATATATCAGCCGATTTATCGGAAATCGGCCAATCGGCCAAAAAATCGTTCTAGTGTGTGGGCACCTTGAGTCTCAAAGGACTCCCCTATTTACCCCAGCCTTGGGACACTATCATCTGCATCCCACTGGACCCACTAATTCACAATCTTGTGACATTGCACCCTGCCTACAGAGCATAACATCCTCCAAAGGACATTATTATCAGACGGGAACACGTGCTCCAGTGGTGATGTATTGCAATTCAGGGGGACATTTACCAAAATGGATTCGTAGAAAGAAGGTGTATTCGTAGGCAGAAATACACCTTTTTTTTACGAATTTGTATTTTCGGGATTTACAATCCCAAAAATACAACAATTCGTAGTCCTAAAGATGGAACATTCGTATTTGTATTTACATATACGAATGTCTACACCACCGATAGGATACGACAGAAATCACCATTCAAAAGAATGGTGGTTTCTGATTTACTAAGCAGCCGTATGGATAATACGGCTGCTAAGTGGTGTGAAACACCCACGCAAATACGACAGGAAAATAGAACACCATTTTCCTGTCGTATTTGCTTTAAGCCTGCACGGATCAGTCAGATCCGTGCAGGCTTCAGTGTAAAAAAATAGAAAAAAAATTAAATATAAAAAAAAAAAACGGCGTGGGGTCCCCCCCACAGCCGTAACCAGCACCAGGCTGACGGAGCCTGGAGCCGGTAATTAAGAATCAGGGAACCCGACAAATAGGGGTTCCCCGATTTTTAACAACCAGCCCCAGGCTCCTGCTCTGGGGCTGGTTCCCAAAATACGGGGGACAAAATGAGTAGGGGTCCCCCGTATTTTAAGAACCAGCCCCAGGCAAAACCAGCCAGCAGGGTAATGCCACAGCCGGGGGGAGACTTTTTATACAAGTCCCCCCAGCCAAAGCATTCATCCCTGGGACCAATATTAACATGCTTCTATTGGAGTTCGAAATTTGTCAAGATGCGTTTAACACATGAGTTTTCCAAATATTTACAGTTAATTCATGTATTCTCTGCTCACCCACTTTTTTACTTATGAATGTACATATATCCCTGAGTACCTGCAGGTAACATAATAGGTCCAATTGGTGAGCCAGTATAGTGATACCTCCATCTGTTTCCTTTAACAGACCATCATCAGATGAAGCCCTGCAATGGCGAGATTCTCTGGAGAAGTTGCTGCAGAACAGCTGTAAGTCCCGTCTGTCATTCTCTGCTTTCTCTGCTCCCCTCAGCTTCCTGTCTGGGTCCTGTCACTAAAGGCTTTAGTTTCTCTCTCATCCATGCTATTGACCTCATATACCGTAGTTTTAGTTTTTCCCACAAGTAAGATTCTTGTTAGACTGGAAAATCCAGACCTTTTTGTCCTCCACTCTGAAATGACCCTGTCCTGGTTTAGATTCCCGGAAAAGGTTCAAGAGGGGCTCTGCAAAGTGTTTGTTGCTAACAGATACAGCACGTGTCCCAAACTATCATTTAATAATGGTTGAAGTTGACTCCGCTGCTATTGTTGCCCAGTCTCATTATATGGTTTACATTGAATTAAAGTATCAGGCTGCCATGAGGGGATGCAGTCGGAATGGCGACGGTCGAAATACCGACGCCTGAATCCCGGCCGCCGCAATGCCGGCACTTTGTCCCTCTATGGGTGACCACGACACCCATAAAGGGAGAATAGTGTGCCGAGCGTAGCGAGACACCGGTCCCGCTGCATGGTGAGTGCAGCGAGCACACAAGTTGGGGGGCGATCCACGCCCCCCCCCCCTTGTCGGCATTGCGGTGGTCGGGATTCCGGCGTTGGTATTTCGACCGCCAAGATTCCGACCTTCCGGGATTTCATACTGTTCCCGCCATGAGAACAACAATTTGAATGGAAAGATAAATGCTGATGACGGTAATAATAATTAAAAATATATTTTCATTTTTCCATCGCCGAATTTCCATCGCCGAATTACCCAAGGTCTTCTCCCCAGTCACTACAATGGGCTACATCATTTAAATATTTAGGGGTTATTGTATCCCGGGACCCAAAAGACTATGTACGGCTGAATATCCACCCCTTGTTTGATTGGCTGGGGAAAAAAGTAAAATCTTGGAAGAGACTGCCATTGATAGTTTCAGGCAGGATAAATTTGGTCAAAATGGCAGTCCTTCCAAAATTCCTATACGTGATTTTACACTCACCAACCTACCTCCCTAAATCAATATTTAGAAAATTGAACAGCATAATATCCTCGTTTATCTGGAACGGGGCTCGACCCAAAATTCAGTTAAACAATTTAATGAGGCCGAGAGGGGAGGGCGGTTTGGGTCTACCAGACATTAGAAGGTACTACATAGCTACCCAGCTAATACATTTAAGTTCATGGCTGGACCAAGAACAATATGGAAGCGATATGGCTCTAGACCTGGTGACCTTATCATCCCCAGGAAAAACTCCATTACATAGGATTCTACAGGGTAACATACTGGCCTCAGACCCTCCACTCTTGGTTCAATCCATTAGAATTTGGCGTGAAGCTAACCAAATGTTGGAGATTGATTCTATAGATCCAGAATATCCACTGGAAGCTTTGCTCCTGGATAGGGAAGTGAAAGCTCTCCAGATCAAAGAAGCATGGCATCCTTTCACGGTGACCACTCTCTCCCAACTATACAACCCAACGAGCCTGAAATCTTTCTCACAGCTCAAGGAGGAGTTTGGGCTACCGCGTACACACTTCTTTCGCTTCTTACAGTTAAGAAGCGCTTTGGAGATGCATTATCCGTGTCAATCTCCACCATTTGATGAATCCCCGATTAAAATAATACTGCGATAAAAAAAATAGGAAAAAATTAGTATCTAGACTATATCGAATTCTGGGTAAAAAGAAATACGACGACGGGTTAAACATACTGAGGGCGAAATGGGAAGAGGATGTGGGGGCACTGAAGGAGGAGGAATGGACGGAGGCAAAGTCAGCTGTGGCGAAAGCCACAAATGCACTCCGTACCCAACAGATACAATTCTATATACTACACAGAGCATATATATCTGCGACGACACTGTGTAAGTTCGCTGGCAGATCATCTGACACTTGTCCAAAGTGTGGCCTTTATCCGGGTACCCTCATTCACTTGCTTTGGGAATGCCAGGTGGTGGCAGAATTTTGGGGTAGAGTTATTCAAACTATTGCCGATACCGGCTTCTCGAAGGAAGATTTCACCGTTAAGCGCTGTATATTAGGTATAGGAGGCAATAGAACTGTGGGTAATGAAAGATTGTACATAAATAACCTCTGCTCTTTGGCGAAGGTATTAATAGGGAGAACTTGGATGTCTAATAAAGGTCCCGACTTTAATAAATGGACAGCACTTGTTATCTATACCTATAGACAAGAAAAATATATATACATCAGACGAAATACACTGGCTAAATTCGACCAGATCTGGCATTATTGGGTAAAATCCACCTTCTTTCAGGCCACAAACCACGATAATTAGGAAATAGACACGAGGGTAATATTACAATTAGACACATTTTGTAACCTGTCTGGTCGTCATTTGGTTGTAAGTTATGGCTATATAGGCCAGGTAAGACATTAAAACTATGTACATAAAACGGCAAAGGCGGATCGGAAGGAATGTTGATGACACATGGAGATTTAAGCACTAAGTAAATTTGATCACTTCTTATCCCTTTTTTTTTTTTTTTCTCTCCCTTCTCTCATTTTTCTTTTTTCATGGTCACACAACACTGATTATAACGAGTCTATACTCGAGAGTGATTCAATATAAACACGGACACTTTTGCAATTTCACGACGTTGTTCATATGATAATACAAGATATGGATAAAAACTTACCCGCACATGTTATAGTATATCCTTAGACACGACAATGCAATTATACATTATTTACATAGATGTGATGAGCAACTACTTCTGGAAATTGGCAGGATTTTATTAGTATCCAGGGACAGACTAGGAATCACGCCAAGCATATACTCTACTCTTCGTCGATAGATGTAGTCCCTATACCATATACCTATCCTCTATACGAAATAAATATGGGCCTCCATGCCAGGTATCAAAGAAGATTGGCAAAAGTATGTAAGCCACAACAGTCGTCTCGACCCTATCTTCATATAATTAGCGTATTCTTGTTTATCTTCGGCCAGCTGAGCAGCGCAGTCAGTAGACAGAGTTTAGGATGTGATGTTTTACTGTACCACAGTGTCTTTTTATGAGTATGATTTGTATGTTTAAGAAAATTGAAATAAAGACTTAAAGTAAAAAAAAAAAAAAATATATATATATATATATTTTCATTTTAAATGAATAAATCAACAGCAGCTGTCATCTGAGCGGAGGTCACATGCAGTTATAACCTACATTTCTGAATAAAAAACAAACAAAATGGTCGACACTATGTAGTGTCGAAATTAGGGCGCTAATAAAATTTACAGCACAGAAAAAAATGTGTTTTTATACAATAATTGATAATATATAAATAATATATACTATAAGAGCTGCAGCCCTCTGAGTGTACAAGTGTAAGTACACTACAACTGATCTCTAGCTGGAAATATACTATAACCAGCTGAGAATCAGAGGAGAAATGTATACAACAGAAAAGGGGTGGAGAGCTGCGCTAATAAAAATACCAAGTACCAAGGAAGAATACACTTACACAAAGGGGTGTTTTTTGTATTTTTACTGATTATATTAAATCATATTTTAATTTTAAGAAAAAACAATTATACATATAAAAAATATATATATAAAAATTCATATAATTTCCAGGTGGCCACCTATAAACATATATCACTATATATTAATACATAAAAATGCAATTGGATGAAATATACACATATAAATTTTAGTAAAAATAGGTGTTTGTAATACACCCTATAATTTGAAGAAAAATGTGTAATAAAAAATGAAAAAAAAGAAAAAATAAAAAAAGTAGATATAAGAAACAGATCCTGTCTCCGTATTTTGATACCACTTTAGATTTAGTGGTTATGGTGCAGTCACTTATTTGTGGTTTGAATCTGGATATAAAGTATGTATGCAGACGCTAAGTGCGCGTCTCTCACCTGCGCCTCCGTGCGCTGCTGGCTGGAAGATCTGAGTGTCCCTCCGGAGCAATGGTGGAGGGGAGCTGGCCAGGTAGATGTGATTGCTGGCAGCCGCTCTTACCCTCCGGACCCGTGCCGCTAGTGATGTTATATGCGGTGTCGTCTCTCTCACAGACGCTGGGTTCACTGATGCATCCTTGGAGTTCTCAGATGTGCCGGATGGAATATGCAGCGAGGTGGCCGGTGGAAAACGCCGGTGCAGGTGCCGTGATTTTTCTGCTAATTTTGTAGGTTTGCAGGTACAAGTTCCACAAGGCTTTATGCACTGGACAGGCTGGAAATTCTCCCTGTCCAGTGCATAAAGCCTTGTGGAACTTGTACCTGCAAACCTACAAAATTAGCAGAAAAATCACGGCACCTGCACCGGCGTTTTCCACCGGCCACCTCGCTGCATATTCCATCCGGCACATCTGAGAACTCCAAGGATGCATCAGTGAACCCAGCGTCTGTGAGAGAGACGACACCGCATATAACATCACTAGCGGCACGGGTCCGGAGGGTAAGAGCGGCTGCCAGCAATCACATCTACCTGGCCAGCTCCCCTCCACCATTGCTCCGGAGGGACACTCAGATCTTCCAGCCAGCAGCGCACGGAGGCGCAGGTGAGAGACGCGCACTTAGCGTCTGCATACATACTTTATATCCAGATTCAAACCACAAATAAGTGACTGCACCATAACCACTAAATCTAAAGTGGTATCAAAATACGGAGACAGGATCTGTTTCTTATATCTACTTTTTTTATTTTTTATTTTTTTTCATTTTTTATTACACATTTTTCTTCAAATTATAGGGTGTATTACAAACACCTATTTTTACTAAAATTTATATGTGTATATTTCATCCAATTGCATTTTTATGTATTAATATATAGTGATATATGTTTATAGGTGGCCACCTGGAAATTATATGAATTTTTATATATATATTTTTTATATGTATAATTGTTTTTTCTTAAAATTAAAATATGATTTAATATAATCAGTAAAAATACAAAAAACACCCCTTTGTGTAAGTGTATTCTTCCTTGGTACTTGGTATTTTTATTAGCGCAGCTCTCCACCCCTTTTCTGTTGTATACATTTCTGAATAGAAGAGAATTGCAAGTGATGGGCAGTTGCTTTCACTCAGACTGGTGATGGTTGACAAAGTGGCCCATATACGGTTAGATGTATAATTAGGGATGTGCACCGGCCACTTTTCGGGTTTTGGGTTTTGGTTTTTGGGTTCTGATTACCTTCAGGTTTTGGGTTCTAATGGGTTTTGCCAAAACACACCTTAAATGTTTTGTGTTTGGATTTTTGGGTATTGGGTTCTGTTTTTTTTTTTTTTTTTTAAAGCATAAAAACTGCTAAAATCGCAGAATTTGGGGGGTTGCTCCTATGCTATTATTAACCTCAATAGCATTCATCTCCACTCATTTCCAGTCTATTCTGAACACCTCACACCTCACAATATTGTTTTTATGCAAAAAGGTTGCACGGAAGTAGTTGGATAACTATAAGCGGCACAAGTGGGCGGCACAAACACTAGACTGATACGGCACACTTAATAGCACCCCTGGACTGATATGGCACACTTAGCATCATCCCTGGACTGATATGGCACACTTAGCATCACCCCTGGACTAATACAGCACACTTGGCAGCACCCCATGAATTATACGGCAGACTTGGCTCACCCCAGGAATTATTTGGCAAACTTGGCTCACCCCTGGACTGATATGGCACACTTAGCATCACCCCTGGACTGATACGGCACACTTAGCATCACCCCTGATCTAATACAGCACACTTGGCAGCACCTTATGAATTATACGGCAGACTTGGCTTACACCAAGAATTATACAATACAGATGGTGGCACCCCTGACCTGATACAGCACACATGATGGCACACATGGTATTATACGGCACAGATGGCGGAACCCCTGGACAAACACAGCACACATGTAATTATACGGCACACATAGTGACACTCCTGCAGTAAAAAGAGTTATTCTTTGAATAAAAAAAATGGCAGCACCCCTGGATTGATACAGAAGACTTAGCAGCACCCCATAAATTATACAGCACACTTGGCTCACCCCTGGACTGATATGACACACTTAGCATCACCCCTGGACTGTGACGGCACCCTTAGCAGCACCCCATGAATTATACAGCAGACTTTCCAGCAACCCATGAATTATATGACACACTTGGCTCACCCCAGGAATTATGCGTCACACATGTGGGCTTCCCTGACCAGATACAGCACACACGGAATTATACGGCACAGATGGCGGCACCCCTGGACTGATACGGCACACATGGCGGCAGGCATGGAATTATACGGCAGACAAATTCCTGCAGTGAAAATAAAAAATTGTATTCTTTTAATTATAAAAAAGAGCAGCACACCTGGAATTATACATCACTATTGGCTCACCCCTGGAAAAAAAAAACACCTTATTTTTATTTTCATTTTTTTTAACCCCTTCCCGCCGCAGCCTGTTTTTGCCTTCCTGACAGAGCCCTTTTTTTCAAATCTGACATGTATCACTTAAGTGGGGATAACTTTTTTTTGCTTTTACTTATCCCAGTGATTTTGAGATTGTTTTCTCGTGACACATTGTACTTCAAGTTAGTGGTAAATTTGGGTCGATACAGTCTGTGTTTTTTTGTGAAAAATACCAAAATGTCGTAAAAAAATGGAAAATTTAGCAATTTTCAAAATGTTAAATTTTCTGCTTGTGAGACAAATAATCATACCACTCAAAATAGTTAATAACTAACATAGACCATATGTCTACTTTATGTTTCCATCATTATTACAACCTCCTTTTAATTTTTTTGGACACTAGGAGGCTTAAAATATGAATAGCAAATTCTCAAATTTTCAAGAAAATTTCAAACACTGATTTTTTTAGGGACCAGTTCAGTTCTGATGTGACTTTGAGGGACTTGTATGTGAGACACCCCCATAAATGATACCATTTCAAAAACTGCACCCCTCACAGTATTCAAAACAGCATTTTGGAAGTTTGTTAACCCTTTAGGTGTTTCACAGGAATTAAAACAAAGTGTAGGTGAAATTTCAAAATTTCATTTTTTTAGCAGATTTTCAATTTTAATACATTTTTCTAAGGAACACAGTAAATTTTACTAGAGAAATGTGACTAAAAATTGATTCCCCCAATTCTTTTGTTTTCATAAATATCCTATATGTGGCCCTAGTGTGCACGTTGACCAAACCACAGGCTTCATAATAGAAGGAGCACCTACTTGATTTTGGAGCCTCCTTTTTATGAAAATATTTTTTAGGCACCATGTAGGTTTCTAGGCACCATAAGATGCTAAAAGTTAGGAACCCCCCCACAAGTGACCCCATTTTGCAAACTACACCCCTCAGGGAATTCATCTAGGGCTATAGTGTACATTTCAAACCCCCAGGGGTTTCACCAATTGTTGTACAACTGGGCTGTGAAAATGAAAAATTACATTTTTTACACAAAAATGCAGTTCTGGCTCAAAATTTTTCATTTTCACAAGGAATGAAGGAGACAAAGCACCCCAAAATCTGTGCCCCAATTTCTCCCGAGTACGGCAATGCCTCACATGTGACCAAAAAATACCATTTGGGTGCATGGCAGGACTCAGAAGGGAAGGAGTGATATTTGGATTTTGCAGCACAGATTCTGGTGGAATGTTGGTGGGTGCTATGTCGCATTAGCAAGACCCCCGAAGCACCAATACAGTGGAACCCCCCCACAAGTGACCCCATTTTGCAAACTACACCCCTCAGGGAATTCATCTAGGGCTATAGTGTACATTTCAAACCCCCAGGGGTTTCACCAATTGTGGTACAACTGGGCAGTGAAAATGAAAAATTAAATTTTTTACACAAAAATGCAGTTCTGGCTCAAAAATTTTCATTTTCACAAGGAATGAAGGAGACAAAGCACCCCAAAATCTGTGCCCCAATTTCTCCCGAGTACGGCAATGCCTCACATGTGACCAAAAAATACCATTTGGGTGCATGGCAGGACTCAGAAGGGAAGGAGTGATTTTTGGATTTTGCAGCTCAGATTCTGGTGGAATGAATGGTGGGTGCTATGTGGCATTAGCAAGACCCCCGAAGCACGGTGAAATGATGAACCTAATAATCCATAGATGTGTGGTATATTTTAAAACACTCCTTTATACATAGGCCGGGTTTGTCGGGGCAAGTTTCACAGTGAAAAATAGTATCCTTTCTTATTCCCTTTTTATAGCAAACTTTGCACCTTTTTTGTGTCCTGCCCTTTTTTGCAGTGGAGGGGATTTCGTTAGGAAAATGCTGCCCTGGTACAATACGGGGGCCAGTACTAGAAGTACTGGGGCCCTCTGCCTGCTGGTTCCCAAATATTAGGCCCTTTATGACTTCCTCTTGAAAGTGCATAAATGTCCCCCTCTGGCTGGTAGAACGGAATAGCACGTAAGCGTTATACAGTGCCATCTGGATGATATACACGGCCAGCTTCTTGTACCAGATTTTTGTTTTCCGCAGGGCACTGTACGGCTTCAGTACCTGATCTGAAAGATCCACTCCGCCCATGTACTTATTGTAATCTAGGATACAATTAGGTTTTGAGGTGTGGGTACTGGTACCTCGTACAGGGACGGAGGTGGTACTGTCTCCGTGAATTGTTGTCAGTATAAGGACATCCCTCTTGTCCTTATATTTGACCAACAACATATTTTCGGTGCATATTTCCCTGCTTTCACCCCTTCTCAGTACTTGGGCAAAGTGCGTTTTTGGGAGGCCTCTTTGGTTCTTGCGCACAGTACCGCAAGCTGCTGTACCTCTTGAACCAAGGGCCTTAAACAGGGGGATGCTAGTGTAAAAGTTATCCACATAGAGGTGATAACCTTTATCCAGGAAGGGGTGCACTAAATCCCAGACAATTTTTCCACTAACACCTACAAGGGAGGGGGGGCATTCTGGCGGTTCAATTCTTGAATCCTTCCCTTCATATACCCTAAACCTGTGGGTGTACCCTGAGGTGCTTTCACACAGTTTATACATTTTTATGCCATACCTTGCCCTCTTACTGGGAAGGTACTGGCGGAATTTAACCCTTCCTTTAAAATGTATAAGGGACTCGTCGATACAAATAAATTTTTCAGGGATGTACAACTCTGCAAATTTGGCACTGAAATGATCAATGACCGGCCTGACTTTGAATAGCCGGTCAGAGGTGAGATCATCTCTGGGTGGGCACTGTGCATTATCAGTGTAATGTAAAAATTTAAGGATTGTCTCAAAACGAGTCCGAGTCATGGCCATACGGTAAAGTGGGGTGCTGTACAGAACATCTGTACTCCAATATTGCCAAATTTCAGGCTTTTTTACTATGCCCATATGTAACACCAGACCCCAAAACGTCATCATCTCTACTGCATCTACAGGGGTCCACCTAGCAAATGATGACATGGGGTTTTGAGCAATAAACTGCTGGGCATATAAATTACTTTGGTCCACCATTAAATTTATAAAATCATCAGAGAAAAATAATTTGAAAAAGTCCATTTCTCTGAGACCTGTTGAATCAAATTGGATTCCTGGGATGGCCAAAAACTCAGGAACCTGGGGCTCTAAATTGTCTGGTGGTGGGGTCCATACGGGATCAATCATTTGGGGGGGGGGTCTCAGCTGCTCTACGGGGGCGTCTTTGAGGGGGTCCCTCATCACTAGAGGAGGAAGATGAGGTTAAGACGAATCCTTCAAATTCCCCGCTTGCATCACTGGCTGTGTCAGAGTCAGAGGCAAGCATGGCATATGCCTCCTCCGCTGAATACATTCTTCTGGATGACTGGGATGACATTTGGGATGACATTTGGGATGCCATTTTTATTTTTGTGTTTCTGTAAGTGTAATGTTTCAACACGTGTATAGTGTAGGGGGGGTACAAACTTTATTTCAACACGGGGGGTATGTAGTGTGTAGTGTGTATGTAGTGCAGAAAAAAAATACTTTATACAGGAATTTGATCCCAATAAAAAAAAAAAAAAAATTATATCAACCCTGTGCCGAAAATGCTGTTCAGTGATGTACGTCACTGATCAGCGCTCAGCGGCCACAGGACACCCACAAAAGCAACGTGGGTGTAAAAACAATTTAAAAAAAATAAACCACAGCACTCTCCAAAAAAAAAACAATTTAAAAAAACTGCAGAAAAAAAATTATATCAACCCTGTGCCAAAAATGCTGTTCAGTGATGTACGTCACTGATCAGCGCTCAGCGGCCACAGGACACCCACAAAAGCAACGTGGGTATAAAACAGTGTTTAAAAAAATAAACCACAGCACTCTCCAAAAAAAAAACAATTTAAAAAAACTGTAGAAAAAAAATTATATCAACCCTGTGCCAAAAATGCTGTTCAGTGATGTATGTCACTGATCAGCGCTCAGCGGCCACAGGACACCCACAAAAGCAACGTGGGTGTAAAAACAAAACCCCACTGCACTCTCCAAAAAAAAAAACTGCAGATCAGTGATGCAGTGATGCAACACTGATTAGCAGTGAGGGGCAGCAGGCACACAACTGTGGGTGCAACCTGACAGGGTATATATAAAAAAAAAAAAACCCTGGACCCCAAAAAAGGTGCTGATCACTTAGTTTATACTGATCAGCACAAAATGGGGGGGCAGCAGGGGGGGCAGCAGTCAGTTGCACAGGCAGCAAAACCTTTGGTGCAACTGACAGGTATATATATATATAAAAAAAAAACCTGCACCCCCAAAAAGTTGCTGATCAGCACAGATATACTGATCAGCACAAAAGGGGGGTCAGCAGACACAAAATATAGCACTCTCTATCACTCTCTGTCACTATCTCTCACTATCTCTCACTATCTCTCACTATCTGTGACTCTATGACACTGCAGCAGCAGCACACAGGAAGTCACAAGATCCAGGAAGCATCCAGCTGCTGGCAGCACGCTACCAGCGGTGATCAGGTAAGTATCAGGCAAGGATCAGGTCAGTATATCACGACAGATTGGCACGGTGACCGCTCTGCACGCAATTCCAGACCGGAATGGCGTCTGCAGCGCAGTCACGTTAGTTTAAATCACGCGCCATGGCTGTGATTGGTCCGTCGGTCCGACGGACCAATCACAGCCTTGGGGGCAGGTGGGGTGAGGTGTGGTCATCACCGGTGACCCCCTCACGCCCCCTCCCACCCGGCGGTGATTGATCCCTGTGTTACCGAGCGTCTGATTCACCGGTAACACAGGAAAATGCTGCGACTGGCTGTTCACATTGAACAGCCAATCACAGCCATCGCCGACGGGGGGGAGGCATCGCCGCCCCCCCTGGGCATGCAGGGACATGTCTGCTGTCAGGGACAGCAGACATGTTTAAACTGTCACCGCGTCTATAGACGCGGTGACAGTTTAAAGTCATGACGTATATATACGTCATGTGTCGGGAATTACATCCCGGCCATGACGTATATATACGTCAAATGTCGGGAAGGGGTTAAAAAGGGCAGCTCCCCTGGTCTGACACGGGACACATGGGGGCACCCCTGGAATTATACGGTACACATGCGGGCACCCCAGGACTGATACAGGACACATGGGGGCACCCATGGAATTATATGGCACACATGCAAGCACACCTGGACTGATACGGGACACGTGGGGGCACCCATAGAATTATACGGCACACATGCAGGCACCCCTGGACTGATACAGCACACTTGTGGTCACCCCTGGACAAATACAGCACACATGTGGGCAACCCTGGATGGATACAGTACACATACGGGCACCCCTGGACTGATACAGCACACATGTGGGCACCCCTGGACAAATACAGCACACATGTGGGAACCCCTGGATGGATACAGTACACATGCGGGCACCCCTGGACTGATACAGCACAAATGTGGGCACCCCTGGACAAATACAGCACACATGTGGGCACCCCTGGATGGATACAGTACACATGTGGGCACCCCTGGATGGATACAGTACACATGTGGGCTCCCCTGGACTGATGCAGCACACATGCGGGCACCCTGGGCACTGGCAGCAGTAATTTAAAAAAAAAATTATGCTTTGAATAAATAATAAATAATGCAGCCCCCTCTGTAGCACTAGCAGCCCCCTCTATGCATGAATCCCCCCCCCCCCCAGCTGGTTTCCCCCTCACACCCCTCAGCAGACAGCACAGACACATCCGTGCTGTCTGAAATCACCAGCCTGTTTGAAAATGGCGCCGACCGCCGGGAACTATATATCCCCAAGTCTCGCGAGAATCCGACACGGGATGATGGCGTTTTAGCCTCGATTTGGACTCGGAAAGATGGCGGGAACCGGCGAACTCCTCGGATCCGGCCTTGGATCAGGTAAATTTGTGGGGGGATCCGAACCCGCTCATCTCTATGTATAATATGCTCCCGTGCA
The DNA here is from genome assembly GCF_055691185.1 of Crinia signifera. Classification (NCBI taxonomy): domain Eukaryota; kingdom Metazoa; phylum Chordata; class Amphibia; order Anura; family Myobatrachidae; genus Crinia; species Crinia signifera. The sequence goes on from NC_139224.1 coordinate 110,298,588, forward strand.
CATCCCATTGCACAGCACATATAGTATGTGCTGCCCTTACATTTTTAACTAGATTGCATCGCATCTAGTGCAAAATACACAGTGCTTTAAAACATCGCATGCGATTTGAAATAGATGTGATGCGATTAGGGATGCCAATCCCGGGGCATTTTTTCAGCTGGATTGAAAAATGCTCATTCACGGGATTCCTGGGATTCCTGGGATCCCGGGATTGACATCCATAAAAGAAAACCACCCCCTGTCCCCCACATTGACTTACTGGGGGGAGCGGTGGAGCTGGGCAGGCGACAGAGTGGAGGAAGGCAGCGGGTTGCCGGAGATGCTTGTGTGCGGCTGGGAGAGGCCAGGTGGAGGAGTGTTCCGGTGGCGGAGGTGCAGTAGTGCGACCTGCGCAGAGTAACCTTTGACCATGTCATGCTGTGCCGGCTGCTTGCTATGTTGGGAACGGCCGGGCAGCATCTGAGCAGGTGCTCAGATGCTGCCCGGCTTCAGACTGCATGCACAATCTAATACCAAAATCCCGGGATTGGACACTCCAATACCGGGATGGAAATCCTGGACATTTTGGAGCCAAATCCCGGGATCCCGCCGATCACGGGATTGGCCACCCTAGATGCACATTGCACCGTCTATGGGCACCTTTATATATGGACAACTTTATATATAGACAAGTAATGTCACCTCCAGCATTTCAGAGTCTAAGGACTTGTTTCCTTTAGAACAAGTATGGTGTCCCCACAAGTTCAGGACTTCTGAGCCGTATGGCAACGTACAGTATATTATGCATCTTTCACAAGCCTGATGAGCTCTTCTCAGGCTTTCGGGACCATGACAGTTATTAAGATTTACATTGCTCGTAGGCAATGTCTAGGTCTACATGTACAACATCGACATTGACAAAAGGTAGACATGCACTACTTTAGGTCAACATTGACAAGATGTCAACACGAGCAAAAAGTCAACACAGAAAAAATGTCAACATTAGTTTTTCCAGATTTTCCCGATTTTTTTTTTACTTTTTATGCTTTACCATCATGTGCACAGTGTGTAGACATGGGTGTCCTGAAATCACAAGGACATAGTAAATGTAGACAGCTGCTACTCATAGCTTTTTCCATGGCATTGTGCAAATGACTGCCTGACATTCTCATATAAAAACATGCATCACAGTATATTGTCCGCTTGTCTTGTCTGCAGCCATACAAAGAGCTACTGTATATTTGCTTTTCTCTTAAACAACAATAGGCCTGTGCACATAACCACAGGCAATGGCGAATGGATTAGAGGATCTTTCAATATACTGTAGTTTTTTTCAGATTTTATTTTGATTAATTAGCAGCTGAACAGTTCTAGAATTATCATTCATTTAGCCTCAAGGACAAATACAGCAAATGATTTGAAACATCACAATATCTCCTGGCAGGCAGCGGCGTAACTATAGCACCGCAGCCCCCGCCACCGCGGGGGGGGGGGGGGGCGCTGTGCATGTGGGGGCACCGGGGGCTGCGGTGCTATAGTTACACCCCCCCCCCAATCCCCCGCAGACTTACCTATCTCGCTGGTCCCGGCGGCTCCGTTCTTCTGCTGAGGACTACCACAAAATTGCCGCCGCCATATAGCACACAGTTCTCTGAAACTGTCTGCTGTATGGGGGCGGCCATTTTGTGGTGGTCCTCAGCAGAAGAAGAACGGAGCCGCCGGGACCAGCGCGATAGGTAAGGCTGCAGGGGATTGGGGGGGGGGTTTGCATGGGCGGCGGGGGATTGGCGGGGCGGCGGCGGGGGCCCTTAACTGCGGGGGGGGGCGCCCAAAACTTAGTTACGCCACTGCTGGCAGGGAAGAGTACGCAAAACATTATCAGCCTTAGATGTATGTGGCAGGAAAGCTCACATTTGCTAATTACTGTAGCACATGCCACTTAGTAATGCCAGTGACTGTATCACACAACACTCAGAATACAATAATCACGTGTTGTGTAACGAGACAGTATTATGCAATTACAGATCACACCAAATAGTATTTAATGATAAACAGTATTTTTACACTGGTATATGCAATTTGATGCAGTATGTTATCTACTCACTAATGCAGTTTAAAAGATGACGATTATTAATTATCTGGCTGCAAGTGGTTCTTTCATGTGATCAGCCATTGAAAGGGTCATTATGGGATATTAGGCATACACGTGTGACTGCCACAGGGCTGCCATACATTATTATATTTTGTAATTCATATGAATGATATAGCCTTCTTGGGAGTGGGGGGGGGGGGGTGGCTAATGGACAAAACTATGTGCACTGCAGGGTGGCTGATGTAACAAATGTTACATTTGCTGCTTTATTTTTTTTACGCTGTAATGTAGATATCAGTTTGAATGCAACTCTCTCTGCACATGTTACATCTGCCTCACCTGCAATGAACATGGATTTGTCCATTAGCAAACCAAGGAGCCAATTCCGTTTCACACATACTGAACCAAATTTGACTCCTGCCCCGATGGTCGGAGTTTCCGCAATGTGCATTTCTACTCATGTGCAAACCTCTACTCCGAATTGCTGTAACTCGCAGGCATTTTGCAAAGGGGAAGGAGGGATGGGGTTGGGCCACAGGAACACCCAGCATTTCATGGGCACCCCATGAAATCGCTAAGCATTCCCATGGGTGTGCGGGTGGGATGATGCCTACCGGAGCGGGCGGCTGACATCACATTACATCAGCCGCCCACCCGGTCTTAATCCCGGTGGCTGCAAATATAAGTCAGTCTCAACTGACTTATATTTGCGAAGGCTGGGGAAATTATTTGATGTTCGCCTACCATTAAATAATTTCTCCTGCTGCGGACACATGCGAGGGGATGTGTCTTCCTGACACATCCTCTAGCATGGTTGCGAGGGGATATGGTGGTGGGGAGGGGGGTATTTGCCTGGGCGGCATCACAGGAACTTGGTAAGCTGCAAGCTTTGCAGCTTGCCCAATCAATCAGAATGACCCCCAAATGTGCTTTGCAAACCAACCTGAATCACCCCTTTGGTGTCTTTGCTTCAATTTTAAATCTGGCCTTAAAGAGCTGCAAATATGAATAATTGTAAAGGCACGTATCACGTCGCACTGCGCATGTGCTAAGGTCCCTTAGTGATGCTACTCATAGGCCCTTATTCTGATCGGTGCGGCCGGAGCCGATTATGCGGCCAGGACCGTGCGTGCGAAACCCCGCCTTCCATACGGATCGCCAACTCCGTCCATATGCGGTAAGAAGCTGTCCGAACGGACCGCACGTGTATTTTTCACGGAATACGCCTCCTCCATCTAAGGGAACCTTCCCCATCATTCGATGGTCGCAGACCATCGAATGCAGGACCGAGTGCTCCACCAGCTCCCGCAACCTCAGACCACACGGACATTTTTCCGTGCAAAAGCAGGGATCTGGGCGGGCAGCTGACATCTGGCGATGTCATATGTCCGCCCCCTACACGTGCGTCACGGCCGAATTACCATACGTATGCCCAGCGTTTTCATGGGAACTCCCATGAAATGCGGGGCGTATGCATATGGTAATGAGCCCAAATAGCCCTTCATGTCCCTCTCCACCCCCTGTTCGGAGTGTTCACATATCATGCCGGATTTGGCCGTACGCCCTGCTCGCACATGCGCAGAGACGCCTCTGCACATGCGCAGACACAAAACATCGGCGGGCCGAACGCACGCGGATATATCCGCACCGATCAGAATAAGGGCCATAGTGAGGATTTATTTGTAAAGTGAATGTCATACATACAGATAGTGGTAGATGCTCAAATTAGTTCAGTAAAACTTTTCAGGTGCATGCAAGGGAGGGGTTAATACTTAGTAAGTAACAAGACATTGGTTCCCCCGGCACACTGAATAGTTTTAGCAACCAATCTTGAACACTACATGATAATAGAATTCAGAGATATTGGTTACATATACCTGCGCAGGTGTATGATATGCCCCCAAGCCGCGTCAAGGCTTCTCTGTATATTGGGGGTCCCTAGCGCTATATCTACTGTATGTGCAGGGTGTGGCACCCCAAAAACAATCATAAGCTAGGAGGCCCAGTGCGGCATGCCAGTGATATACTAAGTGTTAATAATTAGTGATAGGAAGCCGAAGCTATACATAAAGAGAGAGATAAATGAAATGTAATTAAAATAAGAGAGAGAGAGTATTAGTGAGGGGAAAGTGTTAATAGAATGTAAGGGCATGCCGCAGTAAAGCCACCCAGCCCAACCAGTCCAGGGGCACCACACCCCACACCACTGTTACCCTAAATTGGGTATACAATTAGTCAGCAAGGAGCCACATGATAATGGCTCCTTACTTGATATATCTGAACTAAGAGCTACCTACCTTGGAGCAACCCCAGACTACTCCATGTGGCATATCAGGACCTGCATCTCTGCCTAATACAGGCTCCTCTCTGCCTCTCACAACATACATACAGATAGAGGTAGATGCTCAAATTAGTTCAGTAAAACTTTTCAGGTGCATGCAAAGGAGGGGTTAATACTTAGTAAGTAACAAGACATTGGTTCCCCCGGCACACTGAATAGTTTTAGCAACCAATCTTGAACACTACATGATAATAGAATTCAGAGATATTGGTTACATATACCTGCGCAGGTGTATGATATGCCCCCAAGCCGCGTCAAGGCTTCTCTGTATATTGGGGGTCCCTCGCGCTATATCTAGGTGCAGGGTGTGGCACCCCAAAAACTATCATAAGCTAGGAGGCCCAGTGCGGCATGCCAGTGATATACTAAATGTTAGTAATTAGTGATAGGAAGCCGAAGCTATACATAAAGAGAGAGATAAATGAAATGTAATTAAATTAAGAGAGAGAGAGTGTTAGTGAGGGAAAAGTGTTAATAGAATGTAAGGGCATGCCGCAGTAAAGCCACCCAGCCCAACCAGTCCAGGGGCACCACACCCCACACCACTGTTACCCTAAATTGGGTCTACAATTAGTCAGCAAGGAGCCACATGATAATGGCTCCTTACTTGGTATATCTGAACTAAGAGCTACCTACCTTGGAGCAACCCCAGACTACTCCATGTGGCATATCAGGACCTGCATCTCCGCCTAATACAGGCTCCTCGCTGCCTCTCACAACATACATACAGATAGTGGTAGATGCTCAAATTAGTTCAGTAAAACTTTTCAGGTGCATGCAAGGGAGGGGTTAATACTTAGTAAGTAACAAGACATTGGTTCCCCCGGAACACTAAATAGTTTTAGCAACCAATCTTGAACACTACATGATAATAGAATTCAGAGATATTGGTTACATGCGACTTTGAATCAGTCTCTTAATATAGTAAACGTGTGATGTTCAGATGCGTCTGTCTTCATCATACCCGCTGAGTGTATATGCATTGTATATCCAGTTATTCACTCCCACGTGTGACTTATTTATTTGAGTGTGCACACCTTGCAGTCCTATGGATCACGGGTAGATACACGCATGGCCACACATGTCGCAGCAATCGACCACCACAATTGCTGACGATATTGGCAAAGATGACCAGGGACTCCTCTGTAGTGTAATGCAATTAGAGAGCATACTGGACAATATATAATGACTAGTAAGCCCGCTCAAAGCAAAAGCTTCTAAGGCTAGTCTGCTACCTTCTGTGTTTGCGCATGTGTTATAAAGAGATGTAGTTTCACTCTCTACCAGCAGATGGCAGTGTCTTGGAGAATCATGGACACTTGACTATTGCTGACCATCACATATGGCCCTTAGTATCCTCACACTGGTAGATGGTGTAACATATATGCTTCTCTGCTAATTAACACTTTAAAATGTAATGTGTGTTAATTATATGACTGCAAGTAGTTGAAAATGAAATACATATTTTGCAACATTCCCTTTACCTTTAGATTATTATACTGTATATTGTAAAGAAATGAGGAAAAAATGATATATATAACAAAAGTATGTCATCTATAAAACAGTATATAAACATAAATAGAAACTCAATACAAATACAGCATAATAAAAACAGGGTACTTATGTACTATCTTCTAAAGTGTGGCGAGCGCAGCGAGCCACCGAGTTTGAAGCATGGGCGAGCGCAGCAAGCCCGAAGCGTGGCGAGCGCAGCAAGCCCCACGAGAGGACGCGGATATGGGTCCCCTCGCGGGGCTCGGTGGCTCGCTGCGCTCGATGCACTTTATAAAATCAACTCCACGCCGACGTGGATACTGGGGGTATGACGTGGATAGTGGGGATATAAAGCATTGTATATTTTTAGGCCTCCAGAGCCACTTATGTAGTTTACGTAGCCAGCATAGTGCTGTATTGGTATTCTGAATACACCACTACGTAAACTACGTAACGGGCGCCCAGATAATACACAAGTACCAAATACAGTGTTGATTGTGTTCTTAAATCTTTATTGACATACATGTGTATTAACAATACAACTCTTACATTAAAAACTGAATTTGTATACAGTACTGTACTTTATCTTTTAATTACTTCCTGCAATTAATTTCCCACTTCCTATTTATACTGCTTTCTAATTTTAATATTGAGAACATATATTTTGTTGACCTTCAGCCTAAATTACTTGCTGGATAAATAAATGCTTGTGAAAAATGTCATATTCCTTTGGTGTTTCTTTCAGTCTATCTTTAAAGTAAACATTATGTACGTAATTAATTAAATGAAAGCGTCGGCAAGTGGCAGACAAGTCAAAGTGATGATGCAACTTCCTGTTCACCACAGGAAATAATACACTTTAGATAATTTGTGACATTTTGTACTCATTCATCATGTATTATGTACTACTGCTTTTGAGGAAAAACATAACATGTGCGGGACATTTATTTTAGCAACATACACAGATGTTCAATAACAGTAAACAAGGAAATATTTTGAGAAAACCTGAATGATGCACGTAATAGGACTGACACAGGAAGAGGAAGAAACAAAAGTTGTCTTCAGATAAGACAACTGGCTTGCTGTGTCACTCCTGTGCATAGCCAGGTGTTTTTTTTATGGGGGGGGGGGGGGGGGAGAGATTTAACAAGCATGAAATGAAATGTGATAATTTAAAATATAGTTGTATTTATGTTCCATGTAGTAGAGTCTCTTATAGCTGATATATTTTGACCCTGTCCTCCACCCCCCACATACAATAAAAAGAGCATACCAAAATGTTGCCTCTACAGCAAAATAGATAGAAACGATTATTTGAAATAACTGGAATTAAATTTCTATCTAACACATAATAATCTACACTACTGTTTAGATTATTAACTAATGGGATGATAAGAGCATACTTACCTACATTGTAAGTCTCCCAGAGATGAGACACTGCAGGACACTTCAGGGTGCCGGTCGAATAGTCTCATCATTAGGCCCCACCCCCAAAATAGGGAATTACAAAGAGTGGGTCCATGTTGAGGGAGCGGAGTTAAATGATCCAATCCAGTCATTTAGCCACGACCTGTTCCCGCAGCTCCCGCAATTGCCTATGAGTGACATATATTCCTGCCTGCTTCCATAGGAAGCTGGCAGGATGCTGGAGAGAGCCACCTATTTTTCCAGGTAATACCCCAAAAATTGTGGGACTCCCACAGATTTGGGTGATAATGTAAGTCAGGTGATACAAATAATGAAATTTAAACTAGGTTTAAGGGGGTATGCAATGTTGGATCACGGCTGTCGATACCCGGCGACAGCCGTGATCCAGGCCCGTTTGCGGTCAGATCGGCCACATAACGACAGACAGGATTCAATGTCCTGCCTGCCGATGGGCGCAAAGGGGGCGTGGCCACGAAAAGGGCCGTGGATTGTCGATCTGTGGCCCAAATAACGACAATCCACGGCCGTTATCAGTCGGGCCCGTTCTACCGTCATCCCGCATCAATGCTGTCGTTAATGACAGCATTGAATAGGGAGCCGCCGCTATTTCCCACGTTGGAAATAGCGGCCGCAGATTACATATCCCCCTAAGTCTGAGTAGCCAAAAGATGAATAAAAACTAAAATTGAACCATTGTTTTTTTACTATCAGAATTTACTTGTGGAAACCCTGTGTTCTGTTGCAATCAAAACATTTTTGAAGAACCCGGGAAAAGTTGTAAATAGTCATTGTTAGCATAATGTTCTACAAATTCAGGTACTTGTTTCCTAGCACGGCCACAATCGCGGGCATCGGGTGTCATTTTTAGTGGTATACGACGTGATGCCCCCGATTTTCCCATAGAAATGCATTGAAAACAGTCAAAATCGTGTCGGTCGCGTCGTATACGGCTAAAAAAGGCTTAAATGGTGCAGACGCGATGCCCACGATTTCCCCATAGGAAACAATGTTAAATGGCTCAATGTACTCGCGATGCCCCCGATTTCCCATAGGGAACAATGTTAAATGCCTCAATTTCACCAAATCATCATAGGGAACAATGGTAAATGGGCCAGAAACCCCCCAAAACACCCCTGAACAGTGAAATGTCCCCCCAAAAGTATTTTACGCCAGCCCACGATCAACGCAAACCCGAAGCATGGCGAGCGCAGCGAGCCCGCGAGGGGCGGCGGTACGCGTCCTCCGACCTTTCTATACCCCCACTATCCACGTCGGCGTGGAGTTGAGAATAGAATAGTGTGGCGAGCGCAGCGAGCCACCGAGCCCGAAGCGTGGCGAGCGTAGCGAGCCCCGCGAGGGGACGCGGATACCTTCACAGGTAAACGCGTCCCTTCGCAGGCTTCACAGGTATCCGCGTCCCCTCGCGGGGCTCGCTGCGCTCGCCACGCTTCCGGCTCGGTGGCTCGCTGCGCTCGCCACACTATTCTATTCTCAACTCCACGCCGACGTGGATAGTGGGGGTATGAAAAGGTCGGAGGACGCGTACCGCCGCCCCTCGCGGGCTCGCTGCGCTCGCCACGCTTCGGGTTCGCGTTGATCGTGGGGTGGCCTAAAATACTTTTGGGGGGACATTTCACTGTTCAGGGGTGTTTTGGGGGGTTTCTGGCCCATTTACCATTGTTTCCTATGGGAAATTGGGGGCATCGCGGCTAAATTGAGGCATTTAACATTGTTTCTTATGGGGAAATCGCGGGCATCGCGTTGCGACCATCGCACCCGATTTTTTAGTCCATGCTATGACCGCGATGCCCCCGATTTTCCCTTACGATGCCTACGATCATGATCGTTGTGGCCGTGCTAGGAAACAAGTACCCAAATTCATGTTGTCTATTAGTACAATTGTAAAAACCACCTAGAGGGGGAGAGGAAGATGTACACAATTTGGCAATGCTGAATTTGTACATGACAATGGGGGAGATTCTCTAAACAAGGAATGCGGTAAAAACCCCGTTATCGGGTTTTTACCGCATTTTGGGATGCTCTAAGCATCCCCCGCCGGGTTAACGCGGCGGGGGGCATCGCCAGAAAAATCTGGCGATGCCCCATAGAAGCCAATGGGCTTCTACCGCAACCCCCCGCCGCCCCGCATCGCCCCCTCCCCCCTCACCTGTGTCCGGGCAGCACAGCGCTGTGCTGCCCGGACCTGTGACCTCCTCCCTGCACTGATCCTCTTCCGGGTGCAGGGAGGAGGAGAGCCCGGCGCAGCAGCAGCAGCGCCGGGTGTGTGAGGGAGGGGGGAGCCGCCGGGACCTGCTGGGACCCGGCGACTCCCACCGCAAAGGACAGCTCTTAACGCAAGAGCTGTCCTTTGCCTTAATTATCGCATATGTTACAACATATGCGATAATTAAGTATGCGATGGGCGGCGAAGGGGGGCGGAGATTCTTAGAGAATCTCCCCCAATGACTTTGATAACTTTGTGAAGTCCTATTTACACACTAATGACGAATCTGTTCAGTTTTACAGCCAAAATGTACTTGTAGCACATGAAGCAGTAACAGTGACATCTGAGGCATAGTAAAGTCTTCCTGCTCCAGTGAGCATCATTTGAGACAACCTTAAGGGGCTTACACGTGGGGCGATTTTAACCCCATTTCAAACAATCTGACTAGATCTTTTAGAAATGAAATAGGGATTGCTCCGTGTGTATAGAACTGGTCGATGGTGATTCACGGTCCCGCATCGCTATCCCTGCAGAGATAGACAGTCCATGCACTGTCTATCCTGCTAGATTGCGAGGTTTTGTCTATAAACAATAAGCAAAACCCCGCTCAGCACAGATTGCTCAGCAAACATCTTGGGTGCATCACTTGTGTGCTGAATGATCTGTGCTAAGCACGGAGCCTGGCAATGCCCTGTGTGTACGGGCTTTAGCCCTTTAAGAGAGCAGATCTACCAACTTCTACAGAGATTGAAAATTAGATACTTTAGGTTTTCATATTTCTACATTTTGATATCCTCAGTGATTCCCAAACTGTGTGCCTAGGCACCAAGGGGTGATTCAGGATGGTAGTCCAGGACCAAATCAAATAATTTATAGTCAAAGGTGATAGGCAAAACCAGTGATGGTGACTGGCAATCATAAAACATTTAGGCTATCAGATGCACAACTGTACACAACCACATACTATAACTGTATCTAGGGATGACAAGTAGGCACCCTACAAATAATTATAAATATGTAAGGTTCAGTGAAAAAAATTGGACTCTAGGGTGCTGTATTTCCAAAAACTTTGGGAACCACTAGACTATATGAAAAGTTTTTACTATGACCACATACCCTACAGCAAAATTGAGCAATTGTGTATTGTGTAGTATACAAAACAAAATGATCCCAACAGGGCCCATTGGTGTATTTTGTGGCTTGACAGGACAATTTGTTATCAGATACCTGAAAATGATATGGCTGCTAAGGTTTGCACATGTGATAGTAACATTAACCAATGTGACAGAGATTGAGGCTGGCATCATCCGAAAATGATATTAGGAATAGATGTGATATAATTATTTCAGTCTGTTAAAAAAGTTGTAAACTGCAAACCTGTTTCTCCCCTATGTACAGATGGACTTTCTGCCTTCCAGAGCTTCCTGAAGATGGAATTCAGTGAGGAAAACATTGAGTTCTGGATGGCTTGTGAGGATTATAAAAAGATCAAGTCTCCAGCCAAGCAGGCAGCAAAGGCTAAGAAAATCTTTGAAGAATTCATCCAAACTGAGGCTCCCAGAGAGGTAATAGCAAGAACAGAGGTGGAAAAGACAATATATAACTGAGTATTGTTCTAAAACTGATGCCGCTTTTACATCACTATGCCAGGTCAGACACGGGATCTCGATCCCGGTTCTGGTACTTTCAAATTAAACCCAGGTTGCCCGTTATACAAACGGCAACCCGGATAACCCTTCTTATAACCCGTCCCGGGTCAAATTGCCAGATTGGTTGACCTGCTTTATTAGGTGTGGTGCATTCACACTGCACCTCGACCTGGGTCGACACGTCAGCAACCCGGCAATTACCCAGGTTATTTTGGAAACATGAAAGGGCACTGCAGCTGCATATTGTATTGATGTCATCATCTCGTGAGTCCAGAGAGGCAGCTCCGCGGGCCTGGTGACCCCACCGCACAATCCGAGTGTGGAGTGGACTGCAGCAGGAATGCAGAAGTCCGGGTGAGTCAAACAGTCCCTGGACAGGCTTCTACTGCATGCCACTGTGGGTCTGGGGTGGGAACTCCAAATACTGTATGTGACTGGCAGCAGAGGCTGGTTATGGGCCGTTCAGAACCAGGTCCCTTTTCTCTTCTCACTGTTGACGCCTCCTAATAATACTGCAGGAGCATGCTGTGGATCCTTCTCCTCCACCTCCTCATTGCCTCCACCTGCAGTTTCTGTGTCCATGCCCCCTCTGCCTCCTTGACCCTCTGCCCATGTCTCTGTGCCCCCTCAGCCCCTACTTCCCTGTCCCCTTTGCCCGATCTCCATGCCCCTCTCTGCATCGATGCCCCCTCTGTCTCCGTGCCCACTGTCTCCATGCCCTCTTGTCTCCATCTCCATGCCCCCTCTACCTGTCTCAATGCCCCTCTTTCTCCCTGCTCCCTGTTTCCATGCCCTCTCTGTCTCTATGCCCCTTCTGCCTCTTTCACCATGTCCCCTCTGCCTTCTGCCCCCGTCTATGTACCCTCTGCCTCCATGCCCCTTATGCCCCTGTCTCCATACTCCCTCTCTCTTTCCATGCCCCCTCTGCCTCTATTTCCGTGCCCCATATCTCCATCTCCATTCCTCCTCTGCCTGTCTGAATGCCTCCTCTGCCTCTGTGTCCCTTCTGCCCCTGCCTCTGTACCACCTCTGTCTCTGTTTCCATGCCTACTCTGTCTCTGTCTCCATGCTCCCCTGTCTCCATCTCCTTGCCCCTTCAGCCCGTCCCAATGCCCCCTCTGTCTCCATGCCCTTTTGCCTCTTTCACCATGTCTCTTCTGCCCCTGTCTCTGTACTCGCTCTGCCTCTGTGCCCCTTCTGCCTCTGCCTTTGTCTTCATGCCCCCTCTGCCACTATGCCCCCTCTGCCCTTGCCTCAGTGCCCCTTTACTCTTGCCTCTGTGCCCCCTCTGCCTTCCTCAGTGCCCCTTCTTTCTGTCTCTGAACCCCCCTCTGTCTTTATGCCCCTTTTAGCTCTGTCTCCATGTTGCCTCTGTCTCCATGCCACCTCTGTCTCGATGACCCTTCTGCCTGTTTCTACATCCCCACATCTCTACAAAGCAAAAATGCGGTAAAAACCCTGTTATCTGGGTTTTTACCACATTTTTGCATGCTGAGTGAGGCAATTATGATTTAACATCACTTCTGTCTGTCTGTCTGTCTCTGTCAGTGTATCTATCTGGATATTTCAGTATACAGATGGCGCCGGCCTTATTATTGCTGGCGGAGCGCCAGGACCGTGTCCCTGGCGATCCGCCAGCAATCTGGCGCTCTGGCTGAATGAGACGCTCGTGCGTTTCCCACGCACGAGCGTCTCAATAGCCGGGCGGCGAGGCGGCGCGGCGGGTGCAGTCCTGCCCGTCTCCAGCTTCAGGGAGACGGGCAGGGCTGCGGGGGGCTGCGGGGGGGCGGTGTGGACCGGCGGGGACCCGGGGAAGCCGGCGGGGACCCGGGGAAAAGCACCGTCGGAACGGGACGCGCGTGCACCTCGTGCACGCGCGGGGCCCCCTCCGACATACAGATGGCGCGGGGCGGGGGATGGCGGGTGGCGAGTCCTCCGCCATCCCCAGCAAAGACAAGCCCGGCGCCATCTGTATATGACCCTTTCTCTGAGTTCAGGCTTGCCTACCCTCCAGGAATGGCCTGGAGCCTCCTAGAAATCGGGTCCGCCTCCCGGCCCCCCGGGAAGGTGGGAAAGTCTGCTGCATTCTGTTAATTGACCCCGCTCCCACTTGCCCGCTGGTTTAATTACCTGAAATCGCAGGTCTGCGAAGAGGGGGCGGGGCTAAAATAAAGCGATTGCGGCATTTCACCTAATTTAAGCACCCTCTCCGTGGCCCGTGAATCACAGAGGCCAAGCGATGTCAGCCTTGCTCCCACACCCCTAATGTGTTGCCTCTCCGGGCTTCTCCCAGAGAACTGAAATTGAAAGTAGGCAAGTATGTATGAGTTTCAGTTTGTTTATCATCATTGCTGTCTTTACAAAAGTTTTCTTGAAGCATTAGTGAAGCTCTCAATTGCATTATTATTTTACACTGGCTGAAGAAACCCATTAAATTATTCCTACATCTCTTTTATCTTTACATCTTCAAGGACTGTTAAGGCACTGACCAGTGACCCATTTTTGTAGAATTACTATATATCCTTTGATTAAAGCTTGAGTTATAAATGTGTGCACAGTACACAGACACATCTGTGTGGGTAATACTGTTGTCGCAAGTGTTTACCAAGTGTTTTTCTTATTTTTATTATATTGTCAAGGTAAATAACTTGATGTAAATTTGTAAAAGTACCAACTAGTTTTAAAACGTACCAATAAAGGTTAAATTTTACCCTAGGAGATTCTATGGGCTATTTCACTCGCTCCGGCTCCTACCGGACGGCGAAACCCCGCACGACCAGGAAGCTGTGCCGCACACAGTAGTTTACAATGGAGGGGATGGCCACAGCCTGGCAACCATCCCTTCCAGTGGTGGGATCCGGCTGCAACCGGGCGGCCGGGCCGTGGCCGTCCCATGTGAATGGACATAATTGTGTCCATTATTAAATACAGTGTGCGGCACGGCTTTTTACCGTGTGGGATTTCGCCATCTGGCAGGAGCCTGAGCGCGTGAAATAGCCCTATAGGTGCACCACACCGGTGACAAACCTTTCTCTTTTTTCCTCTTTGAAATACATCCCAACTGTATATGCCAAATCTATTTCTCCCTGCACAAGTTACATCTGCCCCACCTGCAGTGCACATGGTTTGTCCATTTGAGAAGGAATTTGCCTTTGCGAGTGAACCAGAAAAAGGGCCCGTGTGTACGGGGCATATCTCCCTCTATTATAATTGCACTACATCCTTCTATAAGGAACTTACATTTAAAAATGGATTAATGTATTAAGTTATCTTTGATCTTCAATCAAATTATGTGTGGGCTCCGTGTGTATTACAGTTTTATTTTTTAGGTTTGTTTGTGTTTTTATTTAACTATTGGTTCTGCTCTGGAAGTAAGAGTTCCAACAAGCCCATTAATGGGCTGCATGCTGGGACTTGCTGGGGGGCACACTGTTTTTTTTTTATTATTATTTATTTATTTTTCTATATTTTTTTTATACTGAAGCCTGCACGAATCGGACTGATCCATGCAGACTAAAGCCAAATACTCCTGGAAAATGTAAAGTGTATTTTCCAGGCGTACTTGCTCGACAATTAGCGGACGTTTACCGCTAATTTACAGTAATTTTCAATACGGCCGCTTAGTAAATTAGCAATTTAAACATGCTTGGGATAAGCATATTGATATCCTTACAAAAAAATAAGGATCAAATATGGTTTGAGGTAACATGTTTAAAAAAGGGGCAGACTAGATGGGCCAAGTGGTTCTTATCTGCCGTCAAATTCTATGTTTCTATGTTTAGGAATCACCATTCTTTTGAATTATGACTCGTATTCGTATTCCTTCGATGGTGTATACCGGGCATTCCCAACCACGGTCCTCAAGGCACACCAACAGTGCAGATTTTAGGCTTCAGCACAGATGGTTTAATCAGAATCCCTCAGATACTAATTAATTCACCTGTGCTCAAGCCTGGATATCTACAAAACCTGCACTGTTGGTGTGCCTTGAGGACCGTGGTTGGGAATACCTGGTGTATACATTCATATTTGTAAACCAAATACGAATGTGTCATGAATATGAATACAAATTTACATATTTTCGGGATAGTAAATCCCGATAATATGAATATGCATAAAATAGGTGTATTTTTGGATACGAATACGCCTATTTTCTACGTATTTTTGTTTGTAAATATCCCACTTAGTGACATTAGGGAAATTTACTAAAGGAAATTTGTAAAAAATAGGTGTATTTGTATCCAGAAATACACTTATTTTTGACATTTACTATCCCGAAAATACGGCAATTCGTATTCGTATTGATGTGCTATCAATACGAATACGAATTGCCATATTTTCGGGATAGTAAATGTCAAAAATAAGTGTATTTCTGGATACAAATACACCTATTTTTTACAAATTTCCTTTAGTAAATTTCCCCCATTGTTACATATACATTATAGCTGTATTTGTCAACCATGTGGGCTAAACTTATAGAGCAGCGCTTTTTGTGACTTAAATGGTTTCCAACACTGAATTTGAAAGGGCAATAATCAATATAACAGCCAGGAATGTTTTGTTTGTATAGTACAGTTTAGCCCCATAAGTGTTTCTTTAATTAGCGGCCTTTATAAAGTCGAAATTAGTCGGAAGATTTGTTTTTTTCTTCCCGCTGTCCTGTCATGAGTAGACATAACTATGGAAACACAGTCATGCTGGGCCTGCCAAACAGCTGCTTTCATTCTTGTGTGAAGTCAGTGCAAATCACTTGATCCAATATGATTAAAACCAGAACAAATATGGACACATCAGTGAATACTTGCTATGTTACTTGTCAAACAGTTAATTAAGTCTAAATGTCATTATTTATCATCAGCATAACAAGGACACCACTCAACGCTCGACACATCATGTCTGTAATGAAAATGGATAATTTATATACAGAGCTAGGATTACCCTACTTCATTTTCTTCTATATGCCACAATCTTGCCTGTAGCCATCCACGTGAATAATATTTATCATCTCTCTCATATACAGTAATTACATATATATATATATATATGCCCTTTAGCAAATTTTACAAACTATATTGCTATATTATACTTCTTTGTGGGGGTTTTTAGCCTTATCATTTGATTTTAATTATTTACATAGACTATACATAAAGCTGATCTTTGGTTACAACAGCTGCATTCAATTCAGAAAGATTTTAGGATGTCAAACACATCCGGTTTGGCCTTAGGGTGTAACAACATTTAACAATAATTGTATAACTAGGCTGTAATAACCCAATGCATGGATTAGTAACCACTTCTGGACCTCTGTCCAGGCCAATTCCTGCCTGGATTCTCCCAAAATATAACTATACAGTAGTAACTTTACTTTCCAGGGACACCAAAAAGCCCCTTGTTTTTAACCAACACAAACAGAAAATTCAACAATTAACCTGTTCCATGCTTCCTGTATGGGTCCTCGCATAGCCATACTCTAACAGGTTCAGGGCTTAGTAAATATAACAGTAGAACCCTTCTTTTTACTGCCATATATCTTTACTTGTACTGTACTTTCCTTACTTGTACTTGTATAGTATCTATCTCCATATATTAATTGTGACACTATCATCTGTGGTGGATCCAGGGAGCAGTAGGGCAGAACCATGTGCCTGCATCTCAATTACAGACATGCATGGGTTCACTTTGTGAAGGCTGATTTACAACAATTCAAGCATCTTTCCAGGGCCAGCTCTACCATTAGGCAGCTTTAGGCAGCTGCCTATCGCGCCGGGATCTGAGGGGGCGCCACCAAGTTTGCCTATCAAAAAAATCAAGGATGTCCGAGGGTCCTTGTTTGTACTTAATTCAGGTGGCGGCTGTGGAACTTATAAGTCCTCACCTTTATTCTTTCCCTTGAGGCATACTCCCATATTTTTCTGTCCCCTCCTGGGGGCCTCCAGGGAATTCAGGGGCCATGCCCACCTTTCCAAGGGACTGGGAGGACCATCCGATTTTTGAGAGTCTCCATTCCGGTATGTTAGGCAATAATGCCTTAAGGGGTTGCAAAGTGGGTATTGTAGCAGTATAGAAAGGGGAGGGGGGGGAGGTCGATGTTTTGCCTAAGGTACTGAGAAGCCTTACACCAGCCCTGCATCTTTCAGCAATTCAAGAGGAGGACTGAGGACTTCCGATTGCCTAGTATTGGAAAGCTGAAGACCTCATTCAAGTTTGCGTGCATCTGAATTTTACATCTTATAGGTGACTAGCCCAGCCTCCCTGCCTAAAGACATGGACATATATTTAAGGTACTTATGTATTATCTGGGCTCCCATGTTAAATGCACCCCATTTTTTCATACCCCTACTATCCAAATACGCATGGAGTTGATTTTATATAGTGTGGCGAGCGCAGCGAGCCACCGTGCCCGAAGCGTGGCGAGCGCAGCGAGCCCCGCGAGGGGATGCGGTCTCATAAGAAAAATGGGAGCCCAGATATTACATAAGTACCATATTTAATTTGAGTGATCTCACTTACATCTATTGTGCCTGGGACTTGTATTACCATGAGCTGGTAAATCCAGTATCACCAGGACACTTGCAGATTGGAGATCTATGGCACTGCACTATTTTTATAAATTGTATCCTTAAAGGGGCCACATAATTTTATTTTTATTATTTAGTTTTTATTTATATGTGTTTTAAAATTAGTTTATTTTTATTTAAATATCTATATCGTTACATAATAATATAATAGTACAAACAAGTTTATAAAAGTATAAGTGAATTTATTCACTGAGTCCTGGTTTAATTAATATATGCAGCTCTGGTCTCTTTTGTAGTATATGGTATCGTACTTTAGGCCCCGATTCAGGCATGATCACTAATCTGCAAAGTTACAGGTGACTGCGAGTAGATAGCCACATCCCGACAGAAAGGAAAACCACGCTGTGTAAATCTGCAAATGAATTATGATATGATTGCAGATCGCAAATCCGTACACAATTCGCGAACCATGAAAAGATTTTTATTGTCTGTGCAAATGTGTGCAAGTCTGACCCTACCGGTCATGTACGACTGAGACAGGCTAATCGAAGTTGGCGCTGATGTCACAGTGGCAAACGCAGGATTTTCAGAAGGGGGTTTCCAGAGGGGCGGAGCAAAGCACAGAGATGGACACTTAGGTGACCCAGTCAGTTAAAGTATTATAGATAGACCAAATGTATATAAATAATAATAATAATAATAAAATATATATACATATATACATACATATACAGTATATATACATACAGGGTCATAAACAGCAGTGTAGTCCCCTGGGTATAGCAATGTATTGGTGCACCTACCGATCCTCCAGTGGTAGGGGTGGGGGAAGCTTTGATGTCCCGCAGGTGGTAGGGGGTATTATATCAACCGCTCAGCATGTAGGGCCTGGATCAGTAATTTCCACTAATTACCCCTTTACTGCACAGATGGTGGGAGATGGGGTGGGAGAAGGGGGCATTGGGCTGAATGAAGGGGTCCTGATACATAACTGGATGTTTAATTTGCAGAGGAGGGGTGTATAGTGGAGTGGGCTTATTATTCATAATTTTCTGGTGGGAGGACAGCTTGCTTGACTGCAGATATCTCCAGTTCCCGGGAAAAAAAATTCTTAGATTTTAATGGGGTACTTGTGAGTTATCTGGACGCCCGATTTTTTGATTGTATGCCTTAAGTTAAGGCATACAATCAGATGCGATGCGATGCGATATCGCATCGCATCGCATCGCATCGCATGCGATATCGGATGCGATGACCCGATTTTTCCATAGGAATCAATGTTAAAATGATTCCTATGGAAAAAGGGGTCCTTTTCATACCCCTACTATCCAAGTGGGCATGGAGTTGGATATAAACCTGTGGCGAGCGTAGCGAGCCACCGAGCCCGAAGCGTGGCGAGCGAAGCGAGCCCCGCGAGGGGACGGTATTCCGTGTCCCCTCGCGGGGCTCGCTACGCTCGCCACGCTTCGGGCTCGGTGGCTCGCTACGCTCGCCACAGGTTTATATCCAACTCCATGCCCACTTGGATAGTAGGGGTATGAAAAGGACCCCTTTTTCCCATTGAATTCCATGTTAAAATGGACTCAGTCCATTTTAACATTGATTCCTATGGAAAAATCGGGTCATCGCATCGCATCGCATCGCATCCGATGGTCGCATGCGATGCGATGCGATGTGCCCGATCCGACCCGATTTTCAAATCGGGCGTCCGGATAACTCACATGTACCTTTAATGGAATTAAAAACTAGAGAATCCCACCTACCAAATGGTATTGGGCACTAGGGGATCAGAGTTCAGAAGGCAGAGCAATCTGCCAACGAGAATATAAAACTACATACCAGGTGTGTGGAGCTGGAGCAGTAACCAGCTGCTGGAAGGCTGATATATATGGTTCTGGGAACAGTAGAGACAAGCTTCTAGTGTCCATCAAAGGAGGAGAGTCCCAGCTTTTGAAATATAAGTCAGACAGAACCTGAAATATCTGACTGGGAAGAGCAGTTAACAGGCTTGGATGGGGACCACTGCTTTGAAGTCAGATATCTCCGGTTCCCAAGGGCCGATTTTTAAAATTCTTGTACCGCTGGAAAGAGGGGACGCTCAGTTTTTAGTCCAGGGCACTTAGACTCCTGGGGGGGTTCTGGGTACTCAGAAACCCCCCTGCGTGCGCTACTGTGTCACAGAAACTCCCTTAAAATGCTTATGCACACTTGTTTTTTCAGACACTCCATTAAAGAGCAGGTATTCAACCCCTAATGCCAGCTTCCTGTCAGTTAACCTCAGTCCAAATTGTATTTACGATCTATGTGCACTTTATTTAGCTATTCTCTGTTGCTCATGCTCGCTACAATCCGTATGCACGTGCAGTCATTCGATAATCACTCGAACTGTGATTATGCTGATCAGCGATCAACTTTAAATCAAGCCCTTTAACCACTGCCATCTCTTCAGGTGCCGGACAGTTTCCCGACAGTCGGGATCCTGACAGTCATTACCCCACCATCGGGATCCCGACAGTCAAAACCCCGACACTCGGGGTCCCGGTGGCCACCGGCTACTCTCCCTTGTGGGGGTTTACGACCCCCCATAGAGGAAGAATAGAAGAGGTGGTGAGCATAGCGAGCCACCGTGCCCGCAAGGGGCTTTGTTGAGCAGGCCCCACTATCTGAGTCCGGCCAGTCGGGATCCGGGCTAATGACTGTTGGGATCCTGACTGTTGGGACCATATACCACACCCATCTCTTCCAGCTGCTGAGGTTATCGTTCCTCTTCTGGACTTCACTTCAGTGCTTTTTCCTTTCACTTTGCTATTTTAACAGGTTTCTTCAGGGGCGTAACTATAGCACCGCAGCCCCCGCCACCGCGGGGGGGGGCGGGGGCGCTGTGCATGTGGGGGCGCTGGGGGCTGTGGTGCTATAGTTACCCCCCCCCCCAATCCCCCGCAGACTTACGTATCTCGCTGGTCCCGGCGGCTCCGTTCTTCTGATGAGGACCACCACAAAATGGCCGCCCCCATATAGCACACTGTTCTCTGAAACTGTCTGCTGTATGGGGGTGGCCATTTTGTGGTGGTCCTCAGCAGAAGAACGGAGCCGCCGGGACCAGCGCAGCGCGATAGGTAAGACTGCGGGGGAGGGGGTTAGCATAGGCGACGGGGCGACGGGGCGGCCGGGGGGGGTGCTTGACGGGGCGGCGGGGGGTTGGTATGGGCGCCCCCCCCCCCTAACGGCGGGGGGGCGCCCAAAACTTAGCTACGCCACTGGGTTTCTTGCAAGATGTTATAAAACACACCAGAGACTGGCTCCAGGCTTGTGCAAAAACAATTCAGGTCACTCAAAAACAAAGATACAATTAAACAAGTAGAGAGGTTAGGCCCTGCCTCACTCCCTTTCACTTAATCAGGAACCCCTCAGGGCATCCTGACACTAGTGCCCCAGTCTTCTGATCCCACTGTCCCTAGCAGACCTATCACCTGGACACTAACTGCCATCAGGAGCCCTGACTATTGGGAGAGATTCTGCTTTAAACCCAGCAGCCAGGTGCTGGCTGATTGAAGCAGCTTCTTGGGCTAAGAAGCCTATAAGATCTGGTCAATGAATTTGAACACAGTCGATGCACACTTCCCATCTACTCCTAGGACCCTGTGAGTAGCTTCCACTAGCCACTCTATCAGTGATACAAGCCACTATTAAGTCCCTAGGGTTGTTTCCAGGTGGCAAAGTACCTCTCCTGCCACATTTTGAACTGTTAAGCCTCTTCATGCCAGCTAAGGACAGTGCGAGTGGGTGCAGCAACGATGCAGCAGGTTGCAATTGTCCCACCATATCCACCTGTTCCTGAGGCTGCAGTGAGCAGTCATTGGCTTATATAGGGCTTTATATTTTAATCAAGACTTTCCAATAGGATAAATTACAAACTTTTCTGACTCAAGCTTGTTTTTAGGTAACTATTGCTCAATTGTGTAAGACCCATAGAGCCCACGAGAGGGTATTTTGTCTATAAGAGCTACTGTATGCACTGTTACCTCAGTGCTTGATTTACACACCGGTGCTTACCGTAGGTGGCTGCCAGGACTTATAGCTGAAACCTTAGGGCCATACACAACTGGCTGGAGACCACAGGATTGACCACACTCATTGTTAACTTATTAAGGTAAAAGTTTAATGCTGAGTACTTCAGCTAGCAAGCTTACAAATACAGCTAGGGTTCTCTGACTTAGTCAAGGGGCAATCACTAACAAGCTAATATTTATTTATTTATTTATTAACAGTTTCTTATATAGCGCACACAGATTCCGCAGCGCTTTACAGAGCATAGTTATAATCAAAAACACATAACAAATTACAGTACAAGACAGTTTAGGACAAGTACATGGTTAATATAGATAGTTGCACCAGGGGACAGGACTCTGCAGCAATCATCAGGGTGGCAGAGGTTTATATATTCTAAGAAAGGCACATAAGGAGAGAGGGCCCTGCTTGTGAGAGCTTACATTCTAAAAGGGGAGGGTTAGACAGACTGGGGTGACACAGAAGGCGAAGAAGTGAGCTTAAACAGGTTAGGTTGAGAGATAATACCATGCATTGTAAGTTATTGAGGCTATAATATCTGACCAATGGTCTCCATTTATACATCTTGCAACTCTTAAATACATTAAATATAAGTCAGGGTTCACAGTGAGGTTTGGTTTTACATGTTATTTCCTGTGCCCTGGTTTCTGTAAGATGAAAACAGATTGAACACCTAGAAAAACAATCATCTGTAAGTCATTAGGATATACCATGTTAATATATTCACACAATATTAAGATTTTACAGATCACAAAAAAATATTACAACAAACGAACTAATACATACAGCAATTTTAGTAGTAATAGAGTACAAGACATTATGGACGCTTCACATCTGTCTAACTGTACAATATGTACAAAAAGTCTTGTACAAGCAGGATGGTGCTCATGACCCCACTTTTCCCAGTTGTTAAGCACTTTGACCTGGGCTAAGCCTGGAAAACAAGACTTGTTGTTTATGTAACTAGAAACTGGCCCTAAAACTTTCTCCTTGTCAAAAGAGGCAAACAAACACACACCAGGTACATAATATCTGATTTTAAAAGCCATATTTCTTTAATTATATCATATCATGTAAGCTAATTTCATATTCTTAGGGGGATATTCAATCCCTGATCACAACTGTCGGGTTGACCCTGTCCTGTTCTCGTCCGGCTCGACTGGTAATCGGCAGGCGGGATTCAATGTCCCGCCTGCCGAATGCCGAAAAGGGGGCATGGAAATGAGATACGGCCTTGCATTGTCGAGCTGGGGCCGGGAGCTTGACAATCCATGGCCGTTCTCTGCATAATCAGCCCGACTGCTTCTAAAGACAGGTCCGTTCTGCCGAGACCCCTGTTCAATGCTGTCACGAAAGACAGCATTGAATAGGGCCCGTCGCTATTTTTACCCCATCGCAAATAGCAGCTGGAGATTGAAAACCCCCCTTAACCTTTGAGTGCCAAGTGATTTTGGCAAAATATGTGTGAAAATGGCCAAGCAAACTTTTTTATTCATTATAATAACCTGTAATGTTTACCTTGCAGTATTGTATATAGGAAATATAATCTTTCTTTACACATTTTTTATTTATTTTATTCACATTTATATAACAAATGTGAGTGACGCTGCCATTTTTAGCGGATATTTTGCACAGACTGTATCTCATAGTTGTTGGCACTCAAAGGGTTAATAAAAAATTGTGAGGAACCATGAAATTCTGTATAATTTTTTTTTTCACTGTATGTTGACATATTCACTTACTTATGTATAAATCCACCCATCCATACACAAGCAATGGGTTGGATCTCAGTATATTTGCAACTTCCAAAGCGAGCTACTTTGCATGCTTGCTGCACCCTCCAACACACCAAACATAACCATTTTTTTTTTATTTAATCAAAAAATGTAGGCCCGGTAAAGAAAAAATGATAAGGATCCCCCTGGATGGAGCTAAAGTGGAGGTGGGGCATCAATGGTGCATAAACCTATTTAAAAAAAAACATTGTTATTGGGCTGTGTCATTCTATCATATAATATATGAAACTATATAAATACAAAAAGGATAGAAAACTATTGTAAATGTGGATACATAAATCCAAAAGCTATACTTAAATATATAGGGAACTCCGCATCAATTCTACATTTTATATAAGAAAATTTATATTTTCAATATCTTCTGCCAATCCTCCATCCCATCTTCAGCCAAATCTCCTATAGGTTTCTATGGTGGATGCAAGGCTGCCTGATTTATGAATATCCAGAATGTGAAGTATTCCGGGGATTAGCCCCAGCAGTTACTGCCATCAGAAGATGGCAATAGCCCATTGTAGCCTATTCGCTACGTAAAACAGCTGTAGTTCCAGATGGTTCTCCCAGAACCCTCTGCTAGAAATTTATGAGGTCAACAGGACTGCAAAAGCCCCAACATCTCTTACAGCACATTGCAGTGATGGGCTCAAGGAGCCCTGTCCGTGAAGGTACATAAAAATATATTCACTCAATGTATTCACATTTTGCAATTCAATCCCGGGCACTAATATTCATCCCAGATCGCATAAAAAATTAGAATAATACTATATGGGTCACTAAGACTACCAGGGCGGGATGTTCTAACATCCGCAGCCCTCCCCCTCCGCCGCCCTTCACCACCCATCGCCAACATAATTATCGCATATGCTCTAACATATGCGATAATTATGGCAAATGACAGCTCTTGCGTTAAGAGCTGTCCTTTGCAGGTGCAGCCCCTCACTCTTACTGATTGGACCCCCAACTATCTTCAGTCCACTGCTGCTCCAAATTGGGAACCTTTACCTTAATTTCCCCCCCCCCCAGGACTCTCCTCAGCACACTTAAACTCCAGGTGAGCCACGCCATCTTCAGCCGCCTGTCTGAGATTAGTGTCCCTGCACTAAGAGCTTGGCCGTCTCCACCGCAAGTGACTGGGGTTACCAGCAGTGTACATCTCCGGGTGAGCAGACAACCATCTCAGCCACCTGTTAGAGAGTCCTGCCCCCCCCCCAATAAATTCAAGTCCAGACTGGAGACCAGACGCCCACCTTCTGCCACCACCTCCAAGTGACATGGTACCATCAAGAGGAGGTACTTAAATTGGGCACCGAGCCATAAGAAGCCTTTCATCTAACTATTAGAGGAATTCCTGAGGGTCACTATACGGATATCCCTCCATCGTCTCCTCCAGCGGCACAAACATCCATCCGCATCAATAGAGAGGACCGGTGGACTTCCTTTCTACTACACCCCCATTCCAGTTTTCTTTTCCCTAAACAGCAGAACGAAAAATGGTTAAGTGCACTTTCCATTCGGACTGACATCCAACTGGACATTGGCCCCTTCAGATACCCATCCAATCTAAGAGTGAGAATTTTAAATATATTTTTTACTTTTTTATTATGTCATATTATATGTGATTGAATGTACTGTTTATACTTATTTTTATTTGTTATATAAAATTTATTTTTTACTGCAAATTGGTCAATTTCTTTCACTGTAAACCCAGCGCTGCTTTCCCGACTTGTCCTTTGCGGTGAGTCTGCGGGTCCCGGCGGCTCCCCCCTCCCTCCCTTTCCTGGCACTGGTGCTGCTGCTGCGCCGGGCTCTCCTCCTACTCCCTGCACCCGGAAGAGGATTACAGTGCAGGGAGCAGGAGGTCACAGCTCTGTGCTGCCCGGACACAGGTGAGTGGGGGTCAGTGGGGGGCGGTGCAGGGTGGCGGTGGGTCGCGGTAGAAGCCCATAGGCTTCTATGGGGCATTGCCAGCTTTTGCTGGAGATGCCCCTCATCGCAGTAACCCGGCGGGGTTCTTTAGAGCATCCCAAAATGCTGTAAAAACCCGATAACAGCAGTGGGGGACGGTGCGGGGCGCTTACGTATTGCGATAACAGCACATGCGCAGTCTGACAAAATCATGATCAACTAAATTGTGTGACAAAAATATATAATCCTTTCAAGGACAAAGGGGGTTTTTCAGACTGGATCCCTTGGCTGCTAATTTATAGAGCCCTGTAATCAGTTAATCCAGAGTGAAAACCCGCCCTGAGCAATCTTGCAAAAAGCTTGTGAAAATATTGCAGCTGCAAATCCATTCGCAACTGTTTACCATCGACTGGATCTTCCAGTGCGTCAGAGGCAGAACTCTGGGAGGCAATGGAGTCATCTGCCGCCGGGCTCCTGCTCTCAAGGGGGCACCTCTCCACCACTGCCAGTTTAAATCCATTAATTGAAAGCCATCAAAATTGCTTCTGTGGCAGAGTTCTAAAATATATATGTGTTCTCCCTCTCTTTCTGTATATACATACAGTATATAATATATATTTCATAACAGACTATATATAATTTGAATAACGTTGTGGGGGGGGCACTAATATTCATCTTGCCTCCGGGCAACTGGGACGAACTTATGCCACTGCAGTGCGTGCAGTCAGTGCGTAGCCCAGGACCTACCTGTCCAATGCAATAGAAATAGGCTAATTGGGGCTGGAGCTCACGTCTCAAACACACTCCCTGAAAATGCTTGAACACACCTTTGTTTTCTCTGCTACTCCCAGTAAACGGCCGGGTGACACCCACAAATGCCGGCTTCTGTCAATCAACTTGCATACGTTCAATAATGAAAAAAGACGCTGGATGTTATCATCGGATGGCCTCTCGCATGCATACTGCCAGCTGTAATCGATTATCATCTGTCCTGCAAATTCATAGCCGTTCAATCAGGTCTGAATAAGCCCCCAAAGGGCCTGATTCATGTTAGTAAGCAAAGCAAAAAACAAACTCACAAACAGCTTTTGAGCATTTGCTTGGTTTTCTGCTTTACTTACAAACATGAATCAGACCCAATATGCGCTTTAATAATCAAATACAACTTTGAAAAGATTGTGGTGTAATTAGAAAATCTAAAGGTGAAATTCTGTTTGCTAATGAAAAGGTTAATGCACTTACTACATGCCTACTCAAGCCAGGCGCACCTCATGGTTGTAAGGAAACGTGGATGACACGTGAATATTAGCAAGTGTACACGGTTTCTATGGAGAAGCTTCAAAGGTCGGTACAATATGTAACGTCATGTACTCAAATGCAGAATTAAGAATAGAAAACAGCAGTGGAGGTGTATGTAGAATACCTAATATCACAATTTTATATACACAGTAAATAGCACCATTAATAGAAGCATCATTTTTTTTTATATATTTTAATAGCAAAGTAGAAATAACATAAAAACATTTTGTGGAGCAGGATGATAGGGGTGGGGCATAAAGTGGTGCATAAACCGTGAATGACTTATAATAGAAAATTGTGAGAATTTGGGTTGTGGGGTGGATGTTACCATGCCAAACAATCAGTCACCTCAGTATACAGATGTAGCAGCCGCCATTGTAGCTGCAGTGGGAATGCACATGTGAATATACATACGTACACATGTATATACACACACCCTGCAGCAAACAGATCGCATGTGTAAAAAGTTGAATCATAAATGACAGCTGCTAAATCTGTAAATAAATACACTCAGGGCTTCTCCACCACACACACACACACACACACACCTCTATCCCAGCAACCGCTATCTCACACCTATACATCGGCAACCTCCCTCTTATGCATTTATATGCTCCTGCCACAGTCACTTCCCACTCACACATATACCCCAGCCCTGCCACATCCACCTTCCTCTTATACACCTATAGCTCTGTCACCTACCTCTCTTACATATATGCTCCTGCCCCATCCACCTCCCTCTCATACATCTACAGCCTAGTCACAGAGTGACCAAAGGGATAGGGAAAGAGTGACAGAGGGGACAGGGGGAGAGTGATAGTGGGGACATGGGGAGAGAGACAGCAGGGACATGAGAAGAGAGACAGCAGGCACACGGGGAGAGAGACATCAGGGACACGGGGCGAAAGACAGCAGGGACACGGGGAGAGAGAGGAAGTCAACCTGGCGGGGATCCAGAGGCGCATAGATAAATTATATAGAGACGCTCGTGCGTCCATGTCCAGCTAATGAGAGCGACTGCATCTGTAGATAGATAGATAGATAGATAGATAGATAGATAGATAGATAGATAGATAGATAGCCAGATAAACAGATACATGGATGAGATGAGGTTTTAAAAAGAAAAGATTACGTAATTTTTCTCTGATGTTTACCTATTGCTGAAGTGTGTGCTGTCTGGCAGAACAGAACGCTGGACATATCAAGTCAATCCATGTATGGCTAAATTCTAATTATAAAACTGTACAAGTTGGCTTATTTCCTATTTGTGTTTTTCAGCAGTAAAGACTTTAACCCCTTCACGACATTTGACGTATATATACGTCATGGCCGGGAAGTACTTCCCGACACATGACGTATATATACGTCATGACTTTAAACTGTCACTGCGTCTAGAGACGCAGTGACAGAGGGACGATGTCTGCTGTCCCTGACAGCAGACATGTCCCTGCATGCCCAGGGGGGGCTGCGATGCCGCCCCCCCGTCGGCGATCGCTGTGATTGGCTGTTCAGTGTGAACAGCCATTCACAGCGTTTTCCTGTGTTACCAGCGAATCAGACGCTCGGTAACACAGGTGTCAATCACCGCCGGGCGTCAGGGGGCATGAGGGGGTCATCGGTGATGATGACACCTCACCCCACCCTCACCCCACCTGCCCCCAAGGCTGTGATTGGTCTGTGGGACCCACGGACCAATCACAGCCAAGGCGCGACATTTAAACTAACGGTGACTGCGCTGCAGACGCCATTCCGGTCTGGAATAGCGTGCAGAGCGGTCACCGTGCCTATCTGCCGTGATACTGACCTGATCCTTGCTAATACTTACCTGATCCTTGCAAATACCTTACCTGATCACTTGATCACTGCTTGTAGCGTGCTGGACGCTTCCTGGATCTGACTTCCTGAGACTTCCTGCTGCTGCTGCAGTGTGATAGAGAGATAGAGAGAGAGATAGAGAGAGATAGAGAGATAGTGACAGAGAGAGCTATATTTTGTGTCTGCTACCCCCCCTTTTTGGGGGTGCAGGTTTTTTTTATATATAAATAACTGTCAGTGCTGCTGCTGCAGTGTCATAGAGTGATAGATAGTGATAGATAGTGATAGATAGTGAGAGATAGAGAGATTTGTGTCTGCTACCCCCCCCTTTTTGGGGGTGCAGGGTTTTTTTTATATATATAACTGTCAGTGCTGCTGCTGCAGTGTCATAGAGTGATAGATAGTGAGAGATAGAGAGATAGAGAGATAGTGACAGAGAGTGATAGAGAGTGTATATTTTGTGTCTGCTACCCCCCCTTTTTGGGGGTGCAGGTTTTTTTTTATACATATAACTGTCAGTGCTGCTGCTGCAGTGTCCTAGAGTGATAGATAGTGATAGATAGTGATAGATAGTGATAGATAGTGAGAGATAGAGAGAGATAGTGACAGAGAGTGATAGAGAGTGTATATTTTGTGTCTGCTACCCCGCCTTTTGTGCTGATCACTATATCTGAGGTGATCAGCAACTTTTTGGGGGCGCAGAGGTTTTTTTTTTATATATACCTGTCAGTTGCTGCCAGTTGCACCAAAGGTTGTGCACCTGCTGCCCCTCACTGGTAATCAGTGTCGCATCACTGATCACCTTTTTTTTTTTTGTGGGTGCTGTGTGGTCTTTTTTTAATTTTTTTATTACACACACTGTGATTTTGTGGGTGTCCTGTGGCCACTGTGCGCTGATCAGTGACGTACATCACTGATCAGCTTTTTTGGCACAGGGTTGATCTATTTTTTTTTTTTTTGATCAAATTCCTGTTGCCTTTGAGCGCTGTTCAGTGACGGACGTTACTGACCAACATCTGTGCTCAATTTTTGGCGCAGGACCTTTTTTTTTGTTTTTTTAACCCCTTCAATTTTTTTTTTTAACCCCTTCAATTTTTTTTTTTTAACCCCTTCAATTTTTTTTTTTTGTATAAAGTATTTTTTTTTTTCTGCACTACATACACACTACACACTACATACCCCCCGGGTTGAAATAAAGTTTGTACCCCCCCCTACACTATACACGTGTTGAAACATTTCACTACCAGTAACACAAAAATAAAAATGGCATCCCAAATGTCATCCCAAATGTCATCCCAGTCATCCAGAAGAATGTATTCAGTGGAGGAGGCATATGCCATGCTTGCCTCTGACTCTGACACAGCCAGTGAGGCAAGCGGGGAATTTGAAGGATTCGTCTTAAGCTCCTCTTCCTCCTCTGGTGATGAGGGACCCCCTCAAAGACGCCCCCGTAGAGCAGCTGAGACCCCCCCCCCCAATAATTGATCTCGTATGGACCCCACCACCAGACAATTTTGAGCCCCAGGTTCCTGAGTTTTTGGCCATGCCAGGAATCCAATTTGATTCCACAGGTCTCAGAGAAATTGACTTTTTCAAATTATTTTTCTCTGATGATTTTATAAATTTAATGGTGGACCAAACTAATTTATATGCCCAGCAGTTTATTGCTCAAAACCCCACGTCATCATTTGCTAGGTGGACCCCTGTAGATGCAGTAGAGATGATGACGTTTTAGGGTCTGGTGTTTCATATGGGCATAGTAAAAAAGCCACAAATTAGGCAATATTGGAGTACAGATGTTCTGTACAGCACCCCATTTTACCGTATGGCCATGACTCGGACTCGTTTTGAGACAATCCATAAATTTATACATTACACCGATAATGCACAGTGCCCACCCAGAGATGATCCCACCTTTGACAGGCTATTCAAAGTCAGGCCGGTCATTGATCATTTCAGTGCCAAATTTGCAGAGCTATACATCCCTGATAAATGTATTAGTATCGACGAGTCCCTTATACATTTTAAAGGAAGGGTTAAATTCCGCCAGTACCTTCCCAGTAAGAGGGCAAGGTATGGCATAAAAATGTATAAGCTGTGTGAAAGCACCACAGGGTACACCCATAAGTTTAGGGTATATGAAGGGAAGGATTCAAGAATTGAACCGCCAGAATGCCCCCCCTCCCTCGTAGGTGTTAGTGGAAAAATTGTCTGGGATTTAATGCACCCCTTCCTGGATAAGGGTTATCACCTCTATGTGGATAACTTTTACACTAGCATCCCCCTGTTTAAGGCCCTTGGTTCAAGAGGTACAGCAGCTTGCGGTACTGTGCGCAAGAACCAAAGAGGCCTCCCTAAAACGCACATTGCCCAAGTACTAAGAAGGGGTGAAAGCAGGGGAATATGCACCGAAAATATGTTGTTGGTCAAATATAAGGACAAGAGGGATGTCCTTATACTGACAACAATTCATGGAGACAGTACCACCTCCATCCCTGTACGAGGTACCAGTACCCACACCTCAAAACCAAATTGTATCCTAGATTACAATAAGTACATGGGCGGAGTGGATCTTTCAGATCAGGTACTGAAGCCGTACAGTGCCCTGCGGAAAACAAATATCTGGTACAAGAAGCTGGCCGTGTATATCATCCAGATGGCACTGTATAACGCTTACGTGCTATTCCGATCTACCGGCCAGAGGGGGACATTTATGCACTTTCAAGAGGAAGTCATAAAGGGCCTAATATTTGGGAACCAGCAGGCAGAGGGCCCCAGTACTTCTAGTACTGGCCCCCGTATTGTACCAGGGCAGCATTTTCCCAACGAAATCCCCTCCACTGCAAGAAAGGGCAGGACACAAAAAAGGTGCAAAGTTTGCTATAAAAAGGGAATAAGAAAGGAAACTATTTTCCACTGTGAAACTTGCCCCGACAAACCCGGCCTATGTATAAAGGAGTGTTTCAAAATATACCACACATCTATGGATTATTAGGTTCATCATTTCACCGTGCTTCGGGGGTCTTGCTAATGCCACATAGCACCCACCATTCATTCCACCAGAATCTGAGCTGCAAAATCCAAAAATCACTCCTTCCCTTCTGAGTCCTGCCATGCACCCAACTGGTATTTTTTGGTCACATGTGAGGCATTGCCGTACTCTGGAGAAATGGGGGCACAGATTTTGGGGTGCTTTGTCTCCTTCATTCCTTGTGAAAATGACAAATTTTGAGCCAGAACTGCATTTTTGTGTAAAAAAATTTAATTTTTCATTTTCACTGCCCAGTTGTATCAAAATTGGTGAAACCCCTGGGGGTTTGAAATGTACACTATACCCCTAGATGAATTCCCTGAGGGGTGTAGTTTGCAAAATGGGGTCACTTGTGGGGGGGTTCCACTGTATTGGTAATGCAACATAGCACCCACCATTCATTCCACCAAAATCTGTGCTCCAAAATCCAAAAATCACTCCTTCCCTTCTGAGTCCTGCCATGCACCCAACTGGTATTTTTTGGTCACATGTGAGGCATTGCCGTACTCTGGAGAAATGGGGGCACAGATTTTGGGGTGCTTTGTCTCCTTCATTCCTTGTGAAAATGACAAATTTTGAGCCAGAACTGCATTTTTGTGTTAAAAAATGTAATTTTTCATTTTCACAGCCCAGTTGTACCAAAATTGGTGAAACCCCTGGGGGTTTGAAATGTACACTATACCCCTAGATGAATTCCCTGAGGGGTGTAGTTTGCAAAATGGGGTGACTTGTGGGGGGGTTCCACTGTATTGGTGCTTTGGGAGTCTTGCTAATGCAACATAGCACCCACCATTCATTCCACCAAAATCTGTGCTGCAAAATCCAAAAATCACTCCTTCCCTTCTGAGTCCTGCCATGCGCCCAACTGGTATTTTTTGGTCACATGTGAGGCATTGCCGTACTCGGGAGAAATTGGGGCACAGACTTTGGGGTGCTTTGTCTCCTTCATTCCTTGTGAAAATGAAAAATTTTGAGCCAGAAGTGCATGTTTGTGTAAAAAATGTAATTTTTCATTTTCACAGCCCAGTTGTACCACAATTGGTGAAACCCCTGGGGGTTTGAAATGTACACTATACCCCTAGATGAATTCCCTGAGGGGTGTAGTTTGCAAAATGGGGTCACTTGTGGGGGGGTTCCACTGTATTGGTAATGCAACATAGCACCCACCAACATTCCACCAGAATCTGAGCTGCAAAAATCCAAAAATCACTCCTTCCCTTCTGAGTCCTGCCATGCACCCAAATGGTATTTTTTGGTCACATGTGAGGCATTGCCGTACTCGGGAGAAATTGGGGCACAGATTTTGGGGTGCTTTGTCTCCTTCATTCCTTGTGAAAATGAAAAATTTTGAGCCAGAACTGCATTTTTGTGTTAAAAAATGTAATTTTTCATTTTCACAGCCCAGTTGTACCAAAATTGGTGAAACCCCTGGGGGTTTGAAATGTACACTATACCCCTAGATGAATTCCCTGAGGGGTGTAGTTTGCAAAATGGGGTGACTTGTGGGGGGGTTCCACTGTATTGGTGCTTTGGGAGTCTTGCTAATGCAACATAGCACCCACCATTCATTCCACCAAAATCTGTGCTGCAAAATCCAAAAATCACTCCTTCCCTTCTGAGTCCTGCCATGCGCCCAACTGGTATTTTTTGGTCACATGTGAGGCATTGCCGTACTCCGGAGAAATTGGGGCACAGACTTTGATGTGCTTTGTCTCCTTCATTCCTTGTGAAAATGAAAAATTTTGAGCCAGAAGTGCATGTTTGTGTAAAAAAATGTAATTTTTCATTTTCACAGCCCAGTTGTACCACAATTGGTGAAACCCCTGGGGGTTTGAAATGTACACTATACCCCTATATGAATTCCCTGAGGGGTGTAGATTGCAAAATGGGGTGACTTGTGGGGGAGGTTCCTAACTTTTAGCACTTATGGTGCCTAGAAACCTACATGGTGCCTAAAAAAAAATCTCATAAAAAGGAGGCTCCAAAATCAAGTAGGTGCTCCTTCTATTATGAAGCCTGTGGTTTGGTCAACGTGCACACTAGGGCCACATATAGGATATTTTTGAAAACAAAAGAATTGGGGGAATCAATTTTTAGTCACGTTTCTCTAGTAAAATCTACTGTATTCGTTAGAAAAATGTATTAAAATTGAAACTCTGCAAAAAAAAAGAAATTTTGAAATTTCACCTACACTTTGTTTTAATTCCTGTGAAACACCTAAAGGGTTAACAAACTTCCAAAATGCTGTTTTGAATACTGTGAGGGGTGCAGTTTTTGAAATGGCATCATTTATGGGGGTGTCTCACATACAAGTCCCTCAAAGTCACATCAGAACTGAACTGGTCCCTAAAAAAATCAGTGTTTGAAATTTTCTTGAAAATTTGAGAATTTGCTATTCATATTGTAAGCCTCCTAGTGTCCAAAAAAATTAAAAGGAAGTTGAAATAATGATGGAAACATAAAGTAGACATATGGTCTATGTTAGTTATTAACTATTTTGAGTGGTATGATTATTTGTCTCACAAGCAGAAAATTTAACATTTTGCAAATTGCTAAATTTTCCATTTTTTCACGATATTTTGGTATTTTTCACAAAAAAACACAGACTGTATCGACCCAAATTTACCACTAACTTGAAGTACAATGTGTCACGAGAAAACAATCTCAAAATCACTGGGATAAGTAAAAGCAAAAAAAAGTTATCACCACTTAAGTGAGACATGTCAGATTTGAAAAAAAGGGCTCTGTCATGAAGGCACAAACTGGCTCTGTCATGAAGGGGTTAACAACTGGCCAGTGTTCCAGTTAGTAATATGTTTAAATGAACTCATGGAGCAGATACACTATATAAAATCTGCAGAAAGTATAATCCAAGAAATTATCCAAGAAACAAATTACCCAGGCCTGGGCTTGCTGAAGGGGCCGGCGGTGCCCTGGTCTGTGGTCTGACCCCTCCATCCCTCCCGGGCAGCACACAAGTGCAGCATGTGCTGTGCTGACAGCAGGCTCAGAATGACCGTCTCACTGACAGCGTGACAGTCACTGACAGTGAAAGCTCATGCTGAGCCTGCTGTCAGCATAGCATATGCTGTACGTGTGTGTTGATGCTGAGGGGGAAGGGGGCGATGACAATAACACTCCCCCTCGACTTTAGAGGTTTTTTTTTAATTCCAAAGGGAAAGTGTGGGGGCGTGGCCTAATCGCGGGGTGACCACGCCTTCCACAATTAGGCTACACCCCCAAAATTTTACCGGGGTCTAGCATACCTTTCAGCGGCCCTGGGTGAGCCCCGGTACAAAAATATAACTTAGGCCCCCTACCTCCACCTCAACCAAAGTTCGCAATATGCAACACAGCAGTGGGTGACAGGGAGAGAGACAGGGGAGGAAGAGTGTAACAGAGAAAAACGGTGTATGACAGGAAGAGTGTCATAGGGGCAGCAGTGGGCCCCAATGGTTGTTCCGCCTCTGCTGTGACAACTACTTATACAGCACATTTTTGTCTTCATAATGACATAAAGGTCATTGCTTCACAGCTTAAATATAGCACATTTTCTACCAAGTCCTTGGAGTGCCAGACTCTCTTTCTTCTACATCTGCTCACCGGGGCGGCTGTACTCACAGGGAAAGTGCCGGGCCGCACAATGCCTATATATATATATATATATATATATTTGTGCTCATTGGTTTGCATACCCTAGCAGGATTTGTGATTTGCTGGCCATTTGACAAAGAGTATGAATGATAACTCACAAACTTTCTCTCACTCCTGGTTAGTGGTTGTGTGATGCTATTATTGTCAAACAAATGTTTACTCTTTTTAAATCATAATGACAACAGAAACTACCCAAATGAGACTGCTTTTCAACCTGTTACTTTTGGGGAAGGATTGAAGGATTGTTACGGGGTGTTATTGCAAAATATAGGTAGAAAAAAAACAAAAAGGCTAGCAGATAGCATTAATAAAGCACAATTCTATAAAATGATAGGTAGAAGCTAATTGGTTGCTTTGACCAATTTTTCCAATTGTCTATTTATCAACTCTTTAAAAGCCTTAATATAGCTCAGCCATAATCATTTAAATAGTAAACATCGCCCCAGCTGCCCACAATAAAGCACCCGCACACCGCCTCCCCCTCCCGGCGCTGGAGGGGGAGGCGGTATGCACAGTGCAGCCTGCAGAGCGCGGAGCCTAGGACACAGAGGGCTTGGCGCTCTGCAGGCTGCAGTGTGCGCTCCCGACCTGACCGACGGTGGAGGCTGAAGAAGCCAGAGGGTGATGCCGCGTGATGGTAAGTAATGGTAATGGGGAGGCGGGGTGCTGCCAGGCACGGGCGGGAGTGGGCAGGGGTCGCGCGCATGGGGAGAGGGGGTTGCGGGGGTGGGGTGGTGGAGCGATGTGCTGCTGGGGGCCCGGACTGTAAGTCAGTTCCGGACCCCAACAGTTTTAGTGGCGGCCCCAACAGTTTTAGTGGCGGCCCTGTGTTTCGGATTCACTGTCAGTTGTTGTGGCTCCTTATTTGAATATTGTACTGTGCTGCTGCCCCACGTCTGGATCTGCCCCAGGCAAGAAATCCAGAGACAGAGTATATTGTCGGCGTTGAAAAGGTTATGTTGTAGGGTATGATAAAGCAGCATCAAAAGAGTGCGTAGGCTAGGAACAATCCTTGATAAATGAGTTTGTGTGAAGGAATCAAACAGCTCAACCCTTTTATGTGAGAAGTTATACATATAGAGATGTTATTTATTTTCAGAGGCACAACACAAGAACTTGTAATACAAGCCTGTGCGGATGAAGATAAAAGAATACACTACCTAACTGTCTAGCAGGGTGTAGCATGACATAGTGGGTAGAGGTATCTGTCGACTGGATATCACCATGGGTAGCTGAAGCATTCACAGTACAAGTACTGCACGTAGTGAACATCGAGGACATTGCTTCCCATGATGATCTCGCCAGGCACCCAGGCAACACACAGATGTTTTATCCCAGCGGAGCAGGTCCTGCTGCATACTGCGGATGTGGAGTGTCCCAGGGGAAGTCACGGTGACCCTGACTGTGTTCTGACACTTGTGTAAATATTTACTGCTGCAGCCTGTGGCATGCAGTCTAGTGAAAGGCGGCTTGATGGGTCTAGCTGGGACCCTGCCAGATGGGCAGCTGGCAAACGACTATCTCTAGTAAGGAAATATATTATCTACTGAAAATGACTACTTATGATTGGATATAAGAATGACCTAATGTATACACACTGGGCCTTATTCTGGTTCACTCTTAGAGGCAAATTCCTTCTTAGATGGACAAAACCATGTGCACTGCAGGTGGGGCAGATGTAACTTATGCAGAGAGAATTAGATTTGGGTGGGGTTTTACTTCAAAGTGAGATCTATATTGCAGTGTAAAAATAAAGCAGCCAGTATTTTCCCTGCACAGAAACAAAATAACTCACCCAAATCTAATTCTCTCTGCACATTTTAAATCTGCCCCCCTGCAGTGCACATGGTTTTGTCCATCTAAGAAGGAATTTGCCAGAAGGAGTGAACTAGAATAACCCCCACTGTGTATAAAAAAATTATTTGGTGTTTTGAAACAATCGCACATTGTGGTGGTGCATTGTCAATTGCATACACACTTGCCGATCGCAACGAAAGATGGGGGGGTGGAGGTGCATTGTACCAGAATCTACTGCGCATGCCCTAGTTTCTGAAAACATGGTGCCTGCCATGTTCCGTAGACCAAATTCAGTACTGCGTATGTGCAGTGGCCTTTTTGGTGTTGATCACCCAGCGCGGGGCTCCGGAGGGGTGAGTATTAAAACACGAGTGCAGTGTTTGCGTTGTTGGCCCCTTGGGATCCAGGGCTTGTGTTCACCACACACATTGCACCCATTATAGAAATGCCTATGCACGTTAGGAAGGAGGGTTTAGGGTCAAGCTGTGGGTTGAAAGTGTTAGGCTGCTGGGTAGGAAGGTTAAAGTTAGGTTTAGGCTGTGGGGGGGTTTAAGCTGCGGGTGCAGAGGGAATCTATATGTACCGTAACCTTACTTAAGCCTTTGAGTGCCAAGTGAATTTTTTAAAATTGGCAAGCAAACATTTTTATTCATCATAATGACTTGTAATGTTTACATTATATAGGAAATATAGGGGGAAATTTAATAGGATGAGAGATTCAGAAAGTGAGAGATTTGGTAAGAAATCTCCAGGTTTTTTTTTTAAGCGCCAATCATTTACACTGCAAAACCAGCTTGATTTTGTAGTGTAAATGATTGCAGCTTTAAAAAAAAACTGAATATTTCTTACCAAATCTCTCACTTTCTGAATCTTTCATCCTATTAAATATCTTTTTTTTACACAACATTTTTTATATGAATTTATATAACAAATGTTAGCAACGCTGACATGTTTAGCAGATATTTTGTGCATCTCACAGACATGTTGGCACTCAAAGGGTTAAATATAACACAATTGCAACCTGAATAAACACAAAATTCAGTTTTTAAATGATCATTTAATTTATTGAAGAAGTTATCCAACATCAACTGGTCCTGTGTGAAATAGTAATTGCCACTTAGCAGCTCATTCAACCAATTAGCCAAACTGAATTGAAAAATGTGTTCAATCAGGCATCACTATTTCCAATCCTGCTGAATCTAAACATCACTTACAGTAAATAGAACCTTTTCAGCAATAGAAAGTTGAATAAAAGGTCTCAATTAGGGATGCCAATCCCGGGGCATTTTTTCAATCCCGGGATTCGGGATTGAAAAATGCTCAATCCCGGGATTCCCGGGATCCCGGGATTGGCTTCCCTAATAATAAAAAAACACCCTGGCCGCCCAAGCGCTGGGCGGGTGGGTGGCAGGGACCGCTGGGTGGGAGGGCGGGTGGGTAGCAGGGACCGCTGGGTGGGCGGG
Organism: Crinia signifera; assembly: GCF_055691185.1. Lineage (NCBI taxonomy): Eukaryota > Metazoa > Chordata > Amphibia > Anura > Myobatrachidae > Crinia > Crinia signifera. The sequence continues at coordinate 110,337,138 of NC_139224.1, forward strand.
AGGGTGGGTGGCACGGTGCGCTTGGTGGGAGGGCTGGTGTGTGGCAGGGACTGCTAGGTGGGTGGCAGGTACCGCTGGGTGGGCGGGTGGGTGGCAGGGACAGGGACCGCTGCCGCTGGGTCCCCGTGAGCGCTGGGTGGGTGAGCGGGCGGGTGGCCGGCCGTGAGTGCTGCCGGCCGTCAGCGCTGGGTGGGTGGGTGGGCGGGCAGGTGGCCGGGAGCGCTGGGCGGGCGGGCAGCCGTGGACGTGCGGCTGTGCCCTGCGCAGCGTGACCTCGCAGCGTGACCTCGTCACGCTGCGCACTGCGGGGATTCGGAGAAGCCGGGCAGCGTCTGAGTGCTCAGACGCTGCCCGGCATTAAACTGCGCATGCGCAGTTTAATCCCGAAATCCCGGGATTGGAAATTCCAATCCCGGGATTGAAATCCCGGCGTTTTGGGGGCCAAATCCCGGGATCCCGCCGATCCCGATCCCGGGATTGGCCACCCTAGTCTCAATAAGCAGCAGTATGCCACAATAAAAATAAATACACTATGCGACTTCCCTGAGGGCCCTGTCACATACGATCCCCCTTGAACTCCCCAGTAGCTTACCGGACGGCAGAATAGCATATAATACATCATATGTGGTCCTTGGAGCTAGTTTGATGACAATGGAGCCTGAGGTGCAGGCTGCAGCAGGGACTGGGAGGTGGTTGCTGCAGCCGTAGGGCGGGATGGTCTAACATCCGCTGCCCATTATCGCCCCCCTTCGCCAACGGCATATTGTCACGATCCGAGCTGTCAGACAGACTTTCTTACCGGCTAAGTGCCTCCGCAGGTTCAGCTTGCGGTCCAGACGTCATCTCTGCCGGCGTCCTGTCTGCCGTGCGCCATCATTGCTGCCATCCTCCAGTCCTCTCAGCGCTGCTGAGTCCGCGGCTGCGCGGCGCACCGCTCCCCTGTCTCCCAGTGACAGTACTCAGTGCACGGCAATCCGTCTGTCTGCCGCCATTGCTCCCAGTATCCAGCATGGCGTGCACAAACACACTTTCCCGCCATAGCAGACATGGGGGCTGCCATGTTCTTCCCAGTCACATGTTTTCTCTGTCCAATCCTGAGGGTTCTGATCTCCCAGTCATACCTGCCCGGCCAATCCTGGCCACTCAGTGGGTATAAGTATGCTGGGAGCTCTCAGAACCTTTGCTAGTGCTTCAGTTGTCTCCAGTGTATGGTCAGCTGTCCTTGTCTCCGTGCAAGTGTATTTCCTGCTGGTGTTGTCTTCCATGCTGCAGTGTATTCCAGGTTATTCCATCTCCTGTGAAGTCCAGGTTATTCCACCGCCTGTGATCCTGCTTCTTCAGCCCAGTGACCAAGCCTAGCTCCGGGACTCTGGTCCTTCCGATGCTCCAGCATCACCAACCATCGATGTTCCATCATCGCCTGTAAATCCGATATTCCGGATCTCCAGCTTCCAAGCTTCCGTCCGTCATTCCGGACCCACAGTCTCCACATCCGATACTCCGGATCCGATGTTCCACCATCGATACATTCCATCAGTCATCTGTAAAGTATTGCTATCTGCATAGACTGTACCATTATTCCTGCATACTTTACTGCCTGTCATATTACAACCATCTGCTAAATAAACTCGGTTGTATTTTACTCTTGACTACTCATTGGCTCCGGGTGCACTGTCGTGCATTCCATGCGCAAGGGTCCTCTCCAACCTCCCCGGTTCAGGTACCGGTCCAGGTCCCCACCAGAGGTATCAGTCTCGTCGACTCAGACCCCTGGTGTGACAGTAAGCACTAGCCAAATGGATCCAGCCGCAAGCCAAGTATCACCATCCAGCCCTGTACAGCAACTGGCTGTTCGCTTGGATCAGCAAGAGGCTGCGCAGAGCCAAGTGATTAATTGTCTGCAAGATCTGTCTTCCCGGCTGGATAAGCTACAGACCACTCTCAGTGGCCCCGAGCCTGTCAGAGAACTTCCAAGTCCAGTTCATCCTCCTGTAATGGCTGCTGCACCTCGCCTTCATCTATCTGTCCCCACTAAGTATGATGGGAACCCCAAAACCTGCCGAGGTTTTCTCAATCAGTGTGAGATTCACTTTGAGCTGCAACCCAGCAACTTCCCTACTGAAAGGGTCAAGATCGCCTACATCATCTCCCTCCTGTGTGGAGCAGCGTTAGAATGGGCGTCTCCCTTATGGGAAAGATCTGATGCCATCCTGTCTAACTACAAAGACTTCGTGTCAACATTCCGGCGCATCTTCGATGAGCCTGGGCGATCAGCATCTGCCTCCACTGAACTCCTCCGTCTCAGACAGGGATCCCGCTCCGTCGGGCAATATCTGGTCCAGTTCCAGATTCTGGCGTCTGAACTCTCCTGGTGTGATGGGGCCTTATACGCAGCTTTCTGGCATGGTCTATCCGACCGTATTAAGGATGAACTCTCTACCAGAGACTTACCCTCAGGTCTAAGCGACCTTATTTCGTTATGTATCAAAGTAGACCTACGCTTCCGAGAAAGGGCTGTAGAACGTCACAAGAGCGCTCCAGTTAAAGTGCCAACTCCTCCGCCTTCTTTACCCACTGCTCCTGCGGTCCATTCCAAAGAAGAACCAATGGAGATAAACCGCTTCCGTTTGTCTCCAGGAGAACGTCGACGTCGTCGATTGGCACAGCTCTGTCTGTATTGTGCCGATCCTGCACATCAAATTTCTGCATGCCCAAAGCGTCAGGAAAACTCCTCCTCCTAGCCCGTCAAGGAGAGGGTAGGCTAGGAGTAATTAAGTCCTCTCCATCAGCAACTGATTGCGTCCTTCCAGTTTCCTTACAAGTTGGTCAGCATTTCAAGACTGTCTCCGCACTTCTTGATTCCGGTGCCGCTGGCAACTTCGTTACTGCAGAACTGGTCCGCAAGTGGGGGTTGCCCACTGAAAGTCTTTCCAAGACTGTCTTCCTTACTGCTGTGGATGGCAGTAGGATTCCTGATGCGACAGTCTCCCGCAGAACTTTGCCACTTACAGTAAAAGTGGGAGTCCTGCACACTGAACTTTTGTCCTTCCTGGTTTTACCCCGAGCCACTCATGCTCTGGTTCTGGGTTTACCCTGGCTCCGTCTACACAATCCTCGCCTTGATTGGAAGACATCCGAAATCCTTTCCTGGGATCCTTCCTGCTCCGGTACCTGTCTCCAAAAGGTACTCCCAGCTCGTCATTCTTCAGCCGATGCAGCAGACCTTCCGCCTCTTCCCTACCAAGAGTACTCAGATGTATTCAGCAAGTCTGGCGCTGATATTCTACCTCCTCACAGACCGTGGGATTGCCCTATCGACCTTATCCCAGGCAAAGAACCACCCAGAGGTAGAACCTATCCTCTCTCTCTTCCAGAGACTCAAGCCATGACCGACTACATCAAGGAAAATCTGGCAAAGGGATTCATTCGTCCTTCGACTTCTCCTGCTGGCGCAGGATTCTTCTTCGTAAAGAAGAAGGATGGAGGCCTACGTCCCTGCATTGATTATCGCGGCCTCAATGACATCACAGTAAAGAACAGATACCCATTGCCCCTCATCACCGAGCTGTTTGACCGTGTCAGCGGTGCAACCATCTTCACGAAACTCGATTTGAGAGGCGCATATAATCTCATCCGCATACGAGAGGGCGACGAGTGGAAGACGGCGTTTAATACCAGAGACGGCCACTATGAGTACCTCGTCATGCCCTTCGGGCTCAGCAATGCCCCAGCCATGTTCCAGCACTATGTCAATGAGATTTTTCGGGACTTTCTGTATCGACATGTAGTCGTATATCTCGACGACATTTTAATCTACGCCAATAAAATCACAGAACATCGTTATTGGGTCAAAGAGGTTCTGTCCCGGCTGCGAGCTAATCATCTCTACTGCAAACTGGAGAAGTGTGTCTTCGAGGTGAAGTCTATACCCTTCCTAGGGTACATTGTCTCCGGTTCTGGTCTACAAATGGACCCAGGAAAACTGCAGGCCATCCAAGATTGGCCAATTCCCTCTTCGCTGAAAGGTATTCAACGTTTCCTGGGTTTTGCCAATTATTACAGAAAATTCATACGTAACTTCTCTTCTATTGTGGCACCCATCACTGCCCTAACAAAGAAAGGGTCTAATCCAGCGAAGTGGCCGGCAGAAGCCATCGAAGCCTTCCATCTGTTGAAGAAGAGGTTCACTTCAGCTCCCGTGTTAAGACAGCCTGACACCACCTTGCCCTTTATTCTCGAGGTCGACGCCTCCTCCGTGGGTGTTGGGGAAGTCCTCTCGCAGAAAGCGCCCGATGGTCGTCTTCATCCCTGTGGGTTCTACTCTCGTAAGTTCCTGCCCGCAGAGCGTAACTATGCCATTGGCGACCAAGAGCTCCTCGCCATCAAGCTGGCATTAGAAGAATGGAGATATCTTCTAGAGGGCGCTGTCCATGAGATCACCATTATCACAGACCACAAGAATCTTCTGTATCTCAAGTCTGCTCAATGTTTAAATCCCCGTCAAGCCAGATGGACACTCTTCTTTTCTAGGTTCCGATTCAAGCTGTCTATCTGTCCAGGGACACAAAATCGAAAAGCTGATGCCCTTTCCCGCTCATGGGAGCAAGATAGTGAGTCAAAGTCCACATATCAACATTTCATTATTGATCCAGTGGCCTTCTCCGCAACGGGAGTTTCAAATCTCACGCCCCCTACAGGGAAAAGATATGTAAAGCCAGCTCTAAGGAAGAAGTTGCTTTGTTGGGCGCATTCTTCAAAATTTTCTGGCCATGCAGGCATTCAGAAAACTTACAAGTTTATCACCAGATCCTACTGGTGGCCGTCCCTCAAACAGGATGTACAGTACTTTGTTTCCTCTTGTGCCAAATGTGCTCAGCACAAGACCAGTCGTCAGTCTCCTTCTGGGCAATTGATGCCACTGTCAGTGCCACATCGTCCTTGGACGCATATATCTATGGACTTTGTAACTGATCTTCCAGAGTCTGACAAGTTCACCACCATCTGGGTGATTGTTGACCGGTTCACCAAGATGGCTCACTTCGTTCCCCTCACCGGTCTTCCGTCAGCTTCCAAGCTGTCCCAGCTCTTCATTAAAGAGATATTCAAGCTTCATGGGCTGCCTCTTGAAATTATCTCCGATAGAGGGGTCCAATTCGTAGCCAAATTCTGGCGAAGCCTGTGCTCCCTGCTTCAAATCAAGTTAAAGTTCTCCACAGCCTATCACCCTCAAACAAATGGCCAAACGGAGAGGGTGAATCAGGACCTTGAAGCATTTCTCCGCACATATATCTCTTCTTCCCAAGATGACTGGGCTCAACTCCTTCCATGGGCAGAATTCTGCCATAATAACCAATATCATTCTTCATCAAATGTCACTCCATTTCTTGCCAACTACGGGTTTCATCCTCGAGTTCCTGACTTCACTCTGCAACCTGTGTCCTCTGTTCCAGAGGTCGACACGACCATCCGTCAGTTTATCAAATCCTGGAAGCTCATTCGTTCTTCACTCCTGAAAGCTTCAAGCAGGTACAAAAAATTTGCCGACAGGAAACGCAGAGCTGTGCCAGCCCTCCGTCCAGGAGATCGTGTCTGGTTGTCAACCAAGAATCTTCGATTGAGAGTGCCATCTATGAAGTTTGCTCCCCGATATATTGGTCCTTTCCCAGTTGAGCGAGTCGTCAATCCTGTGGCTTACAAGCTCAAGTTGCCGCCTTATTTGAAAGTGCCAGCTACATTCCACATTTCGCTGCTCAAGCCGCTGGTCCTGAATCGCTTTCATTCCAAGCTCCCCAAAGCACCTAAGGTTTGCACCCAGCGTGGAACTGAATATGAGGTCAGTAAAATCTTGGACTCTCGCATCCGATATGGTCGTCTGCAATATCTGATCGATTGGAAGGGCTACGGCCCCGAAGAACGATCATGGACCAATGCCGTCGATGTCCATGCTCCCAGACTCATCCGGGCGTTCCACTCCAAGTTTCCCCGCAAGCCTAAAAGGTGTCCTGGGGCCACCCTTAAAGGGGGGGGGTGCTCTCACGATCCGAGCTGTCAGACAGACTTTCTTACCGGCTAAGTGCCTCCGCAGGTTTAGCTTGCGGTCCAGACGTCATCTCTGCCGGCGTCCTGTCTGCCGTGCGCCATCATTGCTGCCATCCTCCAGTCCTCTCAGCGCTGCTGAGTCCGCGGCTGCGCGGCGCACCGCTCCCCTGTCTCCCAGTGACAGTACTCAGTGCACGGCAATCCGTCTGTCCGCCGCCATTGCTCCCAGTATCCAGCATGGCGTGCACAAACACACTTTCCCGCCATAGCAGACATGGGGGCTGCCATGTTCTTCCCAGTCACATGTTTACTCTGTCCAATCCTGAGGGTTCTGATCTCCCAGTCATACCTGCCCGGCCAATCCTGGCCACTCAGTGGGTATAAGTATGCTGGGAGCTCTCAGAACCTTTGCTAGTGCTTCAGTTGTCTCCAGTGTATGGTCAGCTGTCCTTGTCTCCGTGCAAGTGTATTTCCTGCTGGTGTTGTCTTCCATGCTGCAGTGTATTCCAGGTTATTCCATCTCCTGTGAAGTCCAGGTTATTCCACCGCCTGTGATCCTGCTTCTTCAGCCCAGCGACCAAGCCTAGCTCCGGGACTCTGGTCCTTCCGATGCTCCAGCATCACCAACCATCGATGTTCCATCATCGCCTGTAAATCCGATATTCCGGATCTCCAGTTTTCAAGATCCGTCCGTCATTCTGGACCCACAGTCTCCACATCCGATACTCCGGATCCGATGTTCCACCATCGATACATTCCATCAGTCATCTGTAATACTGTTGGTCTGGCGCCCAAGATGGCTGCCTCACCTCTTGCCTGCTACTGAACATCTGCTTAAAACAGCTTAATGCAACATAACCGACCTCTGAATCATCATAAATATCCAAGGACTTACCTCCAACTTGTACTACTCTCCGTGGACATCTCATCAAAATCAACGGATTGCATTCCTACGCTGAGATACACAATGGATTGAAACCTCTGCATCTCTCCACTGAGAACTCCTTCAGTTTGGCATCTCCTGTACTCTGCATTGGATACCCCAAACAAGGTACTGTGGACTACAATATATCTTTAGCCCAATCCAGGATCTTCCTTAGACTCCATTCACCTCTGTGCTCTGAGCAACAAATAACTCCATCATTTTTTGCATTAATAAGTTCAGTTTCTGAATTGCTTAAGGATCACTGTACATTTCAACTAGCAGAGCCCCAACCATCCCCCAGCCAGGATACTGTACATGTTATCTCTACCAGCACAAGGAGTCTACATCAAAGGCCTCTCACTGAGATTTTCACACCTACATAATTAGGAATTTGACTGTAACACCTTTTCACAAGCCTGCTTTGTCCTGGAAAAACTGACTAATTCAGCAGCAGAAAAGAAAAGTTTAATATATACATGGGATTAAAGAAAAGCTATAGGTTATAGCAATGACTGAGACAATTTAGGCTCCGTAATGCATTCCATACTTATAGTAAGCCCATCATTGATGAACCAATGTATAAGTATACCTCCAGCTTCATTATTTCACTCCGCCCACAAGGTGCTGCAGTTCCTATTACACCAGGACAGGCTTCTTTTCTCCAAGACCTTGGCATTTTTAAAAAGAAAGAAAACAGACGCAGGCGTGGGAAGCGAGCAGGACAGAAACGTTTTTCTCCCTGTAACCACCGAGGTTCCTTACTCACCTGCGCACCCCCATTTCCAAAGAGAAAACAAATAGAAGTGGTACACAACAGACGGCCCTGTAATTGGAAGGACAGAACTGTCAATCCTCGCTTCGTGACTCCCATACCCAGAGCCCCAGCGCTTAACATAAAGAAAACCGCAGGCTCTCTGGTATGCCCAATCAGGTCTGTCCTTTGTAATGCCAGATCTATAAGAAACAAGACTGCTACAATTGCTGACCTTATTGAAGCTTCAGATCTAACCTGTATTACAGAGACTTGGCTAGACGAAAATGCAGCACCTATCTTGGAAGCTGCAGTCCCCAAAAACTTTTCTGTCATTCACAACCCTAGACTGGAACGCAGGGGAGGCGGGGTGGCTATCTGCTTCAAAAAATCACTCAAACTTAGAGTCCACCCTATGGAAAGCACTCGCTCGTTTGAGTGCATTGCTGCCCGGAGTTCGACAGGATTAGGTTTCAGAGTACTCCTCATTTACCGCCCCCCTGGAGATGGAAAGTTATTTCTACAAGAACTTGCAGACACTGTTGCTGGTCTAGTTCTGGAGCACCAAAGATGGCTCATCCTCGGGGACTTCAATGCATGGGTTGATGACGAGCTCTCACACCTTGGCCAAGACCTTCTGTGCACAATGAATGGCATGGGCTTCACACAAATCATTCCTTCTGCCACACATAAAAGTGGTCACACGCTAGATCTCGTCTTTCAGATTGGATTACAAGTCACTGACCTAAAAATAAACCCAGTCACGTGGTCAGACCACCACTCCCTCTGGTTCTCAATTGCAACCCCTCAAAATAGATCAGTGCCAATGGAGCTGACCAGGTATCGTCCGAGAAGGGGTATGACTCCACAGGCTCTTGCAGCAAATCTGGATCTCTCTGCATTACTGGGAGCTTGTGAAGATCCCTGTTCCCTAGTCCATAACTATAATAGGGATATAACCGCTGCAATTGATATTATAGCCCCAGTGCGTGTACAACGTCTCAAACCACATCGTCAAGCTCCCTGGTTTGACAGCAGTCTCAATGAGCTCAAGAAAAGGGGGCGTCGAATTGAAAGACAATGGAGGAAGACTAACCTTTTGGAGGACAAGATAAAACTAACAAAGCATATTGAGGAATATCAATCAACAATAACCCGTAAGAAGTCAGAGTTCCTGTCAACTGAGATCATGGCAGCAAACAATAGGCCTGCTCAACTTTTCCGCACAGTGGAAATGCTTTGCAAGCCAGCATGCCTGCAACCCGATGAAACACTCTCCCAGGCAAGATGTAATGAGTTTGCAAAATTCTTCTCAGATAAAATATCCGCCATCAGAGCTGGAATCCCCACAGTTCCATCAGAGGAGTGCCAAACTATCAAGCCTGACAATGTAAGCCACCTATCCTCATGGACCAGCTTTGACCCAATGGATGTAAAGGACATTGCTGAAATTGTCCAGATTTTGCGTCCCACTACCTGTGATCTGGACCCTGCCCCAACCAAGCTCCTAATAGGGTGCATGGATATAATTGGCCCTGTCTTTGCAAAAATTGTTCAGTGCTCTTTGCAGAAAGGAATTTTTCCTCAACCTCTAAAGGAAGCAATTGTTAGACCTCTTCTTAAAAAACCTAATTTAGATCCAGAGTGCATGACCAACTACAGACCGGTATCAAACCTTCCTTTTCTAGGAAAAGTCATTGAAAAAGTGGTTGCAAATCAACTTGAAACCCGCCTGATATCTCATGATATGTATGATCCATTCCAATCAGGATTCAGGAGAAGACATAGCACTGAAACAGCCCTGGTATATGTGCTAAACGATCTTCTGATGGCAAGAGACAGAGGTGACTGTTCAATCTTAATTCTTCTTGATCTCTCTGCAGCATTTGATACTGTGGACCATGGGCTTCTGGTTGAGCGCCTAAAAAATTTCTGTGGCCTGGATGGCACAGTACTAAGCTGGTTTAAATCATTTCTTGCTGGCAGGTCACAGAGAGTTTCATCTGGAGTATACTCATCTGCATCTGTGCCATTGCCATGCGGTGTCCCACAAGGTTCTATATTATCCCCCATGCTTTTTGCAGTGTACATGCTGCCACTGGGTGAAATAATTAGGCGCCATAGCCTTGTCTACCACTGCTATGCAGATGACACACAGCTGTACTTGTCCTTTGCTCCGGGCACTGAAAACCCAATAGCAACCCTAAATGGCTGTCTAGCTGAGCTCCAGGAATGGATGAGCGCCAGTTGGCTGAGACTGAATCCTGATAAAACAGAGGTCCTTATGATTGGACCTCAACATTAAAGGACAAGACTGCAGCACAGCCACCCAACTGGACTGACAATTGGGGGTACAAAATTACAAAACTCTGATCATGTGCGGAATCTTGGCGTGGTACTAGATGGTGGATTGACACTTAAACATCAGATATCAGCCACAATCAAATCCTCATTCTTTCATCTGAGGAACATAGCCAGAATCAAACACTTAATCCCATCTGAAGATCTGCCAAAAGTCATACATGCATTTGTATCATCTCGTTTGGATTACTGCAATGCCCTTTACCTTGGTCTACCAGCAAAAGAACTGCACCGATTACAGCTGGTACAAAACACAGCTGCCAGGCTGTTAACTAACCAGCCCCGTTCTGGCCACATAACTCCCATTCTCTACTCCCTTCACTGGCTGCCAATAAAATGGCGAAGAATTTTCAAGATCAATATACTGAGTTTCAAAGCCCTACATGACCAAGGCCCAAGGTACCTGAAGCAGCTTCTGATTCCATACTGTCCCACCCGATTACTGCGGTCTGTAGATGAAGGACTTTTAGCAGTACCTAGGATCTCCCGTAATTCATCTGGGGGTCGAGCTTTTAGCCATTCAGCTCCGACTTTATGGAACTCACTTCCCCGCACGGTTCGAGAGACCCCAACTCTAGAATGCTTTAAAAACAGACTCAAGACTTTCCTATTTACTCAAGCGTTTCCTTCAGTCCCTTAAGTATTGTTTATGAAAAGCTTTTCTGTACTTTATTGTTCCTGTACTGTATTACATTCATTCTATCTGTTAAGCGCCTTGAGTCCTATTGGAGAAAGAGCGCTATATAAATAAAATTATTATTATTATTATTATTATTAAAGTATTGCTATCTGCATAGACTGTACCATTATTCCTGCATACTTTACTGCCTGTCATATTACAACCATCTGCTAAATAAACTCGGTTGTATTTTACTCTTGACTACTCATTGGCTCCGGGTGCACTGTCGCGCATTCCATGTGCAAGGGTCCTCTCCAACCTCCCCGGTTCAGGTACCGGTCCAGGTCCCCACCAGAGGTATCAGTCTCGTCGACTCAGACCCCTGGTGTGACACATATGCTCTAATATATGCGGCTATTAACGCAAGGGACAGCTCTTGCGATAAGAGCTGTCCCTTGCGATGCGGTGCTGGCACTGGACTTCCGGGTCTGTGACCCGGGAGTCCATCTGCGAAAGCGGAGTGACGGCGACGGCGACGGCGGGAGGCATGCCGGGAGGGATCCGTGACAGATCCCTCACAGTAGCGCTGCGGTAAGAAGCCTATAGGCTTCAACAGGTAATCGCCAGCTTTTGCTGGCGATTCCCTCTGCAGCGCTGCCACTGCGGAAGGGCCATATAGCATACAGAAATGCGGTAAAAACCCTGATAACTGTTTTTTTACTGCATTTCTGCTTTAGAGAATCTCCACCCGTAGTTTGGTGCTGTGAAGTCCAGCTGCCCACCTGCTGCCTCTGATCACCGGCAGTGGATTGGGGGATGCTGCTGCGGCGCTCATGTCAGTGTGTGTAAGCGGCGGCCGGAAGCTGCGTGTTCTGACAGGCATCCCCAGGAAGCTTCCCCTCCCGAGTCTGCAGCGCCGCGGCTGCAAATATTCTTGTTAGGGGGGGGGGGTGGTTTATTTGTCAGCCGCCCACAGCCATCGAGTAGCGGGCGGCTGACTGCAGGGATGAGTGGCTGATTCTGGGGCCCCTCCGATGGTCGGGCCCGGGTCAGCTGTCCCCTGTCACTGGGCCTGCACTCATGTATGCTCATAGAAACCCCTCATAAAAATCCTGCATTTACCCCTGCAGATGTTGACTGTTCCTGGCAGTAACCCACTTGTGACTGACTATTTGTGAGTGACTCCCCATGCTGTTTTTGTTTCTTGAGCAGTAATTATATTTTTGTGTGTAAGTAAGGTTTTTTCATTTCTACTTTTTTCATGCTATCAAAACTGAACTGTTGAAAGATATAAGAAGCAAGTTATATCAGTGACCTTGAACAATATGTTAGCATCCTGGAGACTTGTAAAATACTTTGGAGATGTCTGATAGTTTCATATTTGATACACACTGCCCCCTCCTGGTTTTCAGACTGTAACACATTTTCTCCCAACTCCATTTTTTTTTTTGTTCTGCTGTCATCTGGACACAGGACCTTATTCTGGTTCACTCGCATGGGGGACCGAATCGACTAGAATGACCCCCACTGTGAGGGAAGCTACTCTATTTCCATGTGTGTTTTGTTCTACAAATTCCAGCACTTTATTTGAGCTTTTTTTAATTATCCCTTTGAGTGCCAAGTGAGTTTGTCATAATTGGTGTGAAAATTTCCAAGCAAACATTTTTATTCATCATAATAACCTATAATGTTTACCTTACCTAGGAAAAAATATTTTACATTTTTTTTATTTGAATTTACATGACAAATGTGAGCAACGCTGGTAATTTTAGCCGACATTTTGCCTATCTCTCACAATGGGCCTTATTTTGGTTCATTCTTTCTGACAAAATCCTTCTTAGATGGGCAAAACCATGTGCACTGCAGGTGGGGCAGATGTTACTTGTGCAGAGAGAATTAGATTTGGGTGGGGTTTTACTTCAAAGTGAGATCTATATTGCAGTGTAAAAATAAAGCAGTCAGTATTTTCCCTGCACAGAAACAAAATTACTCACCCAAATCTAATTCTCTCTGCACATGTTACATCTGCCTCCCCTGCAGTGCACATGGTTTTGTCCATCTAAGAAGGATTTTGTCAGAAAGAATGAACCAAAATAAGGCCCAGAGAGCACTCGTACTTGGTTGACTGCTTGAGTTTACTATGGAAACCCAGGCAGTGACAGAATTTATGTCATTACCTGTGTTTATCAGCAGTGATAGGTATAAGGGAAGAAGACTCCACTTGAATAAATGCTGCCTAAGCTAGGTAAGCTTGTTCAGGTTGTTGTATTAAATGTAATATAAGTAAAGGAGACTTATTTCATCAGTTTTGGACATGCAATAAGTTTTCAAGATCTTGGTTTAAGCTGGTGGGATATATCAATCAAACATTTATTATTAAGGTCAGAAAACAACCTATTGCATGCCTATTTCTTGACTTTAAAGATTGGCACTTGGGCCCAGAAAAAAAAAAACATATTATTAATAGCTAAAAAAAACAAATCCTATTTCACTGCAGTTAAAAATGAAAAGATCATGTATTTTGAAAGAAGAGCAACACTCCCTGATGTGGAGCAGGGGCTACAGAAATTTGCTACGAAGTGGGAGAGATACATTGATAGTTTAGACAGGGATACACAAACATTCATTTACAAACTTTTTGAATAGACTTCATGGTTTTTGTATAGACAATTAACAAAAGTCCCCTAGGGGGGAAGATTTTACTTTTACTTTTATTTTAATTGTTATAAATATGGATAATGCTCCTGACAAAAACTTTAGTTTAGACCCTAAAAGCCTAATTAACTGAAAGTCTTTCATATTTTGGGGGAGATTCTCTAAGGTAAAAATGCGGTAAAAACCCTGTTATCGGGGTTTTTACCGCATTTCGGGATGCTCTAAGCATCCCCCGCCGGGTTACCAATGGGCCAATGGGCATCTAACACAAACCCACCGCTGCCCCGCACGGACCCCCGCCGCCCCGCATCGCCCCCTCACCTGTGTCCGGGCAGCACAGAGCTGTGCTGCCAAGACCTGTGACCTCCTCCCTGCACTGATCCTCTTCCGGGTGCAGGGAGGAGGAGAGCCCAGCACAGCAGCAGCAGTGCCGGGGGTGGGAGGGAGGGGGAGCCGCCGGGACCTGCTGGGACCCGGCAACTCTCACCGCAAAGGACAGCTCTTAACGCAAGAGCTGTCCTTTGCTATAATTATCGCATATGTTAGAACATATGCGATAATTATGATTGCGATGGGCATCAAAGGGGCGGAGCTGGGCGGCGAGTTTTAGAGAATCTCCCCCTTTGTCTTGTCTTCCCCCTATCCACATACACCCCCCCCCCCCCCATTCCCCTTTTTATGTTTATTGTTTTCTAGGAATGATACTTAAATATTTGCTCTTAGGAGAAACAGAATGATATAGTAGATATTTATGAGTAGAGTAGATATTTGCTCTAACTTTTTTTTAACTCAGTATGGTCTTTTTTTATCATAGTTCCTAATTTGTATAATTTGTGAAAAATATAACTTGTGAAAACAATAAAAATATTTCTCAAAAAAATAAAAGATTGTTCAGGTCACACTGTAATCAGTATACCAGTCAGCCAAACTGGTACCCTACTATATACCGAACATCAGTCATACCCCATTCACACCAGCATAATTTCCCAGGTTGGGCTGGGAACAACCCGCAACTAGCGCAGGTGTGAAAGGTTCCCGGGCCAAAATCACTGCAAAAAATGCCTGGATTTCAACCTATTTTGCTATAGAGCAGGGTTGTTTCCGGGATTAACTGGGGACCTGGTCGGTGTGAATGGGGTAGGGGATACTTACCCGGGTTGCTGGTCCTCGGTGTGCTGTCCAGCCAGGGATCCACAAAGGCGGCAGGCGAAAATGACGGGACAGGCGGCGGATGAAGATGACGCAGCTCTCCGGCGGCAGTGAGGGCACCGGAGACCTGCGTCATCTTCATCCGCCGGCTGTCCCTTCATTTGCGCCGCCGCCCATATGGATCCCTGGCCTGCACGGAGGACCAGCAACCGAGGTGAGTATTCTACACACCTCCTGCCCGCCTCCACCGCCATCCCGTCGACTGCCTGCCTCCTTCCAACCTCCTGCCGGCCTCCTCCCCGCCCCCTTCACACACCAGAAAATGCAGGGACTTTTCTGGTGTGAAAGGGGCCAACCCGGGAATGGCCCGGCATGATTCCTGGGTCATATTCCCGGGTGGGTCCCTGCATTTTCTGGTGTGAAAGGGGTATAAGGGGTGCATATTGATCATCCAATGGAACTCCATGTATACATACTGTATCATTAGATGGGGCTCTTACAGTATGCTCATCACTAACTAGTGTGTGTCTTTGCACTATTTATTAATCCCATTTATATGAATCATATAAATGATCTGTTATCTCTGATTGTAGCTCCTTAAACTACGGCATATTACTGTAAATGTCAGTGATGTTGTTAAAACACATTCACACGTTATCACACATATTAACTAATTTTGTACAATTTACCCTAATGGTGCCCATACACAGTGTGTTTGCACCGTATCATTCGATGCGCGCTCCCGCAGGCATCTCATTGCACAGTACAAAAAGTACATACTTTTTGTACTGCCCTCGGATCGCATCGCACACAAATCGCATGCAAATTGCATGCATTGCGATGCGATCCAGCACATAACGGGTGCGATCACCGCACCGTACATGGGCACCTTTAGTTAATGTAACATCTTCCTCTCTTCTATCCTTAGTGTTGCTTCCCCACACAATTAATAATACTTGTTACTGCTATAAGTTTAGTAGTCAGATGCACTTTCATTTACTGGAAATCTCATCTTGGAACATGATGTGTCCAATAGCAATTTTACACTTTAAGTGACTAAGGAGATAATAAAACAATAAACACAGGAGAAAGTACAAATTGCAAAAAGCACATCCAGGAAATGATATTGTTCCCTAATTAAAGATGTCTCAATGTTGTTGTACTGTGTTAATGTGTTTATAGGGAATAAAATTTGTGGAATTTAGCAGCAGGTCACGAGTTTATCATTAAAATAACGTGTACAAAGAATGTGTGCACGGGATTCGGTCACTAGGTCGACAAGCATTAGGTCGACCACTGTAGGTTGACATGTATGAAGGTCAACATGACTGAAGGTCGACATGACCAAATGTCGACATTGGTTAGGTCGACAGGGACATTAGGTCAACACAAGTATTAGGCTGACATGGGGAAGGTCGACATTAAAATGTCGACATGGGGTTTTCACTTTTAGTCTTAGCCGACATGTGCCGACAGGCGGTATTTCTTTCCCTACCATCCACTAAGGCGTGGTGGGAGAATAAAATAGTGTGCCGAGCATAGCGTGCTCAAAGTTCTTTTAGTGTCCATGGGAAGTGTCCATGTTTTTTAGTGTTCATGGCGACCTTCATGCATGTCAAACACCACAAATTGATATTGAGCGCTGATTGTATATTCCGTACTGCTGCTGGACCTGAAGGGGGATTACCAAACCCCTTAGATTCAAAAGACCAGGAAAAAAAAGATAGGAACAGCGCTGTACTGAATATATAAAATGTATTATATAAAATACAGTACATTAAACACATTATTATGGCCAATATAGACAAACAAGACACGTGAGCCAGATGTACCAAGCTTGAAAAGTGATAAAATGGAGAGTGATAAACAGCCAGCCAATCAGCTCCTACCTGTGATCTCACAGGCTGTGTTTGAAAAATGTTAGGTAGTAGCTGATTGGCTGGTTGTTTATCACTCTCCATTTTATCACTTTTCAAGCTTAGTACATCTCGCCCACAAACACAGAACACAAGAACTCCCCCTCAATACTGGTGCTGGTTAGTTTTATGGTTAGGCTTGCAATTGCGGACTTTTGCTCATAAACAGAGCCAGTTAGCAGGATTAGTGTCTGAGTTCAAGTCCCCACAAATATGTGCACATTTATTGTGGTATACTTATTGTAATCCAGCGGCAAATTTCTCCGACCGTTAGCACTCGGTCATATCCGAGAATGGTTCGTCAGCTAGATGGGTTGGGCAGCCTTTGTGTCCCCTTTCAACGCGTTTCTCCGCCTTAGCGTCCCTCAGCGGCTTCCTCAGGAGAAGTATACTGCTGGTGATACACTTCCGCCTTTTATGGCGGCGATTCCCGCTTTGCGCATGCTCGCGCATCATGCAAGTCAGACCTCGTTTTCATTCTGCCTCCTTTGGCGAGTCATATACTTTCATTCTGCCTCCTTTGGCGAGTCATATACTTTCATTCTGCCTCCTTTGGCGAGTCATATACTTGCACGCTTTTTATACACAGCCGTGTCATGCGGGTCGGGCCTCGGTCTCATATAGCCTCTGTGCTTGGGTTCCATATTGATGTAATCGCATCATGCGGGTCAAGCCTCATTATTATAACCATGTCCATTATTAGACTGGGACCGGATACTTCCTGTTTGTGTCCCAAGACCAAGCCTCACTTTGAAATAACGGAGTGTATTGCCGTCCATATACTTGTTAACACAGATTTAATCATTGGATTATTTATTAATCGCATGGTTTTAGGATTAGTATGAAGATATCACCAGACTTACTTTTAATAATTGGAACATACATTTACTTCATTTTTTGCTCATCCAGCTTTACCAGTTCCAACACATAGACTGACATACAACAAAGAACACATAATTGCAATTATTAAAAATTCTTATGAGCATAATAAAAAAATGCAAATAGAGCGAGATAATGTCCAGATACCAGAAAATACAGTACCTATAAAAAAAAATAAAGGGTATATACAGAATACAATAATTTTCTAAATTGAATAGCCAAATTATTTAAATCTACCAGATATATACAGTCCTCAGTAAATTTTCTGTTGCTATTAAAACTTAGCTAGAGAACAATCTGGCAGGCAAACCAAAATTTCTGACATAAATTCCACAGGTTCTCAAAAAGTTTCAGATTTGGACCAAGCATTCATTTCATGCAGACATAAATGAATATAAATAGCCCCCCCACCCTTACAACCCTTATATTTTCCTCTTCAAAGGAAACTCCCGCCCCACCCCCACCCCCCCACTCCCTAACGGTTTGAGAAGACAACAAAAGATATGCATTGGGGACAGAAAGCCATGTGGGGACATTAAAATCATATATACGTGACACAAAACATTTCCTAAATTTGGTAATTCAAGTAGAGTGGAAGGATGGTTATATTCTTCTAACCTGTGATGTGGAAGCCCTTTACTCGAATATTCCACAAAGCCTAGGAGTGGAAATAATGGAAGGATATTTGTCAAAAGATGTGGATCTTTCTGAGTCCCTGCGTAGCTTGATTTCACGTTCTATAAAATTTATATTGACTCACAATTATATTTTGTTTAACACTCAATATTATTTACAAACATGGGGGACGGCCATGGGGACCAGGTTCGCCCCTAGCTTCGCCATCCTCTACATGGGGACCTTCGAGGACCAACATGTTTGGGGGGGGGGAGTTTGGGGCGGACCTGGTCCTCTATGGCCGTTTTATTGATGATTTATTTATTATTTGGAAAGGGGATATCACAAGACTTAATCTATTCACAGAAAGTTTAAATAAAAATAATTTTGGTTTAAATTTCACGAGCACTCACAGTTTTTCACATATTAGTTATCTTGATGTGGCACTCACTATTAAGAATGGGAGACTGGAGACTGAAACCTTTCAGAAACCAGTTGACCAGAATAGATATTTAAATTATGATAGCGCACATAATAAGATCTGGAAGGATAATATCCCTAAAGGTCAACTAATCAGAATGAAAAGAAACTGTTCAACTGAGGAAGAGTACCAAAGGCAGGCAAAAAATTTGGTTAAATCATTTGTGGATCAGAAATACCCCCCAAATATTATACAAAAATCTGTCGAGGAAGTTAACCTGATTGAACGGACCACGTTATTGGAGATCAAAAATAAGGAGGGGAGGAAAAGTAAAGATAGAACAACATGTTTCATCACACAATTCAATGAATGTTCATATGAAATCAAAAATATAATCAAAAATAATACAATTTTACTCATGCAAGATGAATATCTACAGGAAATTATAGAACCCAAAGGGGGAGTCATCTTAAGAAGGGGTTCTAACCTGAAGAACCAACTGGTCCATAGTCATTTTGTACAAAAAAGCCAGGAGTCCTCCCTAACACCCAGCCTGATGAATTGGTTACTAGAGAAACCCCCTGGCTACCACAAATGTGGAAACTATAAATGTTTGACATGTATAGGGGCTAAACAGAAAAAGATTCTAGAGTTTAAGTCATTTACAAATGGGGAAGTGTTCCCAATCAAGGATTTCCTGAATTGCAAAACCCCCTATGTTATCTATATCATACAGTGTGGGTGCGGCCTACAGTATGTGGGTCGCACCATTAGATGCCTTAATGTACCTGGAGCATAGGCGGAACGTCCTGGGCGGGATTAGGAGTCATCCTCTCTCTAAACATATTTCATCATGTCAAGGACCATCCTTGAAAAATATAGAAGTTAAGGCAATAGAACAAATCAAAAACACTAGTACAGGAGGGGACAGGTTCAATAAACTTTGCACGAGAGAAGCCTATTGGATGTTCCGCCTAGGCACCATGGTACCAAAAGGTCTAAATTATACCATAGAGTTAATTAATATCTAATGCATATCTTTTGTTGTCTTCTCAAACCCTTAGGGAGTGGGGGGGGGGGGGGGGGGGGTTGGGGGGGGGTAGTTTCCTTTGAAGAGGAAAATATAAGGGTTGTAAGGGTGGGGGGCTATTTATATTAATTTATGTCTGCATGAAATGAATACTTGGTCCAAATCTGAAACTTTTTGAGAACCTGTGGAATTTATGTCAGAAATTTTGGTTTGCCTGCCAGATTGTTCTCTAGCTAAGTTTTAATAGCAACAGAAAAATTACTGAGGACAAGAATACACGTATATATCTGGTAGATTTAAATAATTTGGCTATTCAATTTAGAAAATTATTGTATTCTGTATATACCCTTTATGTTTTTATTATAGGTACTGTATTTTCTGGTATCTGGACATTATCTCGCTCTATTTGCATTTTTTATTATGCTCATAAGAATTTTTAATAATTGCAATTATGTGTTCTTTGTTGTATGTCAGTCTATGTGTTGGAACTGGTAAAGCTGGATGAGCAAAAAATGAAGTAAATGTATGCTCCAATTATTAAATGTAAGTCTGGTGATATCTTCATACTAATCCTAAAACCATGCGATTAATAAATAATCCAATTATTAAATCTGTGTTAACAAGTATATGGACGGCAATACACTCCGTTATTTTAAAGTGAGGCTTGGTCTTGGGACACAAACAGGAAGTATCCGGTCCCAGTCTAATAATGGACATGGTTATAATAATGAGGCTTGACCCACATGATGCGATTACATCAATATGGAACCCAGGCACGGAAGCTATATGAGACCGAGGCCTGACCCGCATGACGCGGATGTGTATAAAAAGCGTGAGAGTATATGACTCGCCAAAGGAGGCAGAATGAAAACGAGGCCTGACCTTCATGATGCGCGAGCATGCGCAAAGCAGGAATCGCCGCCATAAAAGGCGGAAGTGTATCACCAGTACTATACTTCTCCTGAGGAAGCCGCTGAGGGACGCTAAGGAGAAGATGGAGAAACGCGTTGAGAGGGGACACAAAGGCTGCCCAAACCATCTAGCTGACGAACCATTCTCGGATATGACCGAGTGCTTACGGCCGGAGAAATTCGCAGCTGTCTGCAAGCCGCTCACATGACCCCTGGATTACAATAAATATACCACAATAAATGTGCACATATTTGTGGGGACTTGAACTCAGACACTAATCCTGCTAACTGGCTCTGTTTATGAGCAAAAGTCCACAATTGCATGCCTAACCATAAAACTAACCAGCACCATTATTGAGGGGGAGTTCCAGTAGCGCATGCAGGGGGGTTTCTGAGTGCCCAGAAACCCCCCTTGAGTACCCAGAAACCCCCCTAGGAGTCAAAGGTCCCTCAGCTGAAGGTCCCCTCTTTCCATGGGTACAAGAATTTAAAAAATCGGCCCTTAGGAACCAGACTTCAAATCAGTGGTCCCCATCCAAGCCTGTTAATTGCTATTCCCAGTCAGATATTTCAGGTTCTGTCTGAATTAGAGATTTTCTGATGGTATATTCCAAAGCTGGGACTCTCCCCCTTTGATGGACACTAGCAGCTTGTCTCTACTGTTCCCAGATCCAGAGATATCACACACCTGGTATGTAGTTTTATATACTTGTTGGAAGATTGCTCTGCCTCCTGAACTCTGATCCCCTAGTCCCCAATACCATTTGGTAGGTGGGATTCTCTAGTTTTTAATTCCATTAAAATCTTAGAAATCTATTACCGGGAACTGAAGATATCTGCAGTCAAGCAAGTGGTCCTCCCACCAGAAAATTATGAATAATAAGCCCACTCCACTATACACCCCTCCTCTGCATATTAAACATCCGCTACCACCCTGGAAATTATGTATCAGGGCCCCTTCATTCAGCCCAATGCCCCCTTCTCCCACCCCATCTCCCACCATCTGTGCAGTAAAGGGGTAATTAGTGGAAATTACTGATCCAGGTCCTACATGCTGAGCGGATGATATAATACCCCCTACCACCCGCGGGACATCAAAGCTTCCCCCACCTCTACTGCTGGAGGACCGGTAGGGGCCCCAATACATGGCTATGCCCAGGGGTCTACACTGCTGTTGACGTCCCTGTATGTGATATATATATATATATATATATTTTTTTTTTTAATTATTATTATTATTATTAATAATATACATTTGGTCTATCAATAACACTTTAACCCAGCATATACTGGATCACCTAAGTGCCCATCTCCGTGCTTTGCTCCACCCCTCTGGAAACCCCCTTCTGAAAATCCTCCGTTTGCCCCTGAGTTCTTGTGTTCTGTGTTTGTGTGTCTTGTTTGTTTATATTGGCCATAATAATGTGTTCAATGTATTTTATATAATACATTTTATATATTCAGTACAGCGCTGTTCCTATCTTTTTTCCTGGATTCATGCATGTCAACCTTCAGTAGTCGACCTAATGCTTGTAGACGTAATGTCTATCTATTTTATGATCCATACCCATGTGCACAGGGGCTGAGTCTTTTCTTCCCCTCTCTGAATACATTGAAACTAGAAATTTGACTATATCCAAGGTTACTATGGGAATCACAGTGATTAAGCATAAAAATAAACATAAATATATGATCTGTTCACACAGTGAAGATGCTGTTAGCTCAAACACTACTAGGGTGAAATCGAAGGATTATATGCACAAATAATGGGTCCCTCAACGCAAAGCATGGGCCCGCCGGTCGCATGTCACATCGAAAAATATTATGTGCTGCGCATAATATGTATGGAATTACACAAGCAATCACATATGCTTTTTAACCACTTGCGATCGCTCGAATGCAAACAGCAGTGGTGGAGCAGGAACCAGAGCACTCGCGGCAGGTGGCGGTAGAGCAGGGACCGGAGCGCTGGAGGTGGTGGAGCGGGGACCGGAGCAGCTAAACGCAGCCCTCTGGCTTAGAGAGAGCTCAATCAGAGCTGCCCATTGCATCCGATCGCATAAGTGTATGGGCACCATAAGTGTTTCTAAACCTAAAAGAGTTTTACACAATGCCCTCAAGGGTAGCATGTCAATTCATACAATTGCGTATGCAGTAGTAGAGTTACAAATATATGCTATATGCAGCAGTTAATCCTATCTTATTGTAGGAGGGGAGCTGCTGCTTGCAGCGATGCCAGTAAATCCCCCCTGCTCCGCTGCCCACCAGGGCGCGGTTCCAGTGCCAGTACAATGGAGATGACAGGACCTGGACCGGCACAAACTCAGTATCACCCATAGTAGCCAAAGAGGCAGCCACGGAGGGAGGAAACACCGTCCAATGGACTTCCTTAGGTGACTGGCAGGTCTAACTGTCACTGCCAATCACAGTGAAGTCAGTGCAGTCTCACGGACTGCATCTGGATTCACCCACAGTGACGGATTTTACATGGGGTAAAAACCACCCAGGGCTGGTGCTAGGCACCGGAGAGCCCCAGGGAGGAGGGAGGGGCGCCCCGGCACTCACCCGCTCCACGGGAAGGGGGGTGCCCGGCCGCCGTGCTGCTCCGGGGGAGGGGGGTGCCCAGCCGCTGTGCTGCTCTGGCGAGGGGGGGTGCCTGGCCCCGTGCTGCTCAGGGGGAGGGGAGGGGGTGCCCAGCCACTCTTCTGCTCTGGGGGAGGGGGGGTGCCTGGCCGCCGCACTGCTCCGAGGGAGGGGGGTGTTATGGGGAGTGCGATGGCGCCGCGTTGTGCCTGCCGTGCTGCCTGGGGGGGGGGGTTTGCTGTGCTGCTCCGGGGGGGGGGATTTGTGCCGTGCTGCCCACTCACCGAGAAGCATCTTCCTTCTGTCGGGCGGCTCTCCTCTGCTCCTGCTGCTGTGGTACCTTTCCTGCTGCTGTTGGCCTGCAGCTCACTACCGCCCTCCAGTGGCCGGAACCACCATTGGCTATATGCTATTTATTGTATTACACAACTTAATGTAACACATACTATCTCTCCATATCACATTCAGGGCATATCTCCAAGATTAGATTAGATTCCAATAGCGTGCCCGAAGCATGGCAAGCACAGCGATCCATGCGAGGGGACACTGTGCGCATATACAGTGTCTACGGGGATCCCTGTGACATTCGGCACCAAAAACACATGAAAAACTTGTCTGTCGATCTTGTGTCAATTGACTGTCCTGTAACTGTTTTTTATATGGCATAGAGGCATGAAGTATATTAATCTATTTTTCCATAATAACGATAATAAATTAGTAAATAGTGTACTCAGCCCATGACTATATAGAATGAGGATACTATCACTGCTATTAGTCAAATCATTTAAAGACTATTTATATTGTATTTCCTGTATTCTAGTTATGATTGTTGTTTATATATTACATATTTTAGTGAGAGCGCATTGGTTTTGTTTTGCGGAAAGGGGATATTTGCGATTGATTTCAGTGACAGCACTTACCTATGGCATTGAAATCTGTGCTGTCAAATTGAAGTTCAATAATTGACGGGTAGGAAATAATTCTGATCTATACCTGCATGTGCCTGGAAAATGCTGCTTCATTTTCAACCTGTCACTGTCTTCTTTCGGCAGGTGAACATCGACCACTTCACCAAAGACGTGACAATGAAGAATCTGGTGGAGCCATCACTCTCCAGTTTTGATCTGGCCCAGAAAAAAATCTTTGCTCTCATGGAGAAAGACTCCCTGCCCAGATTCATGCGCTCAGAGATCTATCAGGAGTTAGTGAAGTAGTGGCATGGCGCCGTGCAGCCCCAGCTGTCCATGCTTTTCAGATACTGGTTTGCTGGCCTGTTGCTTCTGCAGCTGCTTTTTCTAATGGGCACTTACATAGACACTGTTGTTGCCAAACTGTCCCTTATTATGTACATTATAGGAAACCCGCACAATGTCTGCTCATGTCAAACAATAAAGTGGTTATAGGATTCATTGCAAAATAATATGCTACCTGTGAAAACTATGGTTAGAAAGTCAACCCAAGAAGATGTCTGCAGATACTACACTGATTTCTAATTTCTATTTCTCTTATCTATCGCTTGTTACCCTTTACCCTACTGTATGTATATGTAAGGGAGTGCTTTGTAGAACAGAAAACAGATCAATAATGAAAAGGTATATTGCATTACATCCACGAGAAGGTGCAGGTTACGGTTAAATACTATAAAAAAATAACTTGTAGATGAACACCATGCCATGAAGGCAATAACAGCGCTCATCTGAATGGGCTGATGTGCACATATAAGGGGGGATGTATCAAACCTTGGAGAGAGATTAAGTGGAGAAGGGGTCCAAAGCAAATAATCTGTATGTGTAACCTGTTATTTCAAAGACCTGCTAAGCCAGGGTTACCTACCTGACCCCCTCCTTCAGGGAGAAAATGCTCTGTTCCTGGACTTCCCTGGTAATGTATGATTGCCATCATCTGTGGTGGAACACCTTTCTTATCAATTACCTAGCTCCCCACAGGTGATGGCAATCATACATTACCAGGGAAGTCCAGAAACAGAGCATTTTCTCCCTAAAGGAGAGGGTCAGGTAGGCAGCCATGTAAGCAACTGACAGAAGCAGGGGTGTCGACTGCTCTGCCAGTCCCTGGTGATGGGAGGGGCATGGCCAATAGGGGAGGTGTGGCCAGTGTGTTTTGAAATCATCAATGGTTTATGGCCGATGTCGAATACTTTTGCCATCGATGGGGGGGGAACCAGATGGTTTCCCTCCATCGGTGTCAAGCATATATGGATAGTTTTTTTTTTTTTGCTTTTTTTCCCCAAGGGGCCAGGAATGGGAGTATACTGTAGCTCCGCCTGACATCTGTGCAGCCCTGTCCCCATGTTTTAATTGGTCAACAAGCCAACCAGTCAAAGAATATGGATGACCATCAATAGGACCATCAATAGGTAAAAACATTGATGGTCATTCATTGCATACTATGCCACTATGGATGGCCAGTTACACCAATCCAGCAAGGCAACAATGGCCATCCCTAGGCCATCCAACAGGGAAGGGGAGACAGCGGTGAATATTACACCCCCCCCACCTCAGTGCCACTGTACAGAATGCTGATTGGTTGCCTTGCAGAATATTTCTCCATTATCACTGTCCTAGGCTGGACGTATATATCTCTGTGTAGAAGAGGAGATTATGGGCAGTTGGATAACCTTCTAAATGGTGTGTTAAGACTACTGACCACTAACCAGGAAGAGCCATTAATGTTTTGTAAAATGGAAACGCATGTTCTGCTTCCCTACACTATTAAATGGACCAAATTCTACATTAGTTAAGTTAAAATCCACATGCACATCCACTGAATCACTGGATCATCATTTTATGTACAAGTCCTAGTGGCCTGCACTGACGGTCACAGTAAGTTATTTTCTGAAAGCAATACTTACCTAACTCGGCTTGAACGAAGCCCAATGATAAGTACTGTATATATGGAGGCGTCATGCTGTAAGGTACCGGGAATGGGGTGATAAGCTTACAGAAAGGTTTGATGGCTAATAGATAGTGTCAAAAGTACAGGGTGTCCTAAATTATTTTAAATGGAGAAGACAGATTGTGTTTAATGGTGTTTGGACATGAGGACAAAGGGGCCTTACGTGGAAAGGTGATATTGAAAAATGTTGAAGGTTCCATGAATGGAAGTGAGAGACATGGGGTTACAGAGAAAGCTATTCCAGACAGGTCAGTATTACATCTGGGACTGTAACACCTCACGGTCAGATACTGCAAGACATGTTTAGAAGAATATAGAGTACTTTATTATATTTTTAGAGTCTTTATCCCTAAAAGGTATCTGTTTCTGGTACCAGGAACCTATTTACTTTTTCTAGTCCATATGACATCTCATGTGACAATATATTGTCTTGGCCCAGTGACCAGTGTGAGCAGGAAGTATGCCCTGAGTTAAAAGTGACAAATGACCTATTATAGTAATGTAATGTGGGGTACACACCACCAGGACGATATGGCCCATTTCGCTGCCCTTTTGATGCGATCCCGATCCGATGAGCGGCCCAGCGGGTCGGTCAGTCTTTTCTGAGATCCTACCTGCTGTAGCTCAGATACCATTGTAGTGGGTAGGGGTCGCGATCGGATTGCGATCACATTAGGGGCATTTTCACGGCGGGTCGGTGGTGCCATCAGCTAGTGAGCGGGTCGTACATTCCTGTGACGACCCGCTCACAAGCACCATAGTCCTGGTGTGTACCGGACATTGCAATTGCAAAAAACCTGAGACAATCACAGCATTTCACTGAAAGCGCCCACCCCCCCCTTGCTGTAAAGAACATCATGTGATTGGTCAGTGTCACAAACTCCATACATTATTTAATCTCCAAAATTAAGGAACACAAATGTACAATGCCCTGTCACGCATTGGTTACGAACTGTACAATCTAAATACAAGTGGGATGCTTTCTGTAAGGCAGGCAAAAGGGCTTAGTCATATTTGTGCATATAATCTAGGACAGCATTTCATATGGAAAACATTAAAACACAGCTTGGGTTATCATCAGCTAAAAAAACAACAACAACAAAAAACCCTATGGGCCGGGCCAGATGTATCAAGTTTCAAAAAGTAAAAGAATTGAGAGTGATAAACAACCACCCAATCAGGTCCTACCAGTCATGTTACAGGCTGGGTTTGAAAAATGACAGGTAGGAGCTGATTGGCTGGCTGTTTATCACTTTCCAATTTATCACTTTTGAAGCTTGATACATCTGGCCCTTAATACAGTACCTGCCAGATCTGTAGATGTTTTTTATGATGCCATTGGTAGATTCTAAACAGAAGACAAGCTATAGCAATCGGACATCTTGCGTAAACATTTGACGTGTCCCTGCAAACTGTGTGCTGGAGCAATATTAATGAAAAATCCTATTTCATATATTTGATCTATATCCCAGTAAATTGATATGCCACATTTACATGAATTTTGTCCCAGTCCACAAAATATGTATCTCCTTGTGTAATACCTGACAGCGATACCTTTGTCTTATGTGGAATTTTTTTGTTTTTAAACTACACCAATTTGCCATTATACAATCCTAATAAATATTTAACTGATATACTTTACTGCAGTGGTTCTCAAACTCGGTCCTCATGACCCCACACAGTTCACATTTTTCAGGTCACCCAGCAGGTGCACAGGTGCATTTATTAATCACTGACACATTTTAAAGAGGCACAGGTGGAGCTAATTACTTCACTTGAGATTCTGTGAGGAGATCTGCAAAACACGCACTGTATTGGGGCCCCGAGGAGCGATTTTGAGAACCTGTGGTTTATTGAATCGTAAAAAAAAAAGTATTCACCTTGTTTGCGTAATCAGCATCTTCCTTTAAGAAGTTCACAGTGCAATGAATCCCAAAATGATGAGGGTTACTCATCAACTATGTAACATTTAATGCTGGACATCTTGGCAATAACAGAAGATAGTGCTGTTATGTTAATGCTTTTGCTTGAATCATTATTGGAACATCTGCACAGCTCAGTAACATGTGATTTGAGTTAGTGTGGCTTTGTATCCTGACTATGTTTTTGCCACAAACTATATTGCATGCTAAATTCTTGATTTGTAGGAGAGCTGCCATTTCAGTGTCCTGTGCAATGAGTACCCTAATCTTCAATGACAGACTTTCCTGTACAGAAGATGAATAATACTTTCAAATGTGTCAGCCAATTTTTATCCTATATATTGTTAGCACAATTAATGAACCACCTTATTATTTGAAAGCACCAATAGTAAGATGAACATGCGTTTGGAATAGTTATTCATGTAAGAGAATATAGAAAATGCAAACTGCAAATAGGCATGATAAATCTCAAGTCAGCCAGCGTGAGATTTTAAAGTGTCTTCTGAAAATATTGAAGGAAGCCATGTTGTTGACTAAACCAATGTTCATGATAATTATGTTTTTCAGTGAACTGGAGATTAGTGACATCACTAAGTCATGTGACATGTCTGAGAGGCATAATTAACATGCCTTAAATGGCCTTTTCTTTACTATTAAGGCATTGTATAGTATTTTTTGGTTTTGAACAAATGCAGAACCTATCAGGTATCTGATATATTCAGCTAGGTAACCCTAAAGATGGCAGTCACCTTGTTGTCTATGGGGACTGCAATCTATCTATGAAGCTGCAAAATGTATTCCGGATAGCTAAAACCATATGCGGCTGATGCCTGCAGGCCAATCCTATAGGTCAGAGGTTCTCAAACTTGGCCCTCAGGACCCCGCACAGTTCACGTTTTCCAGGTCACCCGGTAGGTGCACTCATTATTCACTAACACATTTTAAAACACAGACTTTGAGAACCTGTGCTATAGGTAAAGCAACAGCAGAGAGGGATATTTTGATTGCTCCCTCTCAGGATAGATCCTACTGCCCTTAGTAACCTAACTAATATGTGTTTGTGGGAATTCAAGGCCTAGTTGTCCAGCCCCTCATTGAATGCCCTCTACATGACTTTTATGGTAAATATGTTGGAATGTTCATCTCTTCTTGCTTTTAATGCAAAAATAAATGATATCTACAGTATGTAATGAGCCTTGTACATAAGTGTACATAACAAGCGGCCTAGTGATGTTACTATAGCTAACTCATATGGAGTTCACTAAATTGATAGACATAATATTGGGTTAGTTCACAAAATGTCTGCATTTACTATGCCAGGTTTGCTAACCTGTGGAGGATTGTACATTTGAATAGAATAGCTTTATATCAAAAATATATCAAAAATAAAAAACTTTATTTACAAAAATTGCTCACATTGAAGGGTCACAGAAAAAAAATGTGAACTGCTATTAGCTTATTGAGCGTCATTTACTGTATTAAAACCTATTCAAAGGCGCTTCATGAGAGCTGTACACTGATTTCTCTAGTACAGGTTACAATATGAAAGCAAATATTGGATGTGTAGCGACGTTTTACCTCTGGTATCTTTGCACCAATTTTCATGTGTCCACCAATTAAATCAAGTGTGCTGAGAACGGCATTCTGTCTCCAGTATCTGTAGGGGTTTTACACCTGTCAGAATTTGTGACACACATACAGTATGTGTAATATTATGTTTTATTAAAGAGGGCTCTAAAACGTAGTCCTGCAGTTTTTTTTCTTACCAGCACAAATTTCATTTTTGGTGTGATAAAAGGGGGTAAAGCTTAATCCTCTGGACTCCTTGCATTGGTTTTGGCATTTCCGGCAGCTCAAATAGATATTATTGAAGTTGTTTCTACAATAGCAGATAGCTAACACATTCTTGGGACTTTACCTGGGGAAAAAGACAGCATGACATTATTTTATTTACTCCTGTAACAATGATGTCTTACCAGAAAACAAGACTGGCATCTCCTACATAACAGGACTGGCATCTCCTACATATTATATAAGTGCTCTGTCAGCTTGCTTAACCTTTGCATGACACATAAATACTGTATGTGTAAAGACTATACTAGCATTTACATAATCAGCACTTGGTTGATAATTACTACATATATGCTTGTATACGCTTTGTTAGCTCTTTCATTGATTACATCACCAAGAAAGCCAGAGACCAGAGCTTTATATACTGTAAGATCATCTTAAGAAGCTAATTTGCTGTATACCTCCATGTCAAGCACTGTATCTTACTGCAGTGACACAATCATTTGCTCTAGGTCTCATTACATTAGCAGAATAAAAGATATATTGGAAAATGTTAATCTTGTTTTACATCACATTTACATGCCGCGAGTGTATAAAATCACACCTCTGTACTCGGCCGGCATATGCCAGTTATAGCAGTGGCGTAACTATAGCACCGCAGCCCCTGCAGTCGCGGGGGGGCGCTGTGCATATGGGGGCGCCGGGGGGGGCTGCGGTGCTATAGTAATCCCCCCGCCCCCCATCCCCTGCATGCTTACATGTCCGCGCGTCCCGGCTCCCCTCCTGGCTTCAATCAATGCTATGGAGACGGACCACGATAAAATGGCCGCCCCATAAAGCAGACTGTTCTCTGAAACTGTCTGCGGTATGGGGTCGGCCATTTATCGTGGTCCGTCTGCATAGAATTTATTGAAGCCAGGAGGGGAGCCGGGACGCGCGGACAGGTAAGCATGCAGCAATGGGGGGAGGGGGCACGGGGGGACGGAGGGGGGGACGGCGGGGGGGCGCCCCAAACAAAGCTACGCCGCTGAGTTATAGCTGATATCCATACTTGCCTACTTTTGAAAACTAGTTTGAGGGAGATTATAGTTGGTAATACAATCTCGCAAAGTGCCCCATTGAGGGGGCGTGTCTAGTTCCATATATGGAAAGATTGTGAATGTGGCACCTAGAAGCGTGGGTGTGTACTGCTATAGAGGAGAGAATCTTGTCAAATTACTTAGATCCAAATGTAGATGAGCCCCAAAGCAGTTAGTAAAAGCTACTATACTTGGTAAAGTGATAGGGAATGGCGCTAATGATTCAATGTAAACGTATCTGTCTCTCATTCCTCATTGCAGGAGGGTAGGTAACTATGATATATATATATATAGTCCAGAAATAAATGGCACTCAAGAGGCAATTTCAGCGTAATACAGGAGGTTTGTATTAGGTCAATACCTCCTGTATTACGCTGAAATTGCCTCTTGAGTGCCATTTATTTCTGGACTTTTTGTATGCTTACATTTTGGGAACCGGGGCCTGCTGTTTGGAGTTGACAGAGTGCCGGCAGGATTGATCTCATATATATATATATATATATATATATATATATATATATATATATATATATATATATATATATATATAGAGTATTGACAAACTGCGCCCAAAAGTCAGTCAACTTTATACCAGTTTAGAAAGTCCACTGTTTGTAACAAGCAGGGAGTATGGCACCAAAGTTCCAATCAAACTTGCAGCAGCTTCTTTCTCAATATGGAAATCCCTGGAACCCACAGGGCAAAAGATCTAGAGAGAGGCAGAAAGAAGGCGCTTCATGGTGCAGTATTTCAGTAATGAAAATTTATTTTAAAACGAAAATCCAGGGTACAGTTTAACATGAACTCGTACCGTGTGTTAAAACACTGTGGACTGGGTACCACAAGGCATGGGTTTAAAACCAAAGGCAACACTGCTCACACTGTACCGGGACCTTGGTGTCACTCGAAACGCTGCAGAGCTGGCTTGCAGGGAAGCGTACGAAAGAGAGCCACGTCCAGGAAATCAGTGTCCAGAGTAGAAGGAGCGTCGTAGGCCACGCCCTGACGCGTTTCGTCACTGGGGACGCTTCCCTGCAAGCCAGCTCTGCAGCGTTTCGAGTGACACCAAGGTCCCGGTACAGTGTGAGCAGTGTTGCCTTTGGTTTTAAACCCATGCCTTGTGGTACCCAGTCCACAGTGTTTTAACACACGGTACGAGTTCATGTTAAACTGTACCCTGGATTTTCGTTTTAAAATAAATTTTCATTACTGAAATACTGCACCATGAAGCGCCTTCTTTCTGCCTCTCTCTCTCTATATTGATATATACATATATATATATAGACAGCACTTACCTATCCTGGGAACCAGGTTAGGAAACAGACCAACACTCACGTGGTTTGAGTTGAAGAAAAAAAGGTGTATTTTCAAAACATTATACAAAGTGTAGTGCAGCAAGGCCCTAGATGGGTCAGCCTTGCTGCACTACACTTTGTATAATGTTTTGAAAATACACCTTTTTTTCTTCAACTCAAACCACGTGAGTGCTGGTCTGTTTCCTAACCTGGTTCCCAGGATAGGTAAGTGCTGTCTATCATTATCCCTCTTGGACCCTGCACCGCATCATTCCTTAAACATCTGAGTGCCGTTTTGCTTCTCTCTACATATATATATATATATATATATATATATATATATATATATATATATATATAATATATATATATATATATATATATATATATATATATATATATATATATATATATATATATAAAATGCAGATACCACACTATTTTATGTTCAGTGTCAACAGAATTGCATCCTATTTTTCTGTTGCACAATTTCAGTCACAGTTAATATTCAGAAACAAGTGAAGTGATTTAAGGGCCAGTCTGTGTCTTTAGTTTCCAGGGAATGGATGCATTCACAAATTTATAAAAATAAATAAATTCAGGCGCCAGCAATAAAATATTATGCGTCCTGTCTCTGAGGATTTGTTCAGCAACATTTGAACCTTCGTGTAGTCAATCATTAAAATCTGCCTTTTGCAGACGCAGTTTGTCATTTGAGAACAGATATACAGTCTCACAGCATTGTAGAGTTGATGCACGTGACCCTTTGAGATACTTGCACACAACCAGGAGAGATTATAAACACAGTAATGACGCGCAGAATCAGTATGTAAACGCCAGAGCAGAGTTTGTTTCCTCTACGAAGCCTCACGGTAGAAACACTGCCAGGTTATTTCCTGAATAACAGAATGTTTCCCTCAAAATGTCTGTCTCCTAAGTTTACCTAATAAGGTAACAGAAAGGAATCAGAAGGATATTGATGAACCTAATTCACTGTTATGCATTCCTGTTGCTAGGCAACCAACTAGAATCCCGTAGTCACTGGTTAGTTACTATACTGTAATGTGTATAACTAAAATCTCATAAAAAAATCCTGAAGCACCTAAACCGCAGAGTATTCCATGCACGTGATGGCTTTTTGCTATATATCTTTTTACCTGATTTAGTCAAACACTGTATTATTATTTGAAAAAATAAAAATGTAATACATTGTTAAAATACAGTTCCCAGTAGCAATGTTCTCTTCATCTGAAGGGAAATAATAAAAAAAAAGGGAACACATTTTCAAAATTGGGGCATAATAATATTATTTGGTACTTCCTCATCTTTGCGGCCACCGCTTACGCTATGGAACTTACATAGCGTACGGCAAGCCGCAAGGGTTATTTTCAGGGTCCACGCCACCCTCCTGTGTCCACGCCACCATCTATTACCTTTAGTAAAGTTGTGTCGAGCGAAGCGAGCCAACGAGTCCATGAGGGGACAATTGCGATTCACGTATCGGCTAACGTAACTGGCGTAAGCGGTGGCCGCAAAGATGAGGAAGTACCTATTATTTCTTTGGCAAATTGACAGTATCCAAAACATGATCACAATGTAACTCATATCATGAAGAACAGTAGTAATAGTAAATATCATCTCTGAGGTCTCCAACCATCTCTGCTGTCTCACAAAAGCATCTTATAGTGATGTATTGAATGGATATTAATTACTGGATATATACAGTATTTGGCTAACTTTATATATCTTGTGTAACACTGCACGTGAAATAAATAGTAACACTTGGCCTTGTGTTTGTGTGGTTAGTGATGACAGTGGTCTGGCTCAGTATTGCTCTGAAATGTTGTGTCTGTTTTTGATATTTGTAAGTAATTGGGCAGTAACTGGCTTTACAATACAGCAAGTTCTAGTTGCCGTTCCCACAAGTCCGCGACTCCTACCGATACTATCCCTAACCCGGTGGTTCAAATGCTGGCAGTCAAAAAACAAACATAAGCATCTTTGTATTCAAAATTGCAAAAGATGCTGGTGAGTATTTTAACCATAACCTTAATCTTAACCTTTACCCACCCCTCCCACAGCCTGACATTGCCAAAGCTCTTGTAAGATATAGTATTACCACCATACATCCCAACTCCAGACTAGACAAAAAGAACACCTCCAACAGCTGTAGGGCACTGCCCTAATATGATTGCTGGTGAACAAATATAGGACTGCAGCCAATGGAGAAGGTTCAGTGCATGTTTGGAAGTATAGATAAATGTGTATGACTGCTGAGGAGAGGGGCTCTTTTGGGAGAGACCTTGGGATACTGGCATCTGGCTGTCCCAGAGGAATTATTTATCCATGTAATTGGATAACATACCTCAGTTTTTTATGTTTGTCACCAGGACAGCGGGTCACGTGGCTTGGGTAGGCAAGGAATATGTGTACCATGGTATTCTCTGGCCTTTTTTCGGGACTTTATGAAATGTTTCCCCCCTCCCCTAAGGTTAAGTACATCTTTCATTATGAGCAACATTATTATGTAAGTTTATTAGAGGGACCAATAGCTTTCCTGTTGAATGCAACGCTTTATATATACATCAATCAGCCACAGTAACATGAACAAGACAATCCACATGACCTCTGAAGGTGTCCTGTGGTATCAGTCACCAAAACATTAGCAGTAGAGCCTTTAAATCTTGTAAGTTACAAAGGACCTTATTCTGGTTCGGGCGACTGGGCCGTAAGCGTACGTTCCGGGTTTTTTTTTTTGATCTGCGCATGCGTACCTTCCGCAATGCGCAGGCGCGACGACTCCACAACGCTGACTGACGGGTCTTTCCGTGCGAAAAAACCTGTCCGCAAGAGTACGGTCATTGTGGGCGGCATAGGGGCGTGTTGAGGGGAGCGGCCGAAATAATGAGGGAAACTGGGCGTAAACATGGGCGTACACGGGGGTGTGCACAAAAAATGTACGGTGCTACTACCGCTCGATCGGCGAAAGCACCGTTCATTTCGGACACAAAACAGGCAGCCGCCAACCGCCATGAGAGCGGACGGCTGGGTCTGCTAATTAACGCAGATTACTACTCAAACACATACACCTGAATGTAATAAGCAATGCAGCAGCCTATTAAGTCAAAACCATTTTTCACTACCTGCAAGCCACACACAGCACTCAAACACATTGGAAGCATATCTTTATACACTTCTCTACATGTAAAGGTTGGTTTAATTTAAGGTAAGAATCATTTTAAGACCAGCTTATATATGCTAAGGTAGGTATTTGTAAAACATTTTTTACACAATCACTACGTGTTTTCATATACTTTACACAGCAGCACACTCAATCTACACAAGTCGACATGTGTCAAAGTTTTCACTCTAAAACAAACATATGTTTTGTATTTATGATACAAATACATAAACCACATCTAACAGCTACAAAGGATGTTTCAGCAATGTTTTCAGCCCATGGCCACTATTTTGCACACAATCTTTGTATAGTACCCAAAATACATAACTGTACCACTTTCTGATCTGCTATGAATTGGATTTTACTACACTCTGGATGTAAATTGTGAAGGGTATGCCAGTGTACACGGACGTATGCTCACTCTCACGAGCGGTGACATACGCTGAGTTTTCCATTGAAAACAATAGAGACCCGTCCGTGCACGGTGGCGTACGCTCAGATAGCCGCAAGAAGTCGGTGGGAAGACGGACGAGAGACGTCCGTAAACGGTGGCGTACGCTCTGTTGTACGCCAGTTGTTGGAGTCTAAGCGGTGATCCTTCCGTGTACGTTGGCGTACGCTCAAGTGTACGCCACTCCCCTTTGTCGGTGTTTGTGTCCGTCCGTATGCGGCTGTTTTGTGGGTGGACTTTCGCTCACCGGCCGCGTACGGGGAACGTACGCTGATATGGAACGTACGTACGTTTGGCCGCCGCAACCAGAATAAGGTCCAAAGTGTGGCCACCATGGCTTGGACTTGTATTTCCAGCATCTCACAGGTTCACTATTGGATTGAGTTTTGGGGTATTTAGCACCTTGAACATTTTGTCATGTTCCTCGTCCCATTCCTGAACCACGGGCTTGATTCAGAGTTGATTACAAAAGTGAAATCGTTTACATATGGGCGAAACCATGTGCGCTGCAGTGGGGGGCAAATGTAACATGTAAGATTGTTTAATTTGAGTAAAGTGTGTTCAAACTGAAATCTAAATTGCAGTGTAAAAATAAGCAGCCAGTATTTACCCTGCACAGAAACAATATAATTTGCCCAAATCTAAAGGCCCATACACACTGGGCGACTTTGAGCTGAAAGCCGCTCAAAACAGCCTGTTTGAGCGGCTTTCAGCTCAAAGCCGCCCAGTGTGTATGCCCTGGCGATGAGCGGTGAGTGCTGCTGCGCGCTCCTGCACACTCCTGCAACATCGCCGGGAAAGCGATGTTATACCAGCAGATGAGCGGCTTTGAGGACGGCTTTGCATAGCGCTCCGCTATGCAACGCCGTCCTCCCCCCTCCGTCGGCGCCGGGCAGGGGAAAGCAGCTCAGTGTGTATGCACTGAGCGGCTTTCCCTGCATCGGTGATTGTCATCGTTGCTGTCCATACTCGTTGGGCATAGTCACCCAGTGTATATGGACCTTAGCTCTCTCTGCACATGTTACATTTGATACTCCTAAAGTGCAACATGGTTTTTCCCATTTGAGAAAGATTTAGCATTAGTGATCAACTCTGTATCAGGCCCAATGTCTGCAGTGTGTCAGAGTGTATTTACATGCTGAAAAAGGCCACTGCCATCAGGGTTTACCATTGCTATGAAGGGGTGCACAGCACTTTGCCTGCAACAATGCTTAGGTAGTTGGTAAGTGTCAACATAACATCCACATGAATGGCAGGACCCAAGGTTTCCCAAAAGCGCATTGACCAGAGCATTATACTCTGCGGGCTTGGCTTTTCCTAGTGACATCCAGGGCCGTCTTAATGACATTGTGGGCCCTAGGCAAAGCAATGCACTGGGACCCCTACTTAAGTAAAACTAACATAACTCCCTGCAGTGTCTCTCCACCTGCTACCAGCCATCCAACAATTAGCCTGCTCTAAGCCATTGTTTGCTGCAAGCCGGTCGGAAATGTTTCCCAGTAGCTTTGATTTTGTGTAATTCACAACCAAAGCAGCCGGGCAGCAATCTCTACTAGACTCACAAGAAACTATGGAGGCACCAGCAAACTCCTGCTCATAGGTCCCTAGAATAGTGGGGGCCCTAGAGCAGTTGCCCAGTAAGCCCATGCGTTAAGATAGCCCTGATGACATCTCCTCCTCAGGTAAATGACACAAACGCACCAAGCCAGCCACATGATGTAAACAAATGTGATAATCTGACCAGGCCATCTGCTATATTGCTCCTTGGTCCAGTTCTAATGCTTGTGTTCCCAATATAGGTGCTTTCAGAAGGGACAGGGTGCAGCATAGACACTTTGCAGCTACCCAGCAAGCTGTAATGCCTTGTGTGCTCTGACACTTTCTAACATAGCATACATTACATTTTTCAGCAATTTGTGCTACAGTAACTCCTGTTAGTTAAGACAAGAAGGGCTAGCTCCCCACACAATGAATGAGCCCTGGGTGTCCTTTCCTTGGTTCATTGGTTGAAATTTAGAACCAATTAGTAGGTAGTAACCACTGCAACATCCAAAAAGACCTGCTGTTTTGGAGATCCTCTGACCCAGCTATCACAATTTGGCCCTTGTCCATTTTTTCTGGTTCCAACACCTCAGTTTCAAGAACTGAGCATTCACTTGTTGCCTAATACATTACACTCCCTTATAGGTGCCATTGTGACAAATTTATTTTATATTAGATCTAATTGCATTGATTATTGTATGATACAGCGAATCGCGTCAGTGGTTTGTTCCCACAGTTACTCTGGATCATTGCATCTAAGCTCATCACCAATTTAGAACTGTTCCAAATCAGTCCCAGTTATCTCTCATGTGCTCTTCATCTACAAGAGTGGGACCCTCCTCCATTTGATCTCACCCCCACCACCAGGCTATCCTCCATGGTATACTGGATTTCAATTCTGGACCAGCCTCAAGTACCAACACTAGGAGGCAAACAGAAGTATGGGACTGCTCAACCTGCATTGGAGGATGGCATTTATTAACACCCCTATATATCACCATATACTGTACATGCATTGGTTGCCCCTTAAATAAGACAGTTTCCTTTCATATCTCTACCAGGAGCTGTGTGGTCTTGTATACTTATGCCACACATGTGTTTTTATAACATTATACCGTTTATTGATTGGTCACTATTGTGATATTAATTGTATTTTTATTAAATGTGTTTACTTTTGTACAATCAATCCAAATGATTGCTTATAAAGTCAAGCACTGCTATACATTTTTTCTCTTGCTTTTGAGCTTTTGGGGATTGACTGTCCCATTTTCAGTAGCTGCTTGTGGAACAGCCCTTGTCATAGTGCCACTATTACCCTCTAGTAGGGTTCCAGATACATTTTTGCCATTGTGATCAGACAGTCAATGTTCTTCACTTCACCTGGCAGGTAATTTTATTGCTGATCATTGTATGTATGTTATTTATTACTGTCACATTGTGACTTTCATTGTGCCTTCATTTCTAAGTAAATTTAACAAACAAGCTACATTGCTCATTAGGTTTCTTCACCGTGAATCATAGAACATGGAGATTGTGGAAATAGAGGTCTGTGTGTGCAATGCGGCAAACTACTGTAATGCAGATGTTCAGTGGGGAACAATAATGTGTCTGCCTTCCTGGTACATCTAATAGAGTTATACTTGAAAGTGTTCATGATATTAATACAATCATTTATTTTAATCAACACAGAATAAGACTGTTGACATTTCATTTGCAGCCTCTGGGTTTCACTTGGCAACAGAATAAGAAGTTATTGCACAACATGAATATTCATCAATAACAATTTTGCCCAGGCACCGATGATAATTGTCAATACAGTTTTATGTGACAACCTCAAGCCAGACTCTAGATGGTAAACACTTTAGAAATACTCAAAAATACATACAGTATTGTGACACTTGGTAAAAGTAGCAGGTTTTATTCACGGCAATTCAGCAGCCACTGCACAGCAAATATCAGTTTGGAATGTTGCCCAAGTCTTTATCAAGGAGAGGAAAAGTAGCTACTTTTCCTCTCCTTAATAAAGACCCTAGTGAGGGTTGAAACGCGTTGGGGCCTTCTATCCAGAATGTGAGGACCTCTTTTCCAGACTTGGGCAACATTCCATGTGGAGTACCAGAATCCGAATCTGTGAATTCCATCCAGAGTGCTTATTGAAAACTGTTTTCCACCTCAGGTCTCCACCCTCTCTGGTAACTAGCCCCTCCTTTTCTTAGATCATCTTTTTGTACTTTACTTACCTGTACATTTTTTGCTTTTATATATTGTATGTCCAAAATAAATAGTGTTACAATATATTTGGCATAATTCTCTATTTTATACAAACTACATGAGCCATTGAGACCGGAACGTCTCATGAGATATACTGTACATACCCACTGGGCACCTATCAGTATGTTCAGAGGCGGAGAAGAGGAGTCACCCATCCCTTGCTCTTCCATTTGAGGAGCTGGTGAAGGGAACACTCCTGGGTGTATCTTGATACATTCGTCACATCTACATTTCCCTGTGGTGCGGGTCACCATTTTCAAGTGTTTTCCATCTCTAGCTGCTTCCAGCGCAGAACTTTGGACTTCTACCTTTATTTATTATTCTGTTGGTATGTATCAATTGAAGAAGTGCATGGTTTGTTACCAACAGAAAACTCCCTTCTCAATAAATACTGTAGTATTGCAGGGAATCTATAGCCCACATAATGGCCAGACATTACTTTTCCACCATAGCAGGTGGTTTACCCTCTTCTCAAATGGTAACAACTTGAGGTACAGGGTAGGTAGGTATTTCTTCCACCTACCTGTTAGGACAACAATGCTCCTTAATCTGTTCCAGAAACATCAACCTGAAGAATAAACTTCTTGCTAAAGTCTGCAATACTGGAAAGCAGACCAGCATACCATTTAAATAGGGATGCTGTCATTTGGTCTACAGCATGATGATCGACAGTCATTCGGTCTACACCATTATGTCGACATGGATCTAGGTCGACATGGGAAAAGGTCAACATGGTTCTTGGTCGAAAGGTCATTAGTTCGACAGGTCATTAGTTCGACAGTCAAAAGGTCGACATGGGGTTTTTCACTGTTTTTTTGAGCCGACATGTGCCAACAGGCGGTATTTCATGCCCTACCATCCGCTAGGGTGGGAGAATAAAATAGTGTGCCCGAAGCATTGCGAGTGCAGCGAGCGATGCGAGGGGATGCAGTGCACTTTAAACTGTGTCCATGTCGACTGTGATGACATTCGGGTAAAAAAACTGTGAAAATCCCCATGTCGACCATTTGACTGTCACCCTAGACATTGTCGAACTAATGACCTGTCGAACTAATGACCTTTCGACCTAGAACCATGTCAAACTTTTTCCAATGTCGACCTAATGGTGTTGACCTAATGACTGTCGACTATCATGCTGTAGACCAAATGATCCCAACCCTTTAAATCTGTCCAAGCTGCAT
Source organism: Crinia signifera (assembly GCF_055691185.1). Lineage (NCBI taxonomy): Eukaryota > Metazoa > Chordata > Amphibia > Anura > Myobatrachidae > Crinia > Crinia signifera. Next base: position 110,377,621 of record NC_139224.1, read on the forward strand.
CAGCAACAACATTCTAAATTATTTTATCTAGATGCTTTAACCCTTTGAGTGCCAAGCTAATTTGTCAAAATATGTGTAAAAAAAGTGCAACAGAAAGTTTTTATTCATGATAATCACCTGTAATGTTTACCTCATATACAGTAGGTAAAATAATCTTTTTTTATACAAAACATTTTTTATTTGAATTTATATAACAAATGTGAGTGACAGTGGAAGTTTTAGTGGATATTTTGCACATCTTTCACAGAGATATTGGCACTCAGAGGGTTAGAAATTTGTTGCTTTGGTCACAAAATCTTCAGTGAACTTGTTATAGTACCCCAATAATATGAGAAAGGTTCAAAGTTGTGTTTTCCTACTTGTTTGGGCAATGAAAATGCATCCTCCACATTCTTCAGTGTTTATTGCAACATCTTGAGGTTCAGTGATACTGGGCCTTATTCTGGTTGGTGCGGGCGGACCACGTTCGCATGGTCTGGATTTTTTTTCTACTGCACATGCGTATCATTCGGTATGCGCATGTGTGGTGCCAGCAAACCATTGACGAACGGACTATCCCGAGCAAAAATCCCTAACCGCAATCACACGGTGACATGGGGCATGATGTGGGCGAATTTTAGGGGAGAGGCTAGAAAACTGGGCAAAACTGGGCGTATACATGGGCGTACACGGGGGTGTGCACTCAAACTGCACGGAGGGACAACCGCCTCACTTGGCGAGCGCAACGTGCATTTTGGGCCAAAAACAGTTGGACGCCAAAGAGTGTTCAATACCACTCAGAGTTTCCGCCGGAGTGCGGCTGCCCTGGTCTGCTAATTAACGCCAATTACAAGTAAATTGCATAAACCTGACTACAATATTAATCAATGCTGCAGGTTATTAAGTGAAATGCCTCATTTCAGTACTTGCAAGCCAGACACAGCCCAGAACTACATAGGAAGGTTCTCTTTCTACACTTCTCACCATGTAAAGGTTGGTTTATTTTTATGTAGTATTAATCCAAATACACATGTTTCAATATGTCCAGTTAGTTATTTTGTAACCATCTACTCCCTTAGTGCAAGTGTGTTTTCCATCTTTAGAAAGCAGGATACACAATTCCTAGGAGTCGACATGTGTCAACTTTTTCACTGCAACACAAACATACAATTCAAAAAATTTATTTACACAGCTCTATTTCCCTTTTTCAGTTGGATTATACCAATTTTCACATTAGCAGACCAATTGCTGGTCCAGACAAGTGACGCGTACGCTCCCGTGCTCTGGCGTACGTCACCGCCTCTGATCGGAGCTGCGTTCTGTCTCCGATCGTTGGGGCTGTGAACCGTCCGTGCACGGGAACGTATGCTCATATGCACGCCACTCCCCATTGTCGGGTGCTGACTCTGTCCGTGTGCGGATGTGTTGTGGGCGGAATCACGCTCGCCCGAAAGAATGCGGAATTTGCTCGTATGGACCGTACGTACGGTGGTCCGCCCGCATCAACCAAGTAACCCCCACTGTGTGGCAGGGTTTTAACATGATACTGTCCTTTTACCTTCCTGGCATACCTTTTATTTGCCTGGCCCTACCACAATAACCTTGTGTGGTCCCTGCCAATGGGTAAACAATTTTCTTTCTGCACAGTGGGAACAAGAATTAACATCTTGTCCCCAGGTTTAAAGGATCGATCTACTGCAGTTGTGTCAAAGTTGCATTGTTGTCACTGCTGGGCTTGGTCCATATGCAGTTTTACATAGGGATTTGTTTGTCTTAAATATTCATACAGCCGATACACAAACTGCACAATGTAAGGTCCGTGGGCTGGATGTTGTTCCCATCCCTCTTTTAACAGGTCTGGATGTCTCTGGGGCTGTCTCCAATACAAGAGTTCAAATGGACTAAAACCTGTTTAATATTATGCAATTCCTGTACTGCAAAAATCAGATAGGGTGCAACTTACAGCCCAGCTATTCATTTGTTTAAAGTTGAACCACTCTGATTAACAAGTGTGCAGTGCATTACTGGCAGTTAAGTCCCATGACACTTTGCACCAGAGGGCAGAGGCTGAGATGTTTCTGCTGAGCTCTGATTGGTGGAGTGGGCAGGAATGACAAGTGCGAGCCCCCCCCCCCCCCTGTATAAAGTGCCCCAGCCCCCCTCCCCCCGAAGGCTTAATCTGGCACTGCTCTCACTTGCTCTCTCTTTTTTTTTCTCACTCTGACACCTTTGGCCAAATGTCATAGGGTGAGAGATTCAGAAAGTGAGAGATTTTGGGAGAGTTTCCCATTTTTTTTAAAGCGGCAATCATTTTCACTGCAAAACCAGGTTGATTTTGCCATGTGAATGATTGCTGCTTTAAAAAAATGGGAACGCTCTCCCAAAATCTCTCACTTTCTGAAACTCTTACCCTATTACATTTGGCCCCTTGTCTTTCACTCCCCTCACACCTCAGGGTAGCAAAATCAATTTTATGGTAGGGGCTGCAACTAGCCTTAATCCTGCACTGACATTTACCCCTGTCACTAGGTCCAGATAATGCTGGGTTGCCATTGTACAGTGCTGGTATTAGCACAGCGATGTGTGGGTGCAGGGGCTGAGAGTGAAATATGGATTCCCCAGAGATATTAATATAAAGATTCATGTTTCCGGTCCTACCCTAAGTACATGAAATTACAAAAAAGCTAATTCTTTTTGGAGAAAGCAAAATAAATAATTTGAATAATTATGACTTCTGGGCAGCTATATTAGGGGTAAAAAAAATGATCACTCAATTTGTCAAACAAATACCCCAAGCCAGTACAGCTGCCTTATTGATATTGGCCTAAAGTACCATTTTTAACTTAAAAAAGGTCAATTTATTATAAGGGAATCTGTGGTGCTTTAACTGTAAATTAATATAACTAAATGAACCCTTGTGTGTCTTTGTCACTATTCTGTCTCACAGTAACACTCATTTGCTACTGAACATAAATAGGAAACATCTTTATTTCAAGTAATACAATAAATAATGCCAAATCCAGCAACATATAACATGACCCATGCACAAAATATGTAAATTCTGCTCTTATCATCGTGTACTGGAATTACCTTAGTTAAGCACAAACATTTTCTAGCTTCCATATGTACAGACAGTGATTGGTATAGTGAATACCACATTAATAACAGCATTGCCATTGCTTGTATAACAGTTAGAGTACAGCTTTGTGGCATAATACTGCCATCATATACAGCTGTACCAGGTACATTTGCTAGATAGTATTCTGTACACTGACCAAAAGCCTGTATCTGTCAGTTACAGGTTTGGTGCGGTTCTAGTTTCGATGCCACATTGTTCTGTTGGTTACATAAACATCTAATTACTAATTACATTAACGATCCTGACAGATACAGTATGCACTATTTTCCAAACTTATCTTACATGATGCAAATAATCTCCTGCTGTTATTGGAATACAACGTCACCAATGCGTGTCACTCCCCTTCTATATCACACCACTACTCCTCTATTCTACCTGCACAGAAAATGATCTTATAGAATGAGTATAATTATTTTTTAATATTTTTTAATACTTCATACAAAATATATTCCTCCTACCTACAAACTATCTCGGTTCATACCCCGGATAGTTTGTAGGGTCCGAACTATCGGACCAACTATCCCGGGGCAGTCTGGAGCTAAAGGCTCTGTACCGTTGTCCCAATCAGGACAGTGTAGTCCCATGAATGAGAATGTTAGTTGCTATGTGTGCACATATAGGGCCTTATTTTGGTTCATTCTTTCTGTCAAAATCCTTCTTAGATGGACAAAACCATGTGCACTGCAGGGGGGGCAGATGTAACATGTGCAGAGAGAATTAGATTTGGGTGAGTAATTTTGTTTCTGTGCAGGGAAAATACTGACTGCTTTATTTTTACACTGCAATATAGATCTCACTTTGAAGTAAAACCACACCCAAATCTAATTCTCTCTGCACATGTTACATCTGCCCCACCTGCAGTGCACATGGTTTTGTCCATCTAAGAAGGATTTTGTCAGAAAGAATGAACCAAAATAAGGCCCATAGTGCTTTCACTGCAGAACAGTGATCTGGTGTTTTGATAGGAGAATAGCAGATTTGGGAGCTGATCAATGCTTTAGACACACCCCTTAGCGTACACACCTCCATCGTGATGTGATCACATCCCCTTCTTGACATGGCCACGCTTTCATCATAAGATAATGTGCTTAGTATTTGACCAGCCACACAATTGAGAGGTTTGGATTATGTTACTATAGCAGATCTGCTTTAACTGTCAGTGAGTTATTTGTACACATGTTGCATCTATCAGGTTAGTGTGTAGGCAATCAGTTCCATACAGAACATAGGTAACTTGTGACCATGTAGCAGTAGTTGAATCAGGATCTAAGAACATTAAACGCATACTATTAGTGATTTGGGTCTTGCCTGTATATGTTTCCAAGTATTTGGAAAATACTCTTTTGTAGTAAGATGGTCCTATTTAGTTTTCATAAATTCACCTATGTAAGTGGTAAGTGCGTCAGAGAACACTTGCCACACACGTCCATTGTTTCTGTGCAGGCGGAACATATCCCAGGACTCTGTCAATACAATAATACATTGTATAACATTGTTTATTTGGTTTCACAGACTTTTTTTTTTAACTCAAGTCACAAACATGCACTAGGTTAAAATGACAGAGCAAGATTCATACTTGTAATACTATTGAACTAAGGGATTGTTCCCTGTCTCTGGTTTCATTCCTTTCAATTGTTCATAAATATTTTTATTTTTTTTTATCAATGAGCGATTCATCATTCAACATAAAGTATAAAAGTAATGCAAAAACGCAAAACAAGTGTCAATGTAGGTTTAGAAAAAAAAGTCGTCACTGTATTTAAATTAAAAACAGCTTTGCCAAAATAAATATCTGTAATAAAATAAAAGCAGTGCTTCAATCAGTAGTTTCTACTTTTTTTGTCCAACGCAACGTGACACTGTAGCTACATCAGCAAATATATTGCTATTTATTTCTCGCCTGTGCTGAAGAAGGGCTATAACACTTGTGCTTCTTCTCCAGCAAAGGGGAGCCGTCCCATCAATCTTTTAACACATGTATTTAAAATCTAGGTGGTTTGGAAGTTTGCCAGCTATAGGTATATGGACCTCTGTAGCATCATACTACTGTATGTAGATCACCTAAATCCTTCATAATGAAGACAACTTACACCTTTCGTATCACCTGAGAATGTTGTGTATGACTCTTCCAGCTCGCCCCAATAGAACAGAAATGCATGCAAAGACACACACATCTAATAAATAAGAGGAGCTGACTCAGGAGCGGAACTGAGCCATCGTACATTATATTAAGAGGACATAGACATTTAGTTCTTATATGTGGCCATGCACAGTCTGTGTCTTCTTTACTAGGCGCACTGAGGAATGAAAGGGTTGCTGTCAGTGCTGAGACCTTTCATCTTCTTAGTACTTCCACCACTGGTGAAGCTGACAAGGTCCAGGTAGAAATGTGACTTGAGGAAGCGTCGGTATGAATCCTTCTCCATTAAGATAAAGATTTTGTTTTGTGCCTGATCAAAGGTCGAGTGTGATGGCTGAGTCAGGTTCTTGGTTGTCTCTTCCCGAGTGTTGGAATCCAGGTTTACCTGATGGAAGAGAAACAAGTGAAAAAAGGTTACGATGTAATTAGACATTAATTAATACAAAATGATTAAGCATTAAAGATAAAAATAACTATAACCTATTATTGTAGAGATGGAGAGCTTTAAGTTACTGAGGGCCAAATGTATTAAGCCTTAACAAGTGATAAAGTGAAAAGTGATATGGGGGGGGTAAAGTACCAGTCAATCAGCTCCTAACTGCCATATTGCAGGTAGTGTTTGAGAAATAACAATTAGGAGCTGATTGGCTGGTACTTTATCACTCTCCACTTCGGCACTTGTTAAAGCTTAATACATTTCACTCTATGGGTGTTGTTTCCGACATGAGTCAGTCATTATATCAGAAGTTTCAGTGATCTACAAGTCGATATATTGAATATTATAGAAATAACAATTATCGTTAGAGATTACAAACATAGTGCCACTTTGGGGGTGACTATATAAAAGTGGAAGAAGCATAAAGTACTGTAGAGGTAAATGATCCATAAAATGGAGACAGAGTAACTACAAATCCTACAGAACACCTCTTTCTGCTTCTACTATTCTTATAGATTCCCTATACTAGTATTTCTTAAGGTGCATACACACAGTGCAATTTTGGCTATAGCTGATTTTGACTTTGATTTCCCTTAAACTCCCTGGAGCCCAGAACCACTGATATCGACTACACATGGTGTGATATGTACTAAGTTTTCTAACGATATAGACTTTATATTTCAGATCAGTAGTTCATATTGCACCATGTGAATGCCCCTTAAGTACACTCTATTAATCAAAGTCAGACTGGTGCATCAAGGGCCCACTGGGAAAAACAGTAGTAGGGGCCCATACCAAGGGTGTGGTCAGCCTCCAGAGGGGGTATGACCAGTCATCACAGAGCTCAGTTAACCATTAAAGAGAGCAAGGTCTCTTTATATATATATATATATATATATATATATATATATATATATATATCCAATGTGACATTGGAGCCCTTTGTCCCTTTCCCCTTCTGATGCATAGGTTAACATAAAGTAGTGTACTTACTTCTCTGCAGGCATCTATGGAAATAAAGTCCTCAAAGATTTTTTGAGCTTTGCTTGACATTTTTGCTGAGAATTTGGTCTTCTTGTAATTCTCACATGCCAGCCAAAAATCAATGTTCTCTTCACTATATTCAGATTGTAGAAAGGACCTGAAAGCCACCAAACCACCTGCAAATAACAGTAATTACATTACTACTGCCCACAAGAATCACATTGATCTAACTGCTCAATACTGTCTCTCCTAGAGAGATTTAAGGTATATTTATTGGCAAGTGGGGAAAGGAAGATATCGAAAACTGTATCCTTGTTTAGAGTGCAGTAAATCTGAGACAAAGTATTCAAATTAAAATTGTGTTTTAAGAGATAACATTGCTAAAGTGCCTACTGTAACTCAAAAGCTTCCCAATATGCAATCATTATAAACTAAACACAGTTGACATGACTGAAAGAAGACGGGATAAGCGACAGACATCACCATATGTCTATCGTCACAGAATCTGTCTCATGCACTATAGGTCAGAAGCAATCTCTGGTGCTTCAGTCTGGGAACCATGGTGGAGTGTAGCTAGCAAATTAATGAAGCATTTCCTTGTCTGGGGGCTGAGGTACTGAGTTTACTGTATCACAGCCAAACCAAGGTCATTGGAGACAACAAGGAAACTTGAGCTGACGTCAGTAAATCCTCTTCTAAAGCTCTAGAATGCTAGGGCAAAGCCTCTAGATTTGTTTCTCATGTCCCATCCGTTTGTCCCTCTAGCTGACTTGGATCACGTATACACAACTATGGACTGAGTTATTGAATGGTCTCCATGACATTTCTGGAAACTGCCTAATTCAACAATTACTGTAAGGAATAAACGGACAAAGGTCTCCAGCTGTAGCTGAACCAAAACTACAGTACCAACAGATCTGTGACTGAAAGAGCATATTAGGGGTTGTACTGTGTAGTTTAATTACAACTGAATAATCACTGATATCACAGTATATTTTGCAGCATAACTATGGGGACTATTTATCAATGAGTTTTAGCTATTTAAAACTAATGGTGTATGTAAATTATGCTCAAGCCAACCAGCTCCTCACTGTCATTTTTCAAACACATGACAGCTGAATGGATGGAGCACCATTTGTCACATGCAACAAGTGAGTAAAACACTGATTTGTTTTTAAAAATCTTCAATTTAGTCTTTATTTCCCTTAAATATGATTTTTGCCAACCAACAAAGTGTCCAGTACTTACATTCACTGTTAACCAAATTTTCCAAAGATTCTGCCCATTTCCTGACTTCTCCTTGCGTTAGCCTGGAGAAATAAAAACAGAACGCAATGCACATAAACATCTGATATACATATATACAGTACCTTAAAGAAAATGAGAAAACCAAACATGCAACAACTGTAGTAAACAATTTATGTTTTTAAAATCTGCATACTGTGGGCCCAGATGCACTAAGCTTCAAAAGTGATCAAATGGAGAGTGATAATTAACCAGCCAATCAGCTCCTGCCTGACATTTTTTGAAACACAGTGTGTGACATGACAGGTAGGAGCTGATTGGCTGGTTGTTTATCACACTCCATTGTATCACTTTTGAAGCTTAATGCATCTGGCCCTGTATATGTATTTAATTATACTGATAATGGATGGAATAATTGGCTGTGTTTGGCAAAGAAAAGCCTCCTAGTGATTTTTTTTAATCAATTGCACAGTAAGAGAACTTTCTTTCTTGGTGGTAACTAGGTATGTGAGGTGGCCAGCCATGCATACAATCCGTGCTATCTATATGCCGTAATGATGTACACAAAGACACTGCAATTGTGACACTGTCCTGATTTTACCAAGACATTTTCTGATTTCTCAATTTGTCAGAGATATGCAGCAATACATTATTATTTCATAATCCTGGATTATTAATGTCCCCAGTAACAGCCTCTGTGCTGCACTTTGCTGTGAATCCGGCCAGTAAAAATGGGCAGTAATAATTAGTCTCTGTGTAATAGATAGGCAAATACTATCTAACGCCCACAAGGGACAGCACAGGACTTACCTCTGACAAACAGGTTTGTCTTTCTTCACACATGTGCTGATATCACAACCGTCAGTTTTCTGCAGAAGGAATCCGAGTCGATGCTTTATATCTTTGGCACTGCCGAAGAAATGTAAAACAATGGTAAAATAAATAGGCCAAATCAGTTTTTATACAAACTTTATATGCTGTATAGTTTCATTAACAGAGATTTAAGGCAAACATGTTACAATAAAAAAATGTAATCGGTTGGCACAGATTTAAGTTGATCTGTGGAGCCTTTTTTGGGTATGTACAGAAGATTGGATGACCCCCACACAGTAACTGTGGTTACAATACAACTCTTTTGGAAAAATGTCACCCCCTAATCCAATTGGATTATTAATTAATTTGGTGATCTACGTCAATTGGAATACAAATATGAGGATTCTACAAATGAAGGTACGCTGTGGGACTAACACTAATTTGTACTCCATATAGTAATTTAGCTCCAATGACACCAGTAACCTAACCCAAGATAATATTTATTGTATGTGGTGATAACAAATCTGAATAAATGACTCACAATATAGTGATTCTTGAAAAGGATATTTGCCTCTACAAATAGTGACATAAGTCTGGAATATCCCTATTAAATGGCCATAAAGTAAATCATTAACCTAGGGTACCATATTTTAACACATAATTTATTAATTTATAACAGGAACAATTATGGTAGTACGTCAGCAAGAAATAGATTATAATCTATCTGACAGCTATATGTACATGTGTTTGTCTGTGTGTTGTCCTAGTAATTGAAATAAAGATAATTCCTTTGTCACCTAGTGTTAGGGACCAGTAGCTATTATTAATCATCTGTTATATGTAAATGAATCTAAAATCTTAATGTATAGACTAGAGTCAACATCCATTCCAGACACAGGATATACTGAATCTACACAATGATACAATGATACTTTGGGGGAAATTTACTAAGATGTGTATTCTACTTCACATGCTATGGGCAGCCAATCAGATACTGTCTACTATCTTCTAGAGGGTGCTAAATAAATAAGGAGATTCTGATTGGTTGCCCATAGCAACATCACATCTTAGTAAATTCCTCCCTTTGCATGGTAGATTGTAAGCTCCTTTGGAGAAGATGTGTTTAGTAATTTATGTGGCAGCTCAGTTGGTACAACCATACGGCTGCTTTATGGCCCTGTGTTCACTTCCAAACCTACTAGTGGTGTTGAGTTGGTATGTTCTCCCCATATTTGTATGGGTTTCCCCTCACACCAAAAATATGCTGCTAGGTTAACTGGCTTCTGAGGAAAAACGAGCCCTAATGAATGATGTGTGTCCATGTGATGGGAATATGGAAGTTGATGTTGACATATCAAGCAGTGAGTCTAGATTGGAGAACTGGACCAGTGGAGAAGTCCATAACAACCACTCATCTTTGACATTGATCAGATACAGTCTATAAAATGATAACGAGAAGCTGACTGATTGCTATGAGCAATTCATCCACTGGTCACTTATCTACTCTTTCCACTGCTTGATAATCAACCGCATAGACTGTAAACTCCCCTGGGTTCAAGGACTGACGTGTTTAACTGAAATATTGTACCAGATGTATCAAGCTTCAAATAGTGATAAAAGGGAGAGTGATAAACAGCCAGCCACTCATCTCCTAACTGTCATGTTACAGGCTGGGTTTAAAAAATGACAGGTAGGAGCTGATTGGTTGGTAATTTATCACTCTTTACTTTATCAGTTTCAAAGATTGGTACATCTGGCCCAATCTCTGTAAAATGCTGTGTTCACTATAAAATATCTGTTAATAACTAAATAAAAAATATGACCATTATACTGCATTTGTGTATAGCATACAGTACTATAAAACAGTGGTTCTCAACCTAGGTCCTCAAGTACCCCCAACAGAGCACATTTTCCAGGTCACCTGGCAGGTGCACAAGTGCACTCATTAGTCACTGACACATTTTAAAAGATCACAGGTGGAGCTAATTATGTCCCTTGAGGACCAAGGTTGAGAACCACAGCTATAAAAGCCAATCCGCTAATTCATACTGATATAAAACAAAACTGTATACTCCAAAAAAAGATATCATTAAAACCAATATAATTAATGATTGTGCACTTATATTGTATAGTACTATGCACAGATTTAAGTGCAAACTGCTTAGCACACTATTCACTGTCAATGCTCTCTCCCTGCCCTGGTCACATTTATTTCTCTTCCGATCCCTGTCATTTACCCCTTTTTAAAATCAATCCAGGCTGAATCATTCTCTTATCGCTCACTACCATCCAAACTGGATTCCTGTCACAGCAGAGCAGTCTTTCCTCTCAAATATTAACCCGAGATCCTCCTGTGGGAGCATTCCACTCTGACAGGCAATATCAGGTCTATGCCTATTATGTATTCTTATATTTATTAGGGTGTGATTCATTCAGCATTGTAATGCTTTACACTATGTATTTAAATAGAATGAGACATTTGGGTTATACTGCACTGGGTACATAAGGGTATACATGTAATGTAGGTATAGTTTAAGTGTATATAATGAGCAGCGCCTTGCTAAAGATGCCAATAACCCAAGTCAAATATATGTTTTAAGTATGATTACAGTGGAGTCATATTAGCTGGTTATACGCCTAATATATACATTCTCAATATAGTAAGGCAAAATGTACAAAGATTGGAGTACTATTTCAGATGGGATGTTGCTATAGGCAACCAATCAGATGCTGGAGTAGATGTGTGAAGCAGTGATAAGGGAAGATAAGTGAGTCAGAGGAGAAGTGGCCCATGGCAACCAATCAGCACTGAAGTAAAATCATTTGCATAATATAAAATTATATATAGCAGCTGATTGGTTGCCATGGGCCACTTTTACTCTGGCTCACTTCTCCCTTATCACTGCTTCATACATCTACCCCACCATCTATTATCTTCTAGAAGATGCTAAATAAATAAGTAGATTCTGTTTGGTTGCCCAAAGCAACATCCCATGTGAAAAAGAACTCCAACCTTAGAAAATTTCCCCCAGTGATGTTACTAAATTGGCAAACCTGCATTATGGAGTTTGCAGTATGTACATTATAAAGCAGAGGAATGTACAGCATGGTCATTTAGCAAATATGGGCATATCACCGGCCAACCCCTCCCCAAAACAAAAGAATTATGATTTTTTTTTTGGTTAAAAGTTGCATTGACTGAAACTGAGCATTTACTTCTCACACAGTGATGGCACTACAACTTGACTGAACATCTCTGATCCTCTAAATTTCCATAAGACAACATCTGCACCAAGAAAAGGTCCTGGCAAAAATGATTGGGTACTTGTTTATTATCAGGACGCCGATTTCGTAGTTTACGTAGTGGTGTATTGAGAATACCAATACAGCACTATGCTGGCTACGTAAACTACGTAAGTGGCTCTGGAGCCCTTATAGTGGGGCTATTAAGCATTGTGTAAATGCTTAATAGCCCCACTATCCGCGTTCCTACCCCCAGTATCCACGTCGGCGTGGAATTGATTCTATAAAGTGTGGTGAGTGCAGCGAGCCACTGAGCCTGAAGCGTGGCGAGCGGACGCGGATACGTGTCCGCTCACACGCTTTGGTCTCAGTGGCTCATTGCGCTCACCACACTTTATAAATTTACTCCACGCCGACGTGGATACTGGGGGTATAACGTGGATAGTGGGGGTATGACGTGGATAGTGGGGGTAAAATGGCTGGTCTATACTTGCCCTTCTCCGGCCCGGGCACCGCGTCGATCCCCGCTGACTCCCCGCGATCCACGGTGACTCCCTGGCAGTCGCATTCAGTCCCCCTGCTCTGGGACTCACCACGGACGCTGTACGCAATTAGCGTAGTGCCGCTGGGGGAGCAGGGAAACCATGTGATGCGCCACCAGCGACACTATGCTGAATTACGTACAGCGTCCGCTGCGAGTGCCGGAGCAGGGGGACTGAATGCAACTGCTGGGCAGCAACATTGCGGCCGGCAGGAACCGCTACACACTTGCTGAGGCCGGCAGTGCCAGAACGTCAACTCTGCTTCATCAGGCAGCATGGCCTTACGTAGTGTCAGAGCAGGCGGAGAATGTCGCTGGCAAGCATTGACAGCAACATACTGTAGCTGGTATACACTGGACAATATGACCAGTATGTCGGTCCAATCTGTCGGACATATCGCTTAACGTGAGCCCAGCGGTACGCGTCCTTCGACCTTTTCATACCCCCACTATGCACGTCGGTGTGGAGGTGATATTATATAGTGTGGCGAGTGCAGCGAGCCACTGAGCCCGAAGTGTGGCAAGCGCAGCGAGCCCCGTGAGGGGACGCGCATTACTTTACATGTATTCCGCGTCCGCTCGCCACGCTTCCGGCTCGCCACACTGTATATAGAATCAACTCCACACCGACGTGGATAGTGGGGGTATGAAAAGGTCAGAGGATGCGTACCGCCGCCGCTCGCCACGCTTCGGGTTGGCGTTGATAGTACGGGTGGCGTGGGGGTGCTTTTAACATTGTAAGCACCTATTACGGTGCTTATAAAATTATTTATCTTATAGGGGGAACATTTAACATTGAAAACACCCATTAGGGTGCTTATACAATTTAAAATCGTATACCATTGTATATGCCATACAATGGCATACAATTCGATGGTATACAATTTAAAATTGTATAACATCGTATTGCATCGCATACCATCATATGCCTTATGGTATGCGATGCGATGGGCACCGTGCTAGGAAACAAGTACCGTTTTTTTTTACTGATAATAAACCCTTTGAGTGTCAACACCTCTGTAAGAGATCTTCAAAATATCTGCTAAAAATGCCAGCGTCGCTCACATTCGTTGTATAAATTCAAATAAAAAAATTCTGCGTAAAAACAAGATAATATTTCCTATATAAGGTAACCATTACAGGACATTATGATGTATACAATTGTTTGCTTGCCAATTTTTAAACCTATTTGGACAAATACATTTGGCACTCAAAGGGTTAAAAAAAAAAATTGTTTTAAGTATACGGAATGCCATGCATGTTCAGTAATACACTATAAAGTGATTCCCATACTGTATCTATTAGAAAATACCTTCATTTCTTTGTACTTTACCGACTTAGTTACTTATTAACGTATCACTTATTTACTTAGTAAATATTCCAATACAAAGACACATTTTGCATATTGGCAATAACATACCACAAATCCAAATATGTTACTGGCTATTTTATCTGATATTAGCATGAAATCCAACATGTAAATGGTGTAAGCTACATAAATACACCAATATCACAGCAGACATTACTATTACTGCACCATACCAAATAACACATCTGTACATCACCATTTGAGCCCAGAACCACAAAATTGTAACAACCTGCCATTTTGGGGACTCTATGTTCTACTGCTATATACTTTCATTCAATAGTGTACAAAATCTTCATTTTTTAATAATACTGACTGATTTTATAATATATTTAGTATTAATAAAGCAAAAAGTAAAATTGGTTGTATTAATAAAAATCGAAACTTTGGGTCAAGAAACTGATGCAAGTTTCACAGGTAAAGCACAACTGACCCCCTGACTTGTACATAACAGGTGTGCACCTTGCAGAAGCACCAGGTAGCACTGTGGCAGCACAGACTTTCCCACCCTATAGAGTTAGTGGTGTTCAGTGCTCAGAGGCAGCCACTTGAGGCATACTGAAATGAGATGAAATGTTCTGCAGTGTTCTGCATCAGCATAGCTAGTCTCCATTGCGATGCATTGTAAGCTTTCTGTTACTACCCAATTGGCTTTTCCCCCCAATTATTAAATGCAATTTAATATGCTGTCGCTATATAAGAGAATGTTCCTAATCCTAGCAGAACTGCTTCTCTTCTGCTCTCTCCGTAAGACTGCAATGCAGTGTTCTGCACATCTTTCATAGCCATTGAATCCACCTTGTGTGTTGCTGTGCAGATTGCAGCCTCACCTTTTCAGACAGGTAGCAGGGAAAGAGCTCACTCCAGCAAGTCCTTTGCACATCTTGGCTGTATGGTCAGGATCCCAGTCGCTGAGGTTATTTTTCTGTGTTCTGTCTATCTCACTGGATCTATCTGTCCAGATTGTCACTGCTCTGCTGCGACTGCTTCCCATCCTCTCATCTTTTTATATCCTCAAACAGCAGGAATTAGATGCATCTCACAGCCAATCACAGCCAACCCCTGGTCCCCTCCTGACAGCCTCCCTCCCTCTGAGCACCATCCCTCCCTTTCTCCATTTTATTTCCCGTTCTCTCCCCTCCTCTGACTCCAGCAGGGAAAATAACCCAGTGTTGACGTGTGAGGTGGTTAAGGAAGAAGTTTGTTAACGTTGAGCATGAAATACCGTGGGCAGATGTCTGCGAATGTTTAGCCTCCACAAGTGCTTATGGGAATCGCAGTCATATTTACACACTGATTTGCGAAAGGGTATTAAGTGCCCCTATTTTATTTCTGAATCAGAGCCTGCTGTGGCTCTTAATGTTCGGACTGTGTGTTTGGACCAGAAAATGCTTGTGTTAATTGTATGACCAAACAGTGTGTTTCTTCAGGCTGAATATATGTCCCGGCCCAGAGGGAATAAAGCACATTTTAGTCATTAACACATACCCGAAAATACTGTATCACACAGTTATATACACTTTTTTTATTTATTGACAGCTGTGTATAATGCTGGGTACACACTACATGATGTATAGAGTATACATCATGTAGTGTGTGACATTTGTATACGGTCGTATTGTCGGCCCGACTTAGGTCGACAGTCATTAGGTCGACACCGTTGGGTCGACAGACAACTAGGTCGACAGGGTTCTAGGTCGACATGGATGAAGGTCAACAGGTGTCAAGGTCGACATGGTTTTAGGTAATGAGTTAGGTCGACATGTCGACATGGGCTTTTCACTGTTTTTTGAGCATACATGTGCCGACAGGCAGTATTTCATGTCCTAGCATCCACTAGGGCGTGGTGGGAGAATAAAATAGTGTGCCGATCGCAGTGAGAAACCATCCCCCGAAGCATAGCGAGCGAAGAGAGCGCTGTGAGGGGCTGCGGTTGACTTTCAACTGTGTTCATGTCGACTGTGTCGACATTCGGGTAAAAAACTGTGAAAAAACCTATGTCGAACTCGCGACCTGTCCACCTAACCCATGTGACCTAATGCATTTGTTGATCTAAACCCATGTCGACCTTGTCCCATGTCGACCTAGACACCTGTCGACCTTCACCCATGTCGACCTAGAACCCTGTTGACCTTGCTGTCTGTCGACCCAACGGTGTCGACCTAATGACTGTCGACCTAATGCTGTGTACACACAGTGAGATTTGACATTAGATTTTGACTATACAGTCAAAATCGTAAGCAGATCGTATGCAGATCTCACAGGTTTTTTACCTTGCGATCCCGATGCGTGCTCCCGTGGTGACAGCACAAATCGAAACCCAGATAGACAGGGCAGCAATGACTATATAGTGCAGATTGTATGAATTGTATGTAAAAAGTACAGTTAGCAAAGATTGTATAGCTTTAAATCTTAAGTCGAAAAGCAAGGGAATCTCACCGAGTGTACACACCATAATTCGGGTCGTCAATACGATCCACACCCGTAACATTAGGAGTGACAAGGACAGGGTAGGGAGCAGTGGCGTATTATACATACTATAGCCACGCAGCCATCTGCCCCTGTCGCCGGCGATTCTGTCTTGCGGGTCCTGGCTCTCCCGGCTCCTGCTGCTTATAAAAAAAAGTGACATTCGGAAAATGGCTGCCCCCATATGAAAGACTGTTTTTGAGGATGCTAGAGGAGGTGGCGGCCTCCTCTAGCAACCTTTAAAATTGTCTGCAGTATGGGGGCAGCCATTTATTTATTTATTTATTAACAGTTTCTTATATAGCGCATACATATTCCGCAGTGCTTTACAGAGTATAACCATTTTCTGAATGTCACTTTTTTTTATAAGCAGCAGGAGCCGGGAGAGCGGGGACCCACAAGACAGATGCGGCAGGGGGGCTTTAACCCTATGGGGGGTTGTTAACACTACTAGCGATGTGGAGGGAATCGCCAGCAATCGCTGGCAATTACCTGCAGAAGCCTATGGGCTTATTACCGCAGCGCTGTGTGAGGGATCTGTCACGGATCCCTCCCAGCATGCCCCCCACTGTCCCGGTTGCTCTGTGCATGCCGCCCATCATCCTTTGAACATCCCACTTTATTTATATCCTGTACCTCCCACATGTAGCAAATAATAGGTGTCTCCCACAAACAACCCAATATGTAGGAAGAAGAAGGAGCTGTAGAAAGCTATCTCTTATATATTTAGCCAGATCTGTCACTCATCCCCTGTGTATATAATGTTCCCGCCCAGCGGGATACACAAACCTGCCTCCCTAGGGAAAAGACCAGTGTTCTATGTGTATAATGTTCCCCCCCAGCGGGATACACAAACCCGCCCCCCTAGGGAAAAGACCAGTGTTCTACACACCACCACCCCCTTGACATCACCTCCCCGGCCCAGCCAGGGCTACAGTACACGCCCACCATCCACCATTACTCCACAGCCACAGGTCTGCCCGCAACCCCCCCCCCCCCCTGCCAGCACACACACCCCCAGCCCCCTGTAACCCCCCATGATTCGTGGGCACCCCGCAGCCCCCCCCCCCCCCCCCGCGATTCACAGCACATACACCCTCACAGCATCAATGGTAAATAGCGATGTCAAATGTTTATAGAAAACATCCGAAGGTAAGTTGTTCATTGAGGCCATTAGGAACCACCATATTCAATTGGTGGATCCACCTGGCCTCAAGCCGGAGCAGCATGTTACTTTGATCGCCACCTCTTTTTTGTGCTGATCAATAGGTTTATTGCAAAGGGTAGCCAAGGGATGTCTCAATTCTCTGAAGTGGCGTGCCACTGGCTGCTCACTTTCCCTACCCTCCAAGGCCAGCCTGATGGCTGAACGGTGTTGGTTTGCACGTTCTTTTAAGGTGCAGACAGTTTTTCCAATATAAAAGTATCCACAGGGGCAACGAATGAAATAGATGACAATTGACTGGTACATGACAGGATGTGTTTGATTTTTATACCGGAATGGGGGTGCAGAAAATGATTACCAGTCTCCATAAAGCTGCACGTAGTGCAACCAGTACATTTGTATACTCCCGGCCTCCTGCTAAGGAAATTGTCAGTGGGACCAGAGGTGCTGCGATACCGCGAGCCCTCTTTGTTGATACGTTGCTGAGCAACGCAGTTACCAATAGCCGCCTCTGTATACTAGTTGCATAGCAACGTTGCGGGCAGACGTGAGCACGCATCAAGCGTG